>NW_024467529.1:1792375-2200430 GCF_001890125.1 Aspergillus versicolor CBS 583.65
ACACCGGGGGCTATCTTGGATAGGCTCTGGAAGCCACTTGACCCTGCTTCGGTGTTATTGCGTCTCTGCGCCACATTTCCAAGCACCAGCGCCATAATTGCTTCTTGAAATAATTCACCAAACCCTAAAGAGTTAGAAGATATGAGTGTTGAATGGTTGAATTGTTCTGATTCTTCATTACTCCTTCTGAAGCCGTGTTCAAATATTGGGCCAAGTGTTTCTGTAATTATTGCGATGTTTTCTTGTGAGTATTGTGCTCCATCCCAATCCCAATCGCCAAATTCAGCCGACTGTATTATATCGCCGTTCTTATCGTGCGGGTGCAACTGCTGAGACCGGTTGATACATTGTTTGTAAATGTGGGTATATTCCAGGAGGACGTCAATGGACGTCAATTGGGCAGTGGGTATATTGGTCGGAGGAATTGGATCGGAGTGATCCCTCAATATTTTGGGCAGTTTCCGGGCCTTTATCTTTTCTGCAGACCCAAGCCGTGTTTGTATGCCGAAAGAGAGAACATAGGTGGAGCAACCCTGGCCGGGTTCAAAAATACAACTTTTGTAGAGAACAACGAGATCTAGATCTGCCCAAATCTGGGTTTGCAAGATTTATTAAAGAAAGGTCGGTGTGAGGATTGCTCTCGTCTAGACATACCTTCGCTCTGCAGGTGGAGTCGCCGAGCTGGGATACGAACTGGCTGAATGATGGATGCAAATCAGCCAAGGAGGCAATACGTATATTGAATTTGAGTTCAGGTGATTGAGACACCCAAATTTCGCCACAGCACAGGAGCTGTTTCAGGTGCTCTGGGTCACGTAAAACTAGGCTCCCTGGGGGTAGCAGCATCGACACAGAGGCCTGCAAAGATAATGTTAAGTCTGAGGCTGAGGTGGAAAAGACTCTTTGTCCAAGATTAACAGGATAGTTCATGATATGCACTCTTTCTAGTGGATAAAAGAGCGCATGTGTGGATGGTCATTTTTCGTTGGAAGATGGGGGAACGAAGGCAAAAGAGAGACGAAGACCTAAAGTTACAAAATATATTTCGGTTTCCACTCCATGGGTTCATATCTAACCTCTATCCACCCCCCAGCATAACAGACGACATAACCGGAAGTACTGATAAAAAGAAATAAATACACAGTCACGAAGATCCTGACTCGCCAGACTTCATTCACACTCCTATAGCTTCTGAATCATCGAGCGTTGTTGGATCTTATGCAGGGAGAACGGGTCTGGGTGCTAAAATATCCAAAAAGAAAGAAAAAAAACAGTAGAAAAATGTGAGAACTGAGACACTAGGAAGATAAACACATTAAGCCGGTTTAAATTAGTCAAAATAGCACTATCTCGAATTCCCATGCACGTTGGATTTGTAGTTGGAGTAAACACTGTACTATACTTGGAGGCTTATCGATAAGCCCGTCACGTGCATCATATGTAGCTTGACGTCTTTCAGCCAGCTCAATCAGTTTCATGATCGCCGTCAAGACTCTCAAGATCAGCAATGCCTGGTGATGAGAGACAACAATCTTCTTCGGCCGAAGCTAATGGTCCTGCCGATCTAGAATCGCAGCAGCTGCTCCCGGATTTGTCAAATGGGGAACAAAACAATGCTAGTCACTCTGACATAGGCGCTTCAACCCCCGATGAGCCGCCCTCTCGATCCACCTCATCACCGCATCCAGACGGCCAGCGCCGCACTCCCCGCACTCAGAATCGCGTGAGATTTGATATAGAGGATGATACCGAAGATGAGAGCCATACGAATGGAGAAATTCGTGACTCCGAAGAACTTTGGCTGGACGAGGAGGACTATGCTGGGACTGACAGGGGCCGCTCGGGGCAACGTCATTCTGGACAAAGAATTCCCCTCCTAACGAACATTGAGGCCCCCAGCATAACGCTTGCTACGTCTGATGAATTCTTTCCCGAAGAGCATTTGGAGAGCGCGAGGCCTCGAAGCGGAATGAAGATGGCGTTCATGAACATGGCAAACAGCATTATTGGGGCGGGAATTATAGGCCAACCATATGCCTTGAAACAATCAGGAATGGTAATGGGAATAATTCTTTTGGCCGGCCTCACGGTAACCGTGGACTGGACTATCCACTTGATAGTTGTCAACTCGAAACTGAGCGGCGCAGATTCCTTCCAAGCAACGATGCAGCATTGTTTCGGAAAGTCTGGTCTAATCGCCATTTCTGTTGCTCAGTGGGCGTTCGCGTTTGGTGGTATGATTGCATTTTGTATTATTGTCGGGGATACCATACCGCATGTTTTGAGTTCACTATTTCCCTCTCTTCGGGACATGTCATTTCTTTGGCTTCTCACCGATAGACGAGCCGTCATTGTCCTCCTTGTCCTGGGGATCTCGTATCCACTATCACTATATCGGGATATTGCCAAGGTTTGACCCCACTCGTGGTTATGTTTCTATTACTGACTATTGAACAGTTGGCGAAAGCATCGACTCTGGCCCTGTTAAGTATGGCAGTTATCGTTATTGCTGTGCTTACCCAGGGCTTTCGCGTATCGCCCGAGTCGCGCGGCGATGTGAAGAGCCTATTTTTTGTGAACTCTGGGTTCTTCCAGGCTGTTGGAGTGATCTCATTTGGTATGAATCTGTTGCTATTGGGCTTGAATATTAAATACTAACTATGTATAGCATTCGTCTGCCGTATGTAGCACATTCTGATAGGTCGTCCAAAACTGACAGTATCAAGACCACAACAGCCTTTTGATCTATGGTTCACTGAAGAAACCGACCTTGGATCGATTTGCGACGGTTACCCATTACTCGACCGGCGTTTCCCTTTTGATGTGCCTACTCATGGGTGTGTCCGGCTTTCTTTTCTTTGGTTCAAAGACTCAAGGCAATGTACTCAATAACTTTCCGTCCGATAATATCCTGATTAACATAGCGCGGCTGTGAGAGACATAACCTACCTGAGCAACACCGTCTAGTTTTGGCTAATACTTCTATCTAGCTGCTTTGGCCTGAACATGCTTACTACGTTGCCGTTAGAAGCATTTGTATGTAGGGAAGTCATGACGACCTACTACTTTCCTGACGAGCCTTTCAACATGAATCGACACTTGATATTCACATCTGCCTTGGTGGTAACGTCTGTAGCTATGGCACTGCTAACCTGCGACCTGGGTGCCGTTTTTGAATTGATCGGTGCGACAAGTGCAGCCACACTGGCGTACATTTTCCCTCCACTATGCTATATTAAGCTGAGCAATGCGTCTCGAAAGGAGAAGATTCCGGCGTATGCGTGCATTGCCTTTGGAATTACCGTCATGGGCGTTAGCCTCATACAAGCAGTTGGGAAGATGATCAAGAGTATGTGTTCTTCATCGCCCTCTCATACCACGGCAGGCAGCAGCTAATGCAGGATCTCCTATAGATGAAGGTGGCACAGCAACCTGCAGCTAAACCTTGAAGTTTTTATGCAAATCGACATTGAGCGGCAATTTCCTGTAAACGTACCTGCAATAGACTGAGACTAACTTTGTATCATTCAATGTACATATAGACATTGTTAAGTTCAAGCTAATGTGCAAACCCAAATACACTTCATCCAGTGCGCTGACTATCTATGACCAAAACAAATCAAACAGTTTTAAATGTGGGAAAAAATCAAGGTTTTTTTAAGATATGATGTGTGCCTTCATGGATCAGGCAAACAGAAACTTTAGGATTGTGCTCTTCTGCAGTGTCGCGTTTGCACCTCAATCAACAACGCCCCAATGGAATCCTCCCTCCCTCCAGCTCTCCTTCTTTTCACACTCCACCTCCGACCTCAATTCCCCCACTTATTTTCTTTAACTTGCTACACACCAGTGCTCTCCTGCTTGGTTTTGGTCTCAAGCCGTCTCTCATGGAAACTTTGATCTATTGGCCTGCATTCACTACAGCGCGAGATATGGTCTAACACATATCCTATGCGAGAGGGGTGAAATTCAATTGACCTCCTTTTGACTTGCAAGCCCTGTCCCAAGTAGCTTTCCTGTTTATTCCACATGCTTGGGCGGAGACTCAGGCTTGAAAACCCCCTTTTCCCATAGTCATCTCAAGTTTTAGCCAACCTGCCCTACCCTGTCACACCCTGAAGGCATCATTAGCCATATCGTGTTAATTACCCGCCCCATTCTCTTATTCCTCACTCTCTGGTGTTCTTGGCGTACGATATGACGACCGAAACATCAAATGAACGCCTCAACAGGCTGCAAGAGGTATGTCGGATCTTGTCCTCTATTAAATAAGACGACGGGGTCTCCTGGACTAATGATATTTCTAAACATAATAGGCAGACCTAGGGACGGCTCGAAGAGAATACATTTCCACCGTCGATCGTGGGTTCAATAACATGCGAGTGCAGGCCATTGAGGCCTCTCGGAGGTCCAACGTACGGGGATCAAAAGAACAACGAGTTGCCGAAGCCAACAAAACTCGGCTAGAGGGCTGGGCCAGTAAGATGATAATCAACCTTCTTTGCGGCGATTGAAAATACTGATTATTGTCTTAAGATGTACACAAGGAAATCGGCGACACGGCGGATCTAGAGGAACTTGATCACCTTTTGAATGGCCAAAGCCACCGTTTACGGCTCGACAGCATGTTGCGTGGGGGCAGCGTACAGCAAATAAAACATCCCTCTCAGGTTAATTCGTTTAGGTCGGTATCAGCAGCAGCTGGACCGCGTGCTGCTCCGTTGAACGAACGTTCTAACAGGTTTGTGTTTAAACTGAGCAATACTCCAAAAGATCATCTGACCACAATGGTAGGGCCTCTTCAATGGCTATGAAAACCCCTAACCCACCTGGAAACCACAGTGGGCTAGATCCGGCACTTAATAAAAACAACCCTCCCAGTAACACCGCCGTACGGAAGAAATCAGCAGGCAGATCCGCGAGCAGTAAGGGATTGACACCTGAGACTCTTACTGTGAGGAAACTAACGGCAACATTGCTAAGGTGCGCAAAATGCTCCACTCGTTAGAATTAGGCGACCTCTGTAAGTTGCATTTTATTCGTTCAGGCCCAACCATTCTGACGCGTTAAGCATCAGTAGCAACTTCCCCCCACGAGCTATCTCCAGCCCTGAAGACTTCCTCGCCGTCGCTCGCATGGTCACCGCGTGGGTCCATGCCATCACTGTGCTTTTCCACAACATTTGCTAATGATAACAAGAAATAAAACAGCAGGTAAACCACCGACTGAAAGACCGAAAGATCAGAGCCACGCAGATGTGGAAGGTCGTCGTGAGGGCTATTTGTCTCCCACCCCAGAAACGGCGTCTAAGCCTAATCATCAAAAGTCGCCAAACGGCGGAGTGCCATTAAGCCAAAAATTCACACCTCGACGTGCAGTTTCTCCCATACCAGTGAACGAGGTCGAATCGTCTGATAATAGCCTGAGTTCGGGCTCGACGAACCTAGAATCCCCTGAAGAAAAGTCTCGGGTGCCATCTGTTAGTACAACTGACCAAGCAGAAAAGAAGGGAAGGCTGGATACAAAACCACAAGACGCAAGCGCCAACCAGACCCCTATCCAAAAAGAGCGCCCTCAGAAGGCTGTCGGGATGCTCCTGGATTTGAGCTTTGCAAACTCAATAGAATCTGGACCGGGGCCTGGAATGAGCCCAGCTCTGGAAGAATTGAAAGGCTTGGAGTTCACGAAATCTCTCGAGTCAAAGGAGCCCCCTTCTCTTGCAGGCGTCAACAGGAAGCTTGACTTTGGCGGAGTTTTACCCAAAGAGCAGGAGTCAAATGAGCTGAGTGATATAGAAGCTACCACTGACCTCGAAGATGATGAGGAAACAGCTGCAGAGTACCAACGCGAAATCGATATAATTTGCGAGCTCTTAGAACGCACCTCTTTGTCCGATACATTTCTGTCTAAACTGACGGAATGTAAAAAAGAATTGGAGTCCAGGATCCAACTAAGTCGAACGCCGAAGTTAAAGACGACAGCACGAAGCGAAAAATTCTTTACTCCCCCAACCATTCCTGAGTCCAAGGAACTCGGAGCATCTGTTTCGGTAGTTGCTGAAGTTACACGGACGCATAGTCGCAACACATCAGAGGCTCAGATCACAACACCTCCCTCCCAATCTCGCTTGAACGCGGCAGCACCACAATTTATGCCAAAGGCATTCACAGAGTACCGGTCATCGTCCAATGCTACCACTGATTCATCTACGAGTTTCCAGCCCACGCCCACGAAGGTTATCACCGAGCCCGAATCGGAATGTGCATCGAGCGATTTAACAATAGTTCCGGCGAAGGTAGATAAACCGCTGGTAGAGGCTCGTGCTGAGTCCATTTCGCCTGAATTCCCAACAATCATTCGAGTTTCTAGTGGTACCCTACTTGGAGACCATCTACTACCTGGGGCCAGTACTAGGAAGGCAGAGCACTCTCACCTTTTCGGTGACCACCTACTTCCTGGACGTCGTGTATTTTCCCCTCTGTTTGTGCCATCGTTAACCATTCCAGTATCTGGATCCGTCCTGGCTCGTAAGTGTCCATAATCTGTGCTATTCAGCTTAGGTGATACTAACCCCATTTCTTTTCCTTTTTAGAAGCAGCTGCCCCTAATTTCGGCCCCATTACATTTTCACCTGCTTCCGCCCCCCGGCCACTGAAGATTGTTGATCCAAACGCCCAAGTAACTAGCAGGTCAACGCATACAAACAGTTCTGCTCTCACACCGGACGCACCACACTTTGAGCCGGCGAAAAAGGCTGTCAGTACCACAACCCCGAATCTGCCGACTCCCACTACTGCAACCAAAGTCACAGTTAAGACTGCTAAAAAAACAACCTCGATGATGGAGTCCATCTACGCACCGAAGTCGGAAGTAGACTCAAGCTCCACGGGTCCAAAGAAACCCGCAGTTGGCCAAGGGCTTTCAGCCTCACGGTATTCAGATCCCAAATGGATTTAGATAATTACCTCAACTTGATGGGCCCCCATTTCCAACCTCGTTAGTCAACGAGAACCCAGAGACAGCTGTGGTATGCACGAACCTGACTGATGCTTCCCTTATTCGATAGCCGTCCTCATTACATCTTGTCAAGATTCTTTTTTAACCTTCTCTTTTATTGTGTTATTTCTTTTGTTGTCCCTAGTAAGTGTAATACCCCGCGCCTGCTCTTAACATTTTCTTTCGTCATAATCGTACAATAACCCTTTCTATCAAAATACACTGCACTCCCACATTCTGTAACTCATAGTATCGCCTTTCTTCACAAAGCTTTTCTCATATTAATCTCAAAATTTTGTTCACTGGCGTTTGGAAAACCCACTTCCACTGCCACTCTGATGTAAAACAATCCAAACATCTCAGTCTGGAGGCAGCGTTCTGTGCCTAGATGGGGTGCCAAGTACATTATGTAGCACGCCCTGGAAATGGTACAAATGGCAGTTGCATGCTAAGTGGATATTCGATCTTTTCATTGTTAATTCAACCACCGAGGTAGCCTAGCGCCACGGGTTGTGAGTTCCAATATAGGTCTAATTCTCTAAACTATATTCACCGGCATGAATAATAGGACGCTGACAGGCTGGATATAAACGGTAAGAACACAAGCAAATTGCATAATAGCAAACGTGAAACAGCAAAAGAGGGAATCAAAGTAGATCCGGTTCAATGCCACGGATATCTGTAAACACAACAAAACCATGCGAATGAATTGAGTCCAGCTAGTCCATTCCATTTATTTGCCCAGTTCTCCTTGACGCCAGTTCCGGTCCGTACTCCCAAATACTCCTGAATATGAAAGGCATAGGTATTCTTTGCAGACAGAGTGCTAATGATAATGCAAGATAGGTATAGGCTTGGCTAGTGTTTGCAAGCGCGAAAGGGGTATAAGCGTTGATCGAAGTTATTGGTGTTGTTGTTGATTGCGTGGTTGCTGTTGCGGAGGCAGCGACCCGTCGAATCTCACTCTCTTCGGATCATTTGGATTAGGTATAGGGGTGGGCCCGTTACCGCCAGGTATGGATGCGTTAGTCACATCATTTAGAGGTGGCCGCTTTCCGTTAATATTCGGCGGCCCAAACCCACCACGGCTGGCCGCGGGGCTATTCGCCGTCGCCTTTGCATCGACATTTGGTCGTGTTAGAGGCCGATAAGAGGACGTTGATGGGCCCCTATTCATGGGGCTACCCGCTCCGCCGGGAACACCGATTTTCCTATGCATGTCTGCGGAGGGATTAATGAAGTCTCGGCTTTGGTTTGGGGCTGGTGATGCGCCGCCTGCTAGCATTGGCCTTGATACCGGCAAGGTCTTGGTATGGTCGACGCCTGCGGTTTTGCGGATTGAAGGGCTTTCGGCGTGAGGATCAAAGACTGGAGCGTTGGCCGCTGCACTATGGGGGTTTTCTCGCAGCATAGCAACTCCACGAGCTGAGAAAAACCCTACAACGGGAGGCGCTTGACCTTCCATTCCAGGTGTACCTGGAGGAGCCATGTCTTGCGCTTGTGGATTTTGGACACCCGAGGCATACTCCTGTTTAATAGGGACTTGTGCGCTGGCGGCTGACGCGGCAGTGCCATGGCTAGCCCGTGGTTGCCCCGGTGGTATTGACCGTCCGTTTTGATATACCGCTGTTTGTGTTTCTGGGGGTGGTACGGACCGTCTTTGGCTTGGATATTGATCATGGGCTGCCGCAGAGTACGGCTGGTTGTTTGCGGCCTGATTAGGGATTTGCCTGCCGGGAGGAGGGTGGCTCATCGGCCGTTCCGGTTTCGACGGTGTTACGGTACTAGGATTAGCGTTCGTTGGCGCACCAGATGCATAGCTCGGGGGCTTTGGCGCCATCTTTGGCCTCCCGATTGGGGTCGGGGGCTGGCGTATTTTTTGAGTGTCTGTATCTACCGCTATTTCATCTGGATTTTCGCCTTCGCCAACATTGAAGTCGGCCTCATCGAACACATCACCTGGCGTAGTTAGCAAAATGAGAACTAGTTACGGATTAAGTAAACATACTTCCAAATTCCGCATCATAGTCAGAGACATTGTTTGTTGGTGCTACCGTCTTCCTGGCCGCAATCGATGGGCGAGGAGGCAGATCATCGTCCTCTGGCAGCGGTTTTGGCTGTACTGGCTCCTTTTTTATAGGAGCAAAGTCGGGGTGGCGGTGCAGGTCATCGACGTCTAACCTCGACTGCAAAGTATGTTAATATCATGAGGAATATCAAACAGAGGATGGAAAACTAATACCGGTGCTGCCTTCACTTTTGTGACCTTGGAAATGTAATCCTTGTCGTATATACAGTTACCCAGGACATTGCCGAAATTTCGCAGAGCTCGCTTGAGGGCATCGGTTGTTGCTTCTTTTTTCGCCTTCTCAAAAGCGGCAGCTTTCCCTTTGCAGTTTTCAATGTGCCCGTATCCAACATCCTGATATTGGTTTGACCGTCAACCTTGTGTCCACAAAGAGGTGGTTTGGGTAGGGGTACTTGTACATACTTCGTGGTAGGCTCCGTCTTTCAGAGTAACCCTCACTATCACGGATAATCCCAAACTGACTTTTCCAGTATTTGGGGACTCGTCAACCTGTAAGACCATGTATCTCATCAGCAACGCGTTCCTAATAGCGGGGGAGCATTATAACATGATGGAGATCATGGAGCACTCGTACAAAATCAATTTGAATATTCTGGATCGAGCTCGACCATCCATTGAATCCAAATACTTCATTCGCGAGGTTGATACATTTATCCGCAGAGAGGTAATGTACTTTTTGGCCCGCCGCTCCAGGCCGAGCGGAGATGTACTCGGGTCCTAGCTTCTTATCGAGACGTGCCTGAAGTGCAGCGACCTCATCGGGAGTATATTGGTTCAGACGTGACGGACTCTCCTCGAATGGGTTTTTGGCGATAACTCCTGTTGCATCTGGCATTGTGATGCTCGCCGGGCCACCTCGATGCTGGTCGCCGACGCTGAGCACGCGGTACGCGTTAGCTTACCCAGAACTCATCGAGTGCTTGGGCTGGACAGATTTGGTAGAACTCACGCTGGCATGGTTATGATATGGATAGGCTACTATAAGGGAATATCATGGGCTCCTGAGACGCTGAGCTGCATTGAGTGGAAGGTAGCCCAGACACGGATGGGAGCCGCTCTGCAGTGGAGACGCGTCGGGTTACACTGTGATGCCGCGAGTTCACGTGACACGCTTCACGTATAGACGAGCGATACAGTAGCTACTTTCAAGCATAAATTGTCCAAATTTCATGGTAGATAACATTATGAGCCTTATTTGTCGACTGAAATTTCTTCATAAACCATGCTTGGACATGCGTTCTTCGTGATATTGTTCTATCCTCTCATAATAGTAGGTTTTAGTAGCGACCTCAAGTCTCATCCAAGGCAAACCTAGAATCACTCGACGACAAGGCTGGCACTAGGTACAAGTCCGAGGTCCTTTAAAGACTCGCCGAAGAATTCAGAATTAAACACCTTTCGAGGAAAGTTCTGTCTGAAACTGGTCACATCAATACCGTCCTCGGACTTCAAAGCCGCGGCCACCTCGAATAGCGTAGTTTCGACTGGTAATGTCTTCATGACATTTCCCTTCGGCGTCTGGAATCGGAGACGGGCTTCTGTGTAAGCGGATGCCGGTTTAGAGGCGACCGGACCGGAGGTTGTTGGTGCTGGTGCCTCGGCTGGTTGACTAGGAGGTGCAACACCAGCACGCTCAGCCTTCTCACGCTCGGCCTTTAGTCGGCGCGCCTCCTTATCCGCTTCGATCTTGGCCTTGACACGACGCTTAGCTTCGATGTCATCCTGTTTCTCCTGCTTCTTTTTGGCCGCCTCTTTCATTCTCTGCTTTTTCTCGAGCTCCTCCTTGGCGTCCTGAGACTCCTTGGTGGCCTTTCTTCGAATTTCCTAAGCAAAGGCCATATTAGCAACCTTGAATGACACAGTTCTCAGGCCTGCATACCTCATTCCGCTTCTTGTCAATCTTGTCCTGCTCTGACTGGCCCGCGCGTTTCGCTGCCAGCTTCTCCCTGAGTTCTTGAAGTCTGGCCTTCTTTTCCTCCTCAGTCAGTGGCGCAATCTCTTCCGTCGACTCGGCAAAATCAACATGTTCAGTTTTTGAAGCATGAAATTCGGCTTGTGCCTGGCTTCGGAATTTCTTCCCACATTCATTGCAGACCAAGCTGCGGGCTTCCTCGCCAGGTTGGAGCGCGGGCCCCTCTTCTCCGTCGTCACCAGCTCCTGCACTTGCCGCCTTTATCTCTTCGAGCGATTTATCCTGATTTTGCTCCAGCCATTCGAGGGCTCCTTGGACTGTGCGTTGATAGCAACTGATGTTAGCATGATCTGTCGGAATGGAAAAGACAAGAAAGAGAACACTCACGTCCACCACTCTTCTTCACCGCCAACTCGGCGCGCTCCTTATCGAAGCCCATCTCGATGAGCTGATCTAAATCCGAGGTAGCCATTTTGGATCGATCGATGGGTTGATGAGATCAAAACGGATGTGCAGCTGCGGAGAGTGGGGTACTAGGTAGTTCGAGGTTGAGGAAGCTTTTAAAGCCAAGTGAACTGACCGGGGAGTGGCCAAGGGGATTTGAGAAGCGTTAAAGAGTACTTTATGAGCTTATATGATTGGGCGCCGAGAATGTAGGCTTAGTGAACAGAGCGGCGGTAGGTGTGAGGTGTGAAAGTTGTTGGGTGACGTATCGGGCGAAGCTATCGGCGGAGGACCGAATGCGGGATGACCCGCTCGATCGATGCCTCGCCCTCGTCAAGTGTAACAGGCGTCGCACATCAAACGGGCAATATTCTGGAAGTTTCTTTCAGAATTGAAGTTACCTAAATTAAGACGACGATGCGATTATGATTTGTCGGTTGAGGTTACGCCCCCGCAAGAGAGAAAGTCATGTCTACGAGTGTGGTGCCATAAGAGCCTTTATAGGGCCAGTGTATACAATGGCCCTAGGCCAGCATGCCAGCATCTAGACCACGCCTGAATTATTCATGGCAGGGCTCAGGGTTTGTTACACAAGCCAGGCTCGAATCCAGCGCAAGCCCGCAATCCACTCATGCTTCCGTAGATGAAGGACCGGGCCTTTGCTGTTACATCTTCGCTAACAATCAACCGGACTCGAATCTTCGCGTCTGCCAGGTGTGAGTGCCAACAATGAATGGGCATAGTTTGGGAGTTTGATAAGGCGGTACGGAGTACAGAATACGATTATTGAATGGCCCCACTCAGAATAACAATCGATAAGCAGAACAAGGCAGTCACACAGCAAAGGGTTCAGGAATTTGAGGCCACCGAAATTCCGTATCACATGTTCAGGGACCAAAGAATGGTCGACGAGGAACCGATTGTGCTCAAGCGGTCCCGAGGATGTCGACAGGTGGCTCCGAGAACATGGTAGACTGACATGGCTGCAGCCATGGCAGTGAAAGGTAGGAGTATCATAGTCAATAGAGTGGTAGATATTAAGGGCTTCAAGAGATACAAAGCACTTACTCTGTACAGAGTAAGTGCCTGTTGTTTAACAAACAACAGATCGCGAGCTTGTTGGCACTGATGATGACTTCACCCGACAGAATCGGCTGAGTCAGCGCCCCGGCCCAACCAGCGGCCGCGACGCTCCTCCCCCAGCAATTAATTTGGTTGCGCCTGAACTCTGGCGTTTGGCCTCAAACAATAACTGCCAACGCTGCTGGTCTCCAACTCCCTGTCCCCGTTATCGCTATCTCCGCTACCTCAACTCCGTCGTCTGGCTGTTAAGATACCAGCGTCCCCCCGGGCCTTGCTGCTGGGTTCTCCTTGTTCCAAACAATCCGTTACTTTTGGGCTGATTTGGCCTGTGAAACGACCCCCCAACCTCTGTGCCCTCTTCCCACTTAGCGAATACCTCCATACCCTAGACTCACGATGTCTATCCTTCTCGACCCTCCGGAGCTTGGGTTCAAACGTACGTCTAGGATATCAACATTAGTGTGAATTTCCGTCCGAACTAACCCCTCCCCCGATCCAGGCCCCTTCAACCGTGAAATATGCCAGGTTTTACACCTCACGAACAACAACCCCGATGCTGTTGTCTTTAAGGTATGGGATCTTGTTGTACCCCCGAAGTCATCCGTTACGCTCTAACACTTCATCGCATATAACAGGTCAAAACCACCGCCCCTAAACAGTACGTGACCGTTCCTACCTGCCGCACAATTGAATACATACTAAACTGCGCTTAGCTACTGCGTTCGACCAAACTCAGGGCGGATAGAGCCGGGAAAGCATGTGGAAGTCCAGGGTATGTCAACCTAATTCAAACGTCGTTATTGAGCGTATTTGCTGATAGTGTGGGATAGTGCTATTGCAGGCTATGAAGGACGAACCAGCCCCTGATGCCAAGTGCAAGGACAAGTTCCTTGTCCAAACCGTCTCAGTCACAAAAGATATGGAATTCGCCAATGTCAGCTCTATTGTACGTTCCTTTGGTGTCCGTTCCCCGGGATCCTGTCTAACCGACATGTAGTTCGAGAAAGCCACCAAATCAGCTGTCCAGGAGCGCAAGATACGAGTAACTTGGCTCGCTCCGGAAGAACTATCAACTGAAGATCAAGCGGATACCAATGGCACGGTGAGTACCCGCTTAAAGGGATCTTTGAGTTTACCTCATACTTATGCCTGTCGCACATAGAACGCCCAAGACGATGACCTCCCCGCCTACTCTTCCCCGAAAGGAGATTTTGAGACACCCGCCGCTGGACTTGCCAAAAGCCCCAACGCCTCGTCCCCCATTCCCGCTCCAGATTTCAACGAGGGTGCCAAACGTGAATATTCAACTCCACAAGTCAACGACAACAAAGCGGCGTTCGCGACATCCCCCACGGCGAGCGGGGGAAAACTGAATTCCGAGTATGAGGCTCGACTGTCGGATGCCAACGCTCAAATTCAACGCTTGAAAGATAAGCTCGCAGACCAAGGCCTGAGACAACGGAAGATTGGCGGCGAGACCGAGAAGTCGCCCATCGCCCTTGCGCAGCAGACCCAGTCCGTTGAGGCAGGAGTGCCGGTTAAGATAGTGGCAGGTCTATGCCTGCTAAGCTTCTTGATCGCCTATTTCTTCTTCTAGCCGTTTGTTGTCTTTTCATCGTTGTCCAATACCTATTTCCCACGTCTACAAACCCCTTGTGTTCATTCTGAGCTGCCTGTCTTTCAATTTCCTTGTTTGTCACCAACTTCCGTCCAAGCTTCGTTTCCTTTTGTTATGCTGCGCAGCTGTTTGTTTCGAACACCGTGGCCTCGCGTCGTTATTACGATGACCCTCGACCTCATGACACCATAAAAACAGCAACGGTAGGGGTACGAGAACGAAAATAAGCTCAACACGCTCAGCGAAAGCGGGGGGTTTATGTGGCGGAAATCCCAAGCAACCCTCCGTCTTGAGAACCTCGCTCGTCAATATTAATGGCGCATATGGCTAATCCGTCGCCTTTTCCGCTTTCTTCTCTGTCTGATTGTTGAAACCTGATGTGAATATCATTTTACAAGCGAGTATCGGTTTTAGACGAAACGTACGCGTTGATAGCCTGGCAGTTTAAGTAATAACGATAATGTTACTGAATGTTTATATCTCCTAAAACATGTTTCTTTTGTAACAACTAGGTTGCAGATCAAACATTATCTCATTTCGTATTGGTATATACACCTAAGAAAAATCACATCTAGACGACAAGGATATCATCTCGTCTATAATATATGAAGACATTCATCAGATAGGGTACATAGTAGAGAGCGCGCAGAGGACCCCAATTAATCCCAAATTAGCTCAGCGCGAAGAGAGAAGGTTAAAACAACAGACATATTAGAGAGCGAATAAGACGGAAGGCTAACTTCAACTTTGAATCTCGCTTTCCTTCCACCCATCGCCGGCCTCGTCAGGTCCAGCGTAGGCACTCTCGCCCGCTCGGCCGTTGGATCCGCCGCCGCCGCCTACGATACGGCCGCCTTGCGCTCGCTTAACACGGCACCAGGGGCCGACATTCTTGTCCAGGATGAAGGTCCAGATGACCCAGACCCAGCTTCGGTGGCAGGGTAAAGGCTCATAGAACTCGCTGGCAATACGGTGGAGGGCGTGGAGTTTTGTCCAGGGGATAGCGGGGAAGTCGTGGTGTTCGTTGTGGAGGCCGACATTGTAGGTAAGAATGTTGAGGGGCCCGTAGTAGGAGTATGTCTCTGGTGGAGGGAGAGATTCTAGGGGGTGTTCCTTTTGCTGTCCTTCGTCTGCTGTGGCTTGTTTGTTTAGTTCCTGAAGCGACTCTGTGCCGTGGTCCAGCTTTGAGAAGAAGTAGTGTTCTGCGATGAAGTGGCCGGCGCAGGGGTGGAGGGAGCCGGCGAGGAAGGAGCTGAGAAGGAGGTAGAGGACAGGTAGGAGGGAGCCGTTGCAGAACTTCGTTAGGGCAAAGTCAAAGGAGAGTTGGATGACTAGGTTTATGCTGTGGATCATGGTGAAGGGCGGGCTGTAGATGAACATGGGACGGACGGCGTAGAAGAAGATCTGGAAGGTACAAAAGAAGGCCTTCCCGAGGAGAGAGTCGAGAACAAAGGCCTCGAAGGCTGTGGGAAGATCGGTGTCTAGGCCGGCAACGCCTAGTGATTTGTGGTGGGTAAGATGATAGGGCTATAACAATTTGGTCAGCTTTTTTTTCGTCTTGACACAAGCTGGTGTATGGACGTACCCTGAAAGCGGCACTATAGGGCACTCCGATTGGGAGATTGGCAACTATAGCCAGGAATCGGTTGGCCATGGGCGACCGGAAAGCCAGATTATGGGATATTTCATGGATGGCGAGGAAGAGGTTCTGGTTCGAGGTTGCACCGATCACATATGCGGTTAACCAGAACCGCCAGGAAAAGAAAGAAGTTTCGCGGAGAAGATATGCGCAGCAGATCTGGAGGGAAACAACACCGAGAACCACATATTTGGTCAATGGTTCTGGTCCGCAGAGCTTGGTCACCTAGACGAAGATAAAAGCGTAAGTTGTTTGAAGGGTGAGCACTCGGGGAGAAAGGCGGAGGTACCTCTGGATGTGCTTTGATGATTGCTTGCCGTCTTGAGCGGTGCGGCTCCTCTGTGTAGGCCCAGAAGAAGTGGTCCTCAACTGAAGACGTCTTCGGGGGCGGGGCTTGCATCGAAGGCTCCTCATCATGTGGTTTTGAAGCTTTGCGCGGGTTCTTGGAGGCTGACACGCGGAGCTGCGGTGTAGCGGAGGTTGCGACTGTTGAGGTCATGGTGGGAGGAGGGAGGGAAATTTGCGGAAAGGGAGAAGTTGAGGGCGAGTTTTAGGCCATGGAACGAGCTCAGGAACGGGAGGATGGTCTATGGCTATAAAACAGCGAGGGAGAAGAGGTGGTTCGATTGAAACATGGGAGTCGCTCAGTCGAGTCTCGGAACGTTCGCCTTCCACGTGGGGCGCTCATCCACTGCCACTCAACGGCCTCTCTTCGACTCTCAGTAGTCCACACCGTACTCACACCTCTTGATCGTCCTCTCATTACAAATCCTGGCTCTGAGAGGGACTGGAACCGTGCGAGTTGGCTTTATACCCAGCTGTTATGCACTTCGAATCCCAACACGATGCTTATTGTTACCGAGATGATATACAAGAGGAAGTGTCACAAAACGTGTTAAAATGGATGGTCATACAACATTAATACCCTGAACCCGGAAATGCCAATCCCTTTCCTGATGGTGCCTTGACCGGTCTGTTGGAAAGCGCCACAAAAACTACTGAAGCTGGGCAGGAATGTACGATGCAGCTCCAATTGTTTCTCTAGTATTTTCTCACGGCCACGGGGATGGCAATTATGGGTATTCGGCATCTTAAAGTCATATCTATCGGTCTCTTCCTGGCTGAACCCTTTGGATTCAATCATGAGCTTCACGATATCGATATTCCATCGAGACGAGCGCCCCTACAGGAGCAATATGCAGTTCTAGCATGTAAAAATTCGTTTATTTGTTTGTCTTCACTTCGTATTCGGCCATTCAAAGCCTTGTATCACTCGATGCATCCAAATTGTTTTTAGTAGTCCTCTCCACGGCTGATGACCTCCTTTACGTTAGGCCGAAGCACGATGGTCTGCAAGTATAGTTAGCTTAGCTTCCAAACCTACGGTTGAACTGAATATAGGACTTACATGTTCGTACTGGGCTGTGTAGGAGCCCTTGACATCACAAAGAGGCGGGTAATCTTGGACAATTCCAGACGAAACCAGGTTGTTCAGCTAGAAAACGCGACACGATTAGCAAATATTTCAAACATTGGATATAACAAAATACTTACACCAAGAAGATACTTCTCCTGACCCAGTCTATCGAGATAACGACGGCACCAGGGCAAAGTGCCGAAGTTCTTGTTGATGACGTTCAGCAAGTTCTTAGCAGATGATAACCGTAGAGGAACCTGAGGTGCGTTCGGGACCAGCGCATAGTGAGAGGTTTCCATCTAAAACATTGTAAGTCCCTGAGTATGCGGCTGCGCTACAGAAAATTTAACTTACGTCTTCTCTCACGTAGCCCTTTCCGGTACTACCGAAGGTTTCAATAGCGAAAACTTCACCTTCTTCCATCTTGGTTTGGTCTGCACCTTTCACAATGGGGACGCTCTTGCCGCCATGGATAACGTGCTGGTCGATGTTATGGCCGTTAAGGTTACGGATAGGTTTTATAGGGTACGTGGTCCCGTTTAGTTCGACTTCGTAACTCTCCATAGTCTCCTGGATAGCAGCACCGATGTCGCTCATGCGGACATCAATTCCAGCCTCCTGCAATGGACCGTCAGTAGATCGTACCTAAAGGTTCGAGAGTGAAAACCACATACGCGAATACCAGTGTTGGTAGCATCCTTGACAGCCTCAAGCAGAGGATCATACACAGGGTCAAAGGACATGGTAAACGCACTGTCAACAATACGTCCGTTGAGTTGCGCTCCGAAATCGACCTTCATCACATCACCCTGCTGCAAGACCATCTTGTTGCCCGCATTCGGGGTGTAGTGAGCGGCACAGTGGTTGATGCTCAAACCACAGGGGAACCCCATGCCACCTTTGAGGTTGTCTCCCTCCTCAAGACCCTGGTGACCGGTCAAAGCGCGGACGGAGTCCTCAATACCCTCCGCGATCTCTGTCAAGGTCTGGCCGGGCTTGATGTTCTTCTGCGCATACTGGCGGACCTGGCGGTGAACCTCGGCACCCTGGCGATACTCCTGTAGGAAGTCATTGTTCATGCGGTCGAGGTAGCGCTTTTCCTCGTTGGTCGTACGATACGAGTTCTCGTTCTTGTATTCGACGATCTCGCCTTCGGGGTACTGGCCGTTCGGGAATAGATTCGACACCGGGACCCGGGGGGGAGAGCTCTGCACCTTGGCACCGCCCTTCTTCTTCTTCTTTGGCTTGCGCTTCTTCTTCTTCTTGGCTGCTACAATCCGATGTCTCCGGTCAGCGGGGTTGCGCCGAGGCAGACTAGGAAATGCGGGAGCCGGGTTAATGCATACCTCCGTCGGTCGCACCAGTAGCAGCAGCATTAGCATCGTCTGCATCATCATCATCCGAATCGTCCTCCGCCTCGCCGGCTTCCGTTTGGCCCGCTTTCGCTGGGGCCGCGGCGGAGTCGCCGTTCTGACCGTTCACTGCAGAAGAGGGTATATTTTAGCCTGATGCAGATCGATAAGAAAAGGTGGGACAGGAGGGGACCTACGGTCAAGCTTCTCTAGCTTCTCACTTGTCTGTGCGGCCATGGTGAGAAGATAAAGCTCGTTGCTGAAAAGGCAAAATCTAGACGGATAGCGGTCTGAACAAGAGAAAAAACAGAGCGGGGAATTTCATCGGATGAGATAATGAAGCGCCAAGCCTGAGGCCCCGATAGTCAACGACCGTGGGGTAGTTTTGGATGATCTAGGAATGGCTTCAGAGATATAATACAAGAAATTATAACTGAACACTTTCAGTAGTAAATATAGGCCTTTAACTGATAGTTATTGCTTTTATGTTGTCCTAGTAAAGCGGACGGAATAGCAACAGGGCCTCTCTGGCCTTTTCTACAACAATATCCGATACTCCGTAGAAGGCGCGGAGTATCAGTGTTTAAAACTAACATTGAATATCTGAAGACTAAACTTAGTTATTTACTAGCATGGTTGTAGGTAGACTGAGTAAACCGCACTTTGCGTGGCCAGAGCGTCGTGGACTCCAGTCTCGTGCACTACAACCCCGTTTAAGCTATAGTATAGTTAGAGTCCGATGCACGGATATGGTATCTAACATTAACAGGATGACACTTGAACTATAGTCAGAGATACCGCTGGGTGCTTTCTTTGGGCATTCTCATAGAGATAATTCCAATGTAGGGCAGAGCTAACGCGGACCGTATTCCACCATAAAACTCCAGCTCGCGCAGCGATGACGCACTGCGCCTCCGAAAAGCGGCCGACGCCATCACTCACGAAATGGACTTCCACTTGATCTTCCACTCGCTATCTCTCACCACCGAATACCCCCTTTCCAACACATACAAATGAAGGCATGCCTTTCCCCCGCCATTTGAGGACGCCAATTTCTCAGTTTCTCCTCGACAATTCTCACGGGCCGCAAGGCTTCGTGCAGCACGACCACATCTCTCCTACTTCCAACGCCCGCAACCATGGACGCGGCCGCACACGCAAAGCCCCCTTCTCAACGAGCTCCCGGTCTCTCGCCTCATCGCACGAACCAAATCACTACGAGATTCTCGATGTTCCGGTAACCGCCACACCCGCCGAAATCAAGAAGTGCGTCTCCAACCCATCGCATCAAACCTCCCTACCTCGCACCCAAGCTACAGCTACAGCTACAGCTACATAGCTCCCCATATCTGTCTACCTCTACCTGCAACCATAATCAAGCTCCAGCTAACCCCCAAACCCCCTCCAACAGGAAATTCTACTCTCTCTCCCTCCGCCACCACCCAGACCGCAACCCCGATGACCCTGCGGCTTCCTCCCGCTTCGCCAAAATCAATTCCGCCTACCAAGTCCTCAGCAACAACACAAAGCGCTCAACCTACGACCGCGACCATGGAATCCACGCCCACGCCTCCCAATCAACCCACTCCACCGCAACGCCCGGCCAACACCCCATGGGCAGCCACAGCAGCCACAGTAGCCACGCCTCGTATTTCGGCTCGCGACCTGCAAGTGGCCTAAGCAAACGTCGGGGTGTATTCCGGGGTCCGCCGCCGAGTTTCTACGCGCACGGCGGATACGGAAATAGAAGAGCACCTCCTGGGGCCGCGGGCGCTGCGGGCGGGGGTTCATATTCAGGTTCTGCGGCCGGTGCTGCGGGCAGCGCCGGGAAAGAAGACGACCCGACATCATTTATAGATCGGAATCGGGTTTCGCACTTTAATGCGCGGGGCCATTACCGGACGCAGACGGCCGAGGATGCGCGACGGCAGCAGCGGCGATCTAGGACGGAGGCCGATATCAATGAGCAGTATATAGGCAGTCAGGGGGATTTTGTAGTGCGGTTCATTGCAGTCTCGAGCATTCTTGTGGGTGCGGGTGCGTTATCGGGGTTCATCCGATGGCCGAGTAGTTCTGGGGTCGAGAAGTCGGAAAAGACGAAATCTGCAAAAGTGAAGACTGGCTGAGACGTGCTTCCGTGTTTTTGGAATGTCTTGTTTTCGCGCTGCATTTGCCGGGGTTGCATTGTACATATTTACGCTATTCTACTGGGATTGGCGCTGGCTGGATACATTGTTTTAGATGAATGTGCTTAGCAAAGCGATATAGAATTTTGTTTACAAGCAGCTCATCAAAATACACGGCGTATGCGCTGTAAATAGGTCTCAAACAAAAGAAATTTAAATCTTATTGATATACAGATTTCGCCAATAATGACTACGGTACATGATTATTACCCTGATATCTAGATATCAAAGTCCACCTAATCCTATCTTCCTGCTCCGTATATACAAAATCTCGCCCTATCTATGCGCCACCAAAAGGATGGAACAGACAGTTGACCAATTAGAAAGCAATGAAGGAGACCCCAATTGCTTTGAAATTGCCGGGCTTACGCATATTGGAACAAGGTAAAAAGGCTTAGGCGAGCCCCAATAGCGTAAGTATGGGAATTAGGTCGCTTAAGCCTCGAAAGTGAAGCTGGCGCCGACCTTGTGAGCAGCCTGGTTAAGGTTCTGGGTATCGAAGGAAGCACCAAGGCCGAGGGTGACACCAGGGCGGAGGAGAACGTTGTAGGCCAGAGCGGCAATACCACGGTCGTTGATCTTGACCTAAATTGAGAGAAATCGCATATTAGTTCTGAATCAAGCCTGGGCTTTTTTTTTTTTTTTCTTTTCTTTTTTTGCTTCTGAATACTCACCTTGGCGAAGGAAGAGGGGTCAAGGCGGTACTTGCTGGCAACCTCGAGGCCGACGGAGTTGCCGGTCTTGGAGTCCCAGGTGGCCTTGGCACCAGCCTCAACCTGAGCGTTGACGCGGTGGTAGTAGCTGGCGGAGAAGACAGTCAGGTTGTTGGCAGCGGTGATGGCAGCAGAGTACTGGGAAACGCTGTAGCCGACGGCAGCGGAGTACTTGGTGATGGCGGCCTTCTGGACATCGTAGCCACCCTCAGCACCGACAAGGAAACCCTCGTGGCCGAGAACAGCATCGAAGTTGGCGGAGGGGCCGTTAAGGAGATCGAAGAAAGCACGGGTGTGCACGTTGGGCTGCTTGAAGTGGAGGTTGAGCTTAGCACCCTTGGACTGCTTAGCAGGGAGATATTGGGTGAGGATCTCAGCCTTGAGACCCTTGGTGATGTTGTTGTCAAGCTCGAGCTTGGTGTCGAGGGCGTTGGCGGTAGTCCAGGCCTGGGTGAGGGTAAGGCCTGAGCAAGGAGAGACAATTAGCATCAATCTATGTTCGGCAACCCTTGACCCCAGAATGATTTTGGTGGATCGTGACAAGCGATGAGAGCGTGCGATATTAATCACAAGCGCTTTGTCAGGCTTTCTAGGAGACTTGGGGTCGGGTGGTTTTTGTTTGCGATGATGGGGGCCTTTACCAGTAGGAGCATCGACATATTTGGCCTCGAGCTATCTCAGCAAGAACTGTTAGTACTTGTTCTAGCCCAAGAATCTTATAGAAGACAATGATTGGAACTTACGTTACCAGCGATGGGACCCTCGTGGGCAGACTTGCCCTTCACGTTGAAGGTGACGCCATTGGGAGCCTTGGACTTGACCTCAAGGCTGGCTGAAAGTCGGGGAGTCAGCTAACGAGCGAGGTGATGCAACAGCATTGAAATTACATACCAGCAGAGCCGTGGTAAAAGTCCTTGTTGAGGAGCTATCGGACATTGAGTTAGCATTGGAAATGCGCAAGTCTCTTGTCCATCCTCCTGACCCCCCTTGCGAAAAGAGGTGAGAGGATGAACAGAACGACACGTACATCGTTGGCCGCCTTGGCGATATCGGAGAAAGCAGCAGGAGCAGCCATTGTGTAAAGTGTTAGGATTGATTAGACGTTAACGTCAAGTGTATTGGAGTAGAGAGGTGGTGGGAAAGGTGCGATGGAATGACGACGAGGGGAGGAAGAGAAGAATCGGATGGGGAGGTTGAGTTCCCAGTTAGCAACCCAAACAAATGATGGGGGAGCCACGGGAAACATCCGGCGTTGTGATTGGCTGCCGTTCGGTTCCCGGTAAAAGCCGCTACGAAATCCCGTGACGATGCCGATCGGTGCCTGAGTCGCCTGAACCGCCTGGGGCATCCGCTTTTCCTGACCGAGATCTACTCCCCAGCCTGGAGGCTGGGGACTGTCGGTAAACTACGTACTAGTACTGAAGGTTTGCCGGTGATACTCCTTATTCCTTCACGTTCACCGCTCCTGGTCGTTGTACACACTCTGAGGGACCCCGTTCGTTACTCTTCATCGGATAGAACCCATGGCTCAAATTGGAAGACAATGAAACAAGTTGAGACACATGATTAGGAGCTAACCTGAAACCCTAACAGTAGGCCACGGGCCAAAAATAGACCGCGGTGGACTTTGGAGAAGACGCGACGCCAATTTTACCATGTCTTCTTGTCTTGAAGTGGACGCAGTGGTCGAACAAAACGCAAACCAGACGCTGGCGACGCCGAGGAACCCGCTCGCATGAGTCGGACGAAAACTCACTTTGCGCCCAAAAACAAACATCTCGGGGATAAGTCATCTATGCATGCTTCTATATCTCAAAAAAATAATAACAATACCAACACGAGATTTTGGAAACCCTTGCTATAAAACATCTATTCGGTGCTGTCGTATTTGGCGTTGTGGGTGGAAATGGCTCTGGGGAGACACACGATAGTCAGCGGCTAAACGAGTTACTATCACTTTCACATCAACATACCTTCCACTAGGATCACTCTGCTTCGACCAAGTAGGGACCCAGCGCTCGACTGTGCCTGCGCAGGACGGCGGGAAGTGCTCGTCGAACATCATACGGTACCAGTAACTGTTTCAAGGTTAGCTTTCCCTTTGAACGTTGCGTGGGGACAAAACACATACGCCTCCTTGGTATCTGGAACATCGTTACCCCACTCGGGCTTGGGGTTCTTCATCATCTCATCAGTGACGTGAAGCTCAGCGTTGTCCTTAAGACCATCGATCCAGCTGTAGCCAACACCATCACTGAACTGTTCCTTCTGGCGCCAAAGGATCTTGTCGGGGAGGTAGGGCTCGACATCGGGTTCATCGGAGGTGTCGAACGCCTTGCGCAGAATGTATTTCTCGATACGGTCCTTTGTGATCATCTTCTCCTTAGGGTCAACCGACATCGATGTCTCGACGAAGCCCTTGTCGAGGAAAGGAACACGCGCTTCCAAGCCCCAAGCGGATGTTGACTTGTTGGCTCTGAGACAGTCTGCAAGATGCAAGTTCTTCACGCGTCGAACGGTCTCCTTGTGGAACTCCTCCTTGTTGGGGGCGGCATGGAAGTAAAGATATCCGCCGAAAATCTCGTCACTTCCCTCACCACTCAAAACCATCTTGACTCCCAGACCCTTGATCTTGCGGCTGAGCAGGTACATGGGGGTAGAAGCTCGGATAGTGGTCACATCATACGTCTCCAAGTGGTAGATAACGTCGGAAAGAGCGTTAAGACCGTCTTCGATGGTGAAAGTAAGGGCGTGGTGCTTGGTTCCCAAGAACTTAGCCACCTCCATAGCAGCCTCGGTGTCGGGAGCACCAGGAAGACCAATGGAGAATGATTGCAGTTGCTGGAAGGAGTTAACTGTTGAGAGCTCGTTCTCGTCATCAATGCCGACCAACTGGCCGTTGGCCTCGCTCTTGGCGCCGTTGCTAGCGGACTGCATGCGCTTGGTCTCGCGCTGGGCGATCGAGGCAACCAAACTTGAGTCAAGACCACCAGATAGCAGAACACCGTACGGAACCTCCGCCATCAGACGCTTGCGGACAGATTTCGTGAGAGACTCGCGAATGGCCAAGTAGTCGATTGGGGTGTTGGGGACGTTGGTGGGGTCCCACCATGAGGGCTGGAAATACCGGGAGAATTCACCGGTCTTAGAGTCAAAGACATGGCCAGGGGGGAAAGTCTCGACCTTGTCGCAAACTGGGTGCAAACTCTTCAATTCAGAGGCGAAGTAAACGGCACCGGGAGTCTGAGACGACCAGCCGATATAGAAGCTGCAGATACCGATGGGATCACGTGCTGCAATAACCCTATCCTGCTCCTTGTCGAACAAAACCCACGCGAACATACCATCAAGGTACTTGGGCGCATCGAGACCATATTTCATATACTAAGTTCCGTCAGTATTCCTATACCATAACCTTTTTCGGATGTCGCTGCGCAACTGATCCTTTCACAGTCCACACATACCAGAGGGAGGATGACTTCGCAGTCCGAATGTGTCTTGTAGTTGTAGTCCGCGTCCAGAGTCTTTCTCAGGATACGGTGGTTGTAGATCTCACCATTGACGGCCAAGGCGAGGGATCCATTTTCGTTGACGAGGGGTTGCGCGCCGGAGTCTTGAAGCAGTAGCAGTCTTAGCGAAGAACCGAGAGACACGGCACAGATGGCGAGGGACAAGAACAGCAGCAACAACAGGAGGAGGAGGAGGAGGAGGAGGAGGAAGAGGTAGGGCTTTCTTTGACCGAACTTGGGTACATACCGACACCGACAATGCAGAGACGCTCGTGGCAAAGAACTAAAGGTCTGGTCAGCTTCTCAAAACTGGACAAACTTCCATTGTTGGCAGGCATTGGGTCACTAACCAGTCTTTTCAGCGATGAAGCTTCCACCTGTTGGTATGATATATTAGGGGTTTGCTGCATCCGAAGAGGATCTATGATCGCATGACTCACTCCAATCCGGTCCGCGATGGCGCACACTGCGTACGGTCAGCCGCTATTCCACTGGGTTTATTGAGCATGATATAAGAGAGGGAACTTACGCCTTTGACATGCGCAACGCTGTAGGCTTAAAGCCCTGAACATCAGGGTGACTGTCGCGATATTGTTAGCGTTGACAAGCGCGGGGAAGTGTGTGCCGGGTAAAAAAAAAATCATAGCGACATACTGATGACACGCGAAGATACCACACATGCTGGCGGGGAGCAATTGGACAGCAGTTTCAAAGAAATCGACAGTCCGGAGGGGAGGTTTTCCACGGGAGAAAAGGGTGAGCGTGAATTGACCAAGTTGTAGAGAGTTCAAACGGAGGGGAGCCAGGGAATTTTTAAATGTCAAGGGAATACCTCAGCAGCGTCCCCGGCGGGGCGGAAATCGAGGGGCGATTTCGGCCTCCAAAAAATCTGGGAGGGCACCCAGACTGTGACGGGCCTGACTCATCCACGATAAGATAACTTGTCTGGGCCGTCATTGGCTGGCTGGTGGCCGGACTAAGGACTTCCGCTAAGGAAACTCAATCAGGTCCATTTCGTCAGGAACACTTACGATCTAGTTTTACGGTGTAGTTTCGCTACGGAGCTGAAGTCTAGAGCTGACAAGCTGAGGCGCATGTTTTCTTTATTTGTCCTGTCGCAGATCGATCCAGATCCACGAGGGCTGACGACCGCCTTGCACAGGCTTTTGACGTTGGTCAATGCGACACCGGTAGCGAACCTCGGTAGCCGCCGAAGAATCCACCAGACAATACTTCCTAGTTAAGGATCGGGTACTACTCCGTACTTGCTACTTAGTACTCGATAGTATAGGTAAGAAAGATGATAAAGGCGTGATCATAGCCAGGACTCCCGTACATGACAATTCTCCTGCCGGTATTTCCCCTCACCGAATCCGGAAGAGTAAAGGATTTCCATGCATTGCAACAATTGTAGAATCTACGCGGTATATGCGGTTGTCTCGATGAGCGCGAAAATAAAAACCCCTCATATGTAGGTAGGAAAAAGCAGAAACGCCATCCATAACCTCACTGTTTCGTCGGTTCTAGACGCAATGCTCGCTAAGAAAATAAAGAACAAATTGGAGACTGAGGAACACCATGCCTGTGCGAAATAGCCAATCATCATAAAATGCGGAGTCAGGTCGCTCGTGACCAACTACGCCCAACCCATCTCGTATCAGAGGGTAGAGATTGGCGCAGAGTTAGAGATCGGTGACCACATTCATTCTTCAAATTGCACACCCCACGTAGAATATGTTTTCCAAACACGCTATATCCGCCATAACTCCGGCGAAGTGAAACTGGGAGCGGAGGTAGCTGAATGGTCATGAGACAGTCGTAAAAGTTTTTGCCAGAATCTCATAAAGATGGGTTCTCCCGCACAACTTGTCTAACACGTCTCTCGTAGGCTGGCTTGTCCTTCTTAAACAGATTGTATGCCTCCGCCTGAGCAGGGGACTCGGGGTTCGGGTCATTCAGTAAATCCTGAATACCCAAAAGGATCTGTTTGATTGTAATGGCGGGTTTCCATGCTTCATCCTCGTTCAATATGGAAAGGCAGACAGTCCCAGACGGATAAACATTCGGATGGAAGAGCGGCGGAACGAACTTGCCTATATAACACAGCACTATGTCAGCTGATACCATTATCATAAACCGTGGAAATTAGGAGGGGGTATAAGCTGTATAATGTGACACAAGGGTGAATGGCGCACAGTTCCAGCTCGAATGAAACGCCGCCAAACAACGGCACGGCGCAGAGGGTTAACACGTACACTTTGGCGGTTTGGTCGGATACTCTAAACACAGAGAGATACCGGTCAGTATATTTGCGCTGGATCATAGGGAAAGCAGAGTGGGTGAAGATTGCCACTCACCATCAGGGAATATGACATCGAGTTTGAAAAGACCGCCCTCCCAGAGTGTTTGCGACTTGCCAGGAACGCCGCACTCCCAGCGTTTCAAGTCAAGCACACCTTGCGCGGTTCTGTGAGGCTTTGCGTAAAAGCCAAAGGGGTGATCCTTGCGCCATTGCTTCCTGCGCGCAAAGGACTCTAGTTAGCTCGGTGCGGGGCAAAGGCCAGGTCAAGGTGAAGAAGAAAGGTGCCAGGTAAGGCAAGATATTCGAAGCATACCTTTCTTCTGTCAAACGGTTCAGGCACAGCGACATATTTGTAATATATAGGTGGGACGGAAAAGCTCGTGAGTGTATCGTTGTAAGGCTTCGCGCAGAGGGTAAAGAGGCCTTGCGATTGCGGAGCTAGAGTGGGAACAAGTTCGGTTGGAGGTGTACCTGATAAGAAGGGCAAGCGTATAAGTTCGAGGAAGGTGTTAGATTAAACAAAATGTGGGCGAAAGGAAGAAAGGTGGTTAGGTAGTCGCTGTATTATCGGAGGTCGGACAAGGCTTGGTAAAGGCGAAGGCTGAAGTGAATTGCCTGAGGCGAAAATCTGCAGGATCTGGAACCATCAATTCCATGATCTTCCCAGCCAATCAATCTCCCTCCCTCTTTGTATGGTCACGTGATGTCGTTATAGATCGCTCATGTACTGCCGACTTATTCATGATCTTTGTTATTTCTATGGATTCAGATATTATCCAAGTGAATATAATCACTGGGTGAATATTCTCAAAGACTTATACTTTGTTAATTTATATATGAATGATTTTCCATGCACACTTTTAAAGCTAGTAACAAAGAACCACACGGTAACAGGACAGTGGTCCTTATAGTAGATTCTCACATTCCAGTGCCACACCCGATAAGAATGCTTTCAGAGTGGATGGCAACCACACATTACTGTTACCTCTCTCCACAATTATTTATTGTTTACCTTTATAAAACCCCCTTAACTACCTAGTAGAAAGCGGAGACCTCAAATTCTGTGTCCACCTCTCAGCTTCCCACCTTCTGCCTCTCCATCTCTATTCATTGCCAATACTAATTCCTTTTGGAATTTTAGAATCTGGATATCCGCGAAGCAGCTGAGACACTCCTACCCCGAAAGGCATATAACTTATCAATATGTGCCACTGCATAATCTGGTACCACGCCCTTTGCTTCCATGAGGATCCCGCCTCCACTCTCAACATCTACTGCAAAGACGCCCTCCAATGCAACTACGATTGCGGCTCCCAAGAAACAATGTCGCTTCCCTTATTCGGTGCCTGTCCTTCCTGCACGATAAAGGCAACCTTCGCAAAAAATATGCCGCGAAATACGCAATCATATGGCATTACCCCAATCATGGAATCGTTTGAAGATGAGACTTTAGTGGAGAGTGACGAGTGCTGCCTCTCTGGCACTCATAGCGAGAGCTCGGTCAATGAAATAGAACTGTTCGATAGAGTCACCTTCTGATGGACCGGGTTATTGATAGGTTGCTGCGGCCCTACTAGGGAAATATCCCCAGGATCTCCTCTGATCGTCTTGGGTGGTAACCTGCAGTATTATATCGAAACCCCACAGGCATACAACGTCACGATAGCATCGCCACTTGGTGATAACCGACGGTCACACCACACTTTGAGAAATTAATTCTCATAAATGCCCTGTTCGAAGTCCTGGGCGTCAAAAAAGCGCACGGTGATCGGATTTCCGTTGAATATCCGTCCTTCAAGGGCGTTCACGGCCTATAAAATCGGTATTGTTAATATACGTTTGTAATATTCGTGCAGCTCGCAAAGGCACTTACCCGAAGAGCAGACAATTGGTTGGTGAACTTGACAAATACTGGGACCGGTGGACCGGAATCACGAGCAACATAGACACGCTCCACGCGCCCGTACTGTTTAAAAGTTAGATATCAGAGACATGGGTGAAAAAATCGAACTAATTACCTTTTCAGAACATTCTTCCCCTATTTCTTGCATTAAGCCACCTCCTTCGGCACCTGCCAGTTCTGCATCCACATCCATGCCATCCAGCATTCCCTTCAGGATGATAACTTCACTCATCGCACCAAATTTGCCCTCATCCTCTTGCTTTCTTTGGCCGCCAATAATCTTGCCTCGACCAGCCGGTGTGATAAAACCGCCACCCTCTGAATCAGGCCGTTTCTTTCGCTTTTCGACTTGAACTTGTAGAGGCTTTGCAATTCCGGATCCGGTGGCACCCAATCCAGATCCCTTAGTCCATCCATACTTGGCCAACATCCGCTCAGCGAACCCTTTCTGGCCAGGCCGGAGTGAGCGTTTCCCGCTCTCTCCTGTTTCATCTTCTGTTGGTTGTTCTTGGGCAAGGACTTCCTCAAGCTCCGCTTCCGAAGCAGGGATATCGTCAGGGGCCGGGGGGAGAGTATATCGAACCGGTGCACGTGATATTGTTGCGGAAGGTGCCTGAATGTTTTGTAATGGATTCGATGGAGCTTGCGGGGGCTGGGTCTGTCCTGACATTTGAAGACGCCGTAAATAAGCGTCATCTCCAGTAGACGCCTCCTGAACTTGAGCAGCTGATTCATCTGGCGGAGGTGGAGGCGGGGAGTAATACGCCGGTGGTGCATAGGCTGTACTTGCGGCCATCTGAGCTCGTCGTGCAAAAGCATCCTGTCCAGAGGCAACGCCGTCATCGCCGCCAGAGGGCGCTGGGGGTATATCATTAAGGTTAGGGGGTGGTGCAAAACTGCTTGGTGGCGCAAATTTTCCTGATCTAAACTTAGTTTTCTACCCACTGGGAATCTGAGATAACGCCCCAACTCACGGTTCACTGAATGCCCATAATCTTCGTCACTATATGAATCTCGACTCGGTGACCTTGCCATACGGTGTGCATATAAGCGGTCCTTCCATTCTCGAACTTCCGATATTTGCTCATCGCTCTGTTTATATTCTTCGTATATATTCGGTCTCGATGGGTCGTAGATATCATCCCAGTTCTGCACAAATTCTTGCGCTTCTCGATTCTTCTTGCGCTTTTTGCGACCTCCGCGCTGCCTCTTGGGGGCCCCGTAGAACCCGTTGACGTCGTCTTCCTCCGTGCCCGCCCAATCGGCAAGTGTGGATTTAACAGGCGCGGCTACCGGGGCTACGGGAGCCGCTTTGGGTAGAGCTGGTTTCGGCTTGGGTTTTTGAGTCGCTAGTTGGGGGCGTTTCGTCGGTTGAAATCGAAGAGCTGTCAAAATGGGCAATCAGAATCCAACATACATGTACCCCAGCCGAAAAAGCATGACATACCATTATTGGCCTGCTTTTTTGCGGCTTCTTCCGGTTGACCTTCTCCTTCTGCTTGCTTAAACACAACCGGCGCACGAGAAATCGTCCCAGGCGAGTTGTCAGTGGATGGATCGAGCAGGTTGGCGTATAGGGACAGCATGCCGCCCGGTTTAGGGGGTGAGGATCCCGACGCCATGCTGCAATAAGATATGTGCAAGGCGCTTTAGTGGACTAATGAAAATACGAGTATGACCATAAACTCCTCATATCGAGGGGAGCTCTTGATGGATGCTGCAAAGGAAGCTGCTGGGACAGAATAGGCATGTTTGCTCTGTTTGCTTGAATTGCATCTTTTTGCACTCATGTTATGTAATTGTCGGAGAAGATACGGGGAACTTCGGCAAATCGGCCGCTCACGATGAGATGATGTTCATGACGAGTGGAGCATTGGCCCTTTGCGACATGGATGTTGCCTTGGGCTGGGTCCAAGGACTCCGGTCCTGTTCGCATTCAATCCTCCTTCAATCTATCCTTCATCAATCAGCTGCGATCTCAAATACCCAGCTCCATACAAAATGGCTACATTGGCTCGATCCTTCTCTTCTGACGGCGCTGGCGTTGCCGTCATCGTTCCCCAGAATCCACTTTTATCGATAACTTACCAACAGCTGCATTCGCACATCTCCGATTTCCAGGCTAAGCTGGCTAAACTTGGGGTTGGGCATGGAGCAGCAGTGAATCTGGCCCTTGTGAATTCATATGAATTTATCGTCGGATTTCTGGCAGCATCCTGGCAACGGGCAATCGCTGCACCCCTAAATCCTGCCTACAAGCAGGATGAGTTTGAGTTCTATATAGATGATCTCAGCTCGACCTTGGTCCTTATTCCCAGGGGAGCATATGCCCAAGATGGCCCCGCAGTTCGAGCAGGCCGAAAGTATCAAGCCGCTATTGCAGAGTGCTACTGGAACGGAACTGAGGTTGTCCTTGACGTAAAGGAGGAGGGCAAACTGGCAGGTAAAGGGAACGCTGGAGTTCAAAACGCCCAGCCCGACGATGTTGCACTTGTTTTGCATACGAGTGGAACCACTGGCAGGCCCAAAGCTGTATGAAGTATTCTCCGCCAGACTATCCTGAGCAGGAAACTAACAATCAAGTAGGTTCCGCTCACCCACAAGAATCTAACAACAACCATGAGTGAATCACCCTGATCCGTATCTGCCTAAGACAAGACTAACTAGGCTCTAGGGAACATTCAGGCAACGTACAATCTCACTCCGGCAGATAGAACATATCTAGTCATGCCCCTATTCCATGTCCACGGCCTCTTAGCAGCCTTCTTGGCTCCTCTTGCGTCCGGAGGCTCTGTAATTGTACCGCCCAAGTTCTCGGCCCATGAATTCTGGTCCGATTTCACCAAATACAAGGCGAACTGGTACTCCGCTGTGCCCACTATCCACCAAATCCTGCTCAAATCGCCGCTGCCAACCCCTATTCCTCAAATACGCTTCATCCGCTCCTGCTCTTCTCCTCTTTCGCCGAAAACGTTCCAGGATCTCGAAAATACATTCAACGCCCCGGTGCTTGAGGCATACGCCATGACAGAGGCAGCCCACCAGATGACAAGCAACCCTCTGCCCCCGGCAAAGCGGCAGCCCGGTAGCGTTGGAATCGGCCAGGGCGTCGAAATCAGGATTCTCGACCAGGCCGGAAAAGAAGTCCCACAGGGTTCCGAGGCGGAAATCTGCGTTCGAGGAGAGAATGTCACAAAGGGATACCTCAATAACCCAGCCGCCAATGAATCCTCATTCACTAAGGACGGGTTTTTCCGCACAGGTGACCAGGGAAAGAAAGACGCCGATGGCTATGTGATCATCACCGGTCGTATCAAGGAACTCATCAATAAGGGCGGAGAAAAGATCAGTCCTATCGAACTAGACAATACTCTGCTGAGTAACCCTAAAGTTGGCGAAGCGGTTTGTTTTGCCATCCCCGACGAGGGTCACTACGGCGAAGACATCGGGGCGGCGGTAGTCCTGAAGAGTGGCCAGAGTGCCACGGAGGATGAATTGAAGTCATGGGTCCAGACCAAGCTGGCAAAATTTAAGACCCCCAAACAGGCAGGCCTCACCACCCCTTCACCATATCATTGCATTTCATACTAACTCTCCCCCGCCTAAACAGGTTTGGATTGTACCTCAGATTCCCAAGACGGCAACGGGCAAGATCCAGCGACGCAAAGTCGCGGAGACGATGCTGAAGCCCAAGGCGAAGTTGTAAAAGCCTCGGTTCAAGCAGTGTACTGTTACTACGTTACCATGTACATGTGTATACTACGTAGCCATGATGCATATGCATATATAGTCATCTCGTTTATATGAGGTGCGACTGAACATACTTATAGCACGGAATTCATCCTACACCCATTGCTCGTAGTCACCAATCCAGTCACAATCCAATCCACTTGGCTACGCCGCAAGCCTAACCGCAGACTTGAACTACACGTAACCATCCCCGTCAGCAACCAAGTAAACAGAGTAACACAGTATCATAGCGTGGGGAAATAAAGGGCATACCGGGATAACTTGCGCAGCATCCACATCCCAAACGCCGGACTTCACATAGATATCATTCCGGATGAGCTCCCATGCTTCTTCCTCCTTCTCAACGGTGTAGATGAGCATGCTTCCCTTGAACGAGGGCGTTTCGCCTTCAGATGGGTGGGCATTGAGCATTGCGCCTGTAGATGCAGACGACGCACGACATTAGTACATAGAGGTATGTTTTAATGTTTGCACGTAGGCGAAGTCCTAGGATTAGGCAGGCAGATAGGGAATCTGTAGGAACAGGGAATAGGAAGAATGGGTAGGCTGTGTAGACGTACCACCAACAGCGACCTTCCCCGCATCAACGAGGGGCTTAATGTTCTCCAGGTGTTGTCTACATTCGTGTCGAGTCAGCACTCATATCCCCGCGATATCGACGTACCAATTCCTCTCCAATGGCAATGGATATTAATTTTCCAAAGACAGAGAGGGAGGTTTCGAAGAGAGAGAGCCACATACGACCTAACCTCCATCCTCTTCGCGTGCACTCCAGGCTTATCGGGCAGAATGCAGAGGAACTCCTTGGCCATTGTCGCGGTCTTGCTGAAGAGGAAATTACGGGAAGAATGAAACGAAGCTCTTGGCTGTATTTGAGATTGGACGAGAGAAAACCCGAGTCTCCGTATTGTTGTTGATTTTATGAGGCGCGACGACTGAGTGAGCATGGTGGGGAAGACGTAGTGGAATGGGGAAAGTTTTCGGGGAGGCCCAGCTTATGAGAGCGGAGTTCTGTCCGAGATGCGAGAAGCTCCAGTAAGCTAGGGACAACCTGGCCGCGAAAAAATCAACAAATGATAACCCTCATTTACACCGCACAAACCAGATGCCTTGGGGAAAGTTTGTAAATGTGGACTCGTGGTTTCAGGTTTGCAGCTTTTGTTAATTCACCAATCCCAGTTGATCGTCAATTTGACTACACATAGCCTATATATGTATGTACAGGAAGAAAAGCACCAAATTTCCTTTCGCTCATCACTCTGCTTCGAACCCAACCGACCAGTGCTCCTTTGGTATGCTGAATAACTCCGATTTGTGGAAACGAGCTACTTATTTGTATACCCTGAAATAGGTCGAGAGCATCAATGCAACTTGAACATCGGAGGGCCGCAAAGCAGAAAAGCGTTCAGAGCCGATATCCCAGGCAGCTGGGCCTGGTCATTGAGATGGTGCCCTTCACTGACGGACAAGTGAAGCTCAGTCTGAGCTCAATCACGTTCAACCCTGAGCCTCCAAGGCCGCTGAACACATTCTCCCAGCGCCAACAGAAAAAAGCAGACGTATCCCTAGAACACAACGTAAAGGAAGGCTAATTATCGGAGCCGAACTAGCTGTACGCGACATCCAAAGAAAATGATTAATAAGAACTGCGTGAGGGCGGCGGACCCGTGTGCGATGAAACCAGCCGCAATGCATTAGATATACATTGGACAGACAAGAGGCAACCAAGGTCAAAAATCGTAGAGCCTTGTCGATAATAAATTAATTCAAACGTGCGAACTAGTATGCCTTGCGGTCTCCGAGGTTGCCCGGCTTCTCATCGGTATCAATGTGCCAGACAACGTAATTTGGCAGGCCGATGACCTGGTATCCAGCACGCTTGGCCATCTTCGCAAATCCTTCGGTTTCGGCCTGGTTCTCGAAAGCGTACGCGGGGAAATTGATCCCTAGAAGTAATGTTAGAGCGCTAGGGTAAAATTAGTGTTTGGAGGAGGTTCAAATTCATACCTGAGCGATGAACATCGGCCTTGACGACAATATTAACTCCACCAATACCATCGAGCTCAACTTCTTCATCCTTGTTGTTTCTCCAGTCACCCATTCCAACGAGATATTGACGGCCAGTGTCGTATTCCTTGTATCCTTCTGCCAAAACCGTGTCAGGGTCCAACGTCGTGCGAAGTCTACGTGCCTTGTCGGAGTCAATCCAAGAATTGTAGTCAACTAAAACAAAGTGAGTAAAAGCCCCATAACTCTCTAAAAATCATGGACACATACAGCGACCCTCGATATCAACGCCATCTCTGTAGCGATGGAACCAGATGTCTGAAAGGCAGTTAGCAAACCCTCGCTTGAGAAACGTAAGTTAGTGTAGCATACTAGGAACGAGAATATCCTTATCGTGGGCAATGAAGTCCTCCAGAATGCTCTCCGGGCTGTCCACAATATCAACGTCCCGCCAGTAGACCCAAGAGTGGTCTGGTTTTAGGGCGGAGTAAAGTAGGTAATTGCGAGCTCGGCCAATAGCCTTGCGCCGAGGCCCCTGTGCGGCGAACGAGTGTCGATCCTCAACGGACATCTCAAAGGCAGTGCCAAAGTCCTTCTCGATAATTGTGGCGCTGCGGAAAGCGACCTTCTCCTGGGACTGAATGCGCTGCAGTTCGGATGTGAGCACTGCCAGCGTCTCGTCCTTGGAATCGCCAACGAGGAAGGCCAGGTCAATCAGCTCGTGTGGGTATGTCAATTTATAGATGAGGTCAAAATATCTGTTGAGATGAAACGCAGCATCTCTCAGCGGTGTAAGGATCAGGATACGCTCGGAATTTTGAACGGCATGCGTCGTAGACTTGATTGGGTTGAGGTCAACAGTGTTGATCGAGCTGGAATTCACTTCATAAGGTTCATGGTAGTTGAAGAGGACGGGAGTCTGGGCGTGGGAGGTCCATTCGGTAATCTCATTAAGGCTCATATCCATTGGCGATTTTGGAGGTCCGTAGCAATAAAAACTGGCAGCCGCGCGCGGTCAGTATGATTGAGAGGTTGCTAACGGTTTTGACGCTATCAAGACAGATTGCGTTTCAACTTACTTTTGCATTTCAGAGGCGGAACTGCTAATTCCGCGCCATAGTAAGACGATCAAACCAGTGATCGCCAGGGATATTAAAAATCGCGTCCTCGTCACTAGAACTAGGACAGCCCGCCATGGAGGCAGCCTAGCTCTGGCCGACTTCCACGTTACACCACCCTTTGGAAGTAGCATCCTTGCGGGTGGAATATTATGAAGTCACGGACTCCAAACAAATTAAAGGTATCGATTCCAAGGACGGAGTGCTATATGCCCGCGGTACGCGACAATTCCCAGCACAATACTGTCACGACCGTCGGGGGGGCGCGGCAGGAGATAGGGGTTGCGGCAGGGGCTGGTTCGACGATAGGAACTTCTAAAGAAGGCGGATACTCGGCGTCGACGTTTCTAGACTGTCAATATTGGCGGAATTGAGGGTTAAGATAGCCAACGTATTGGCACAACAATGCGATCGGCTGGAGACGGTTGATGGTTGAAGAAGGGGATAAAAAAAGATTCGGCAGAGTAGCACCGATCGAGAGAAAGCAACGGACCAAACGAGTGAAAGGAACCGGTTTGAGGCTCAATAGGATACCGGGCGGCCAGATGAAGATGCTTAGCTCGTCAGGACAGGCGTGGTCGCGGAGAGTTGGTGGAGGCGATGGAAGAGAAGGGGGTCGACAGTTGAACGTTTGACACCTTTGAGAGTTGAGATAAAATCCACCAGCCGCAGTCCAGCCAATCTAGCCTCTGATCGGAGACTCGGGAACGGTCCATCGTTGCTTTTTATAGCCTCCTAAAGAATGAATAATAAACGGCCAGACTGCTTTCTGTAATAGAGCTGAAATGTTCACATAATTCCTACATACTGATAGGAAATAATAAATACTATTCGTACGCCATCTTCAAGCAAAACCCATTAGCTCGAGGGTACTATCTCGATTGAAACTGTAAAATTTCAATGTAAATTACACGATTCTCGCCAAAATCTCACCGATGATCATGTATTATTTCGTAATCCCCGAGTTCCAGATTCAGGGTCTTTAACGAAACCGGCCCTGAATCTGCAAGTCGCCAAATGAGAAAACAACAAAATTGACTTCTTACGTATCTCATTGAACAGCGTCCGGTCTCTATCTGAGGAAATTTTAATTATTAATGTACGAAAACATGGCCTTGGAGACATTCCTAATACGTACGTAGGTAATCGGCAATTGGAGGTAGGTAGACAATGATTGTAAGTTGGCATCATCACGTTCATCAATTCTATGTCTATGGTGCCCTGATACGTGTATAATCAGCATGGCATCTTTATATAAAATAAATACATTGTTCCAGAGACCCAAAATTCACAAAGGAAAGTAAAAAAAGAAACCGAAGCTATAACACCGAAATATGCCTTAGTATGTATGTATATTGTGGGCATCAAGGAAGGGAAGCTCCCGAGCTTCAAACACCGGCCCAATACGCCGTATTGAATAACCGAATATATTATACAACATGAAGGAGAAACTCAGAAGGTTGGTACTCCCAAGTAACTTTTTTTTGGCGTGCGTTCCGAAAATTCGAAACATCAACACCGTAAAATAAACACGCGGGCCCCAAAATCCAAGGCCTTCACAGATAGCCGCCCACCCGCTATGATATTAACCACAAGAAAAGTCATCAGCAGCCTCTCAGGTTATGGTGATTGTATGAGAGATAGAGGTCGTGAATTGGCCACTGAGTAGGTGGCGTGATGAAAGACAGGAGTAGACGGGCCTGTCGTTGGCGGTGTTTGGCTAAGGTAGGTGTGACCAAAAGACTGGGATGTTCCAGTGGACATGGCATCAAACCGAGAAGATTCCGGGCTGTTCGTAGCAATCTCATCACAGACCACGCGCAGGCCCGGGAGCATGGTTTTCGGTTTGCTGTCCGGCAGCAAAGCAACTTGCTGGGGGCTCGGTTGCTCGATCTTTGGGGAGCGGTAGATGTGCTCGCGGGCCCTGAGTTGATACTCAAGGGCTCGGTTGTGCTCTTCCAAGGTCCTGTTTCGCTCTTCTAGAGCCTGGGTTTCCTGCTTCAATGCATCGGCTTGCTGTTGTGCCGCGTGGTTCTGCTGCTGAAGGCCAGAGACCAAGCGCTGGAGTTGCATGCACCGAAGTTGAGGCTGAATCTTTTCTTGTAGATGCTCCGGCACCTTTTTCTCCTGACAAATTAACTGGACGATGACGATCTGCATGAAGTCGATGAGGTCAATCGCGCCAGAGACAATGTGCTCCTTAGACTCAGCTGTGCCCTTTGACGGGTTCCACCCAGCTCTTTGGAGAAAGAAGTCGTGGAGCCTGTTGTCTAACCGCTTGTGTAAGTTGCTTAGGTTCTTCCGTCGGTTTCCTTCAGCAACACGATGCTTTTCCCTCTGATCATCCAGGTCCGCAGACATCACACTTGCCTTGCGCTTTCTGCCGCAGGGCTGCTGCAGTGGCCGCTTGCGAGTAATGTGTTCTGGGTCTGGAGCTATTAGTTTGATGAGATCGGCCGCAGAAAGATGCGAAATATCTTGAGCTGATCTAAACGAATTCTGTGGTGGTACCATTTCCCCCCAAGAGTCAGCAGTGCTCGCTGGAGATGGAGGTGCCACGATATGCTCTGTCGGTGCCCATTGCGATTTAACAGGGAAAGTATCATGTGTCCCCGGTGGGCTGGGCATGAGGTTCCTTTGAGTAAATGGATTGAACAGGTCTCGTTGTAAAGGTTCAATACGGGGTAGTGGAGGTAGACGCCGGTCTTCAGTCATATCTGCCGGGCTTGAAGTAGAGGAAATCGTCCGCACGCCACTATATTTCAAGTCAGTCGTGTCGGAGGACTGGAAGGTGTCGATATACTTACGGGAGATGGCAGCGTTGGGAAACGTCGTCTGTCATTGAAGCCATTCCTTCAACTGGCGAGCAGTTTACAGTATGGGTTTGTTGGTGGTGGACGTTGAATATGCAGTGTCGTCGAGGCTGTTGCAAGTATGTATATGTGCAGCACTGATGTAGACAATGGGTAGGTATTTGTAGACCTTGATGTGAGGTATAACAGCAACAATAAAGTACAGTGCTTATAAAATAGACCCAAATAGATGTAGATCAAGGGGTGGTGATTGCAAGGGACAGTGACTGAGGTAGAATAAACGAAGGCGTTCGAGAAATTCCACGAGGCCTGGGATGCTCGAAGAAACGAAAGCCGGATGCCGCAGCATGTTTTATATGTGAGATGCACACGGCGAACGAGGCGAGGGACCAGAGGGCATAGGCGAAAATAGCAGAATGGGGAGGGGTGGGAACCGCAGACGACGCCATCCGTGAGGATCTGGATGTATCACCAGCAACAAATGTACTGAACTCTCAACTCGGAAACTCCAACTCCAGTTCTGCCTCCAGACAGTGACTTACCGATCGATCGTTATCCCTCTTTTCTTTTTCCCACAGCGTATTTCTTTTTTGCGTTTATTTTATTTTAATCTATTTTTTTCCTGGGGCCGTCTTTTTTCTTTTTCTAATATCACAGACTCCAAGTCCATACCTAGGTAAGTAGTCTTAAAGCTCCCTCCAGCTCCCCGGTCAGTAACACCCGCACGCTACTGCTTCAGTCAACGCCATGTTCGCCCCCCCCATTTGCCTCCATCGATCGCCCTTTCATCACCATCCTCCTTCCATTTTTGCTCAATAATGAGGTAGAGGCCCCTTTTCCCCCAGGAGGCGATCCACGCGGAAACGCCACCAAGATTACGGCAGAGTTCGACGCTCAAAGTTAATTCATTTCAGCGGACGCCTGGGGCTCAAGTCTCTATCATAAAGTGCACAGACGCAAAACAGAATACGACTCGCCAATCAGCGGGTTTGACCCCAGTGTATGGAGAGTGAAATGGGCGCTGGAGACCCTTGATTTGTCACCGGCACAGCGGACTCTTGATCTTCACGGGGCAAAAAATATCGATCCTCCTTGCATCGAAGCCCTCAATAGAAAGTCGAACCAATGGATGTAATCCATCGAAATTATGTCCATCGTTTCAAGGCCTCGGGCCCGAGACAATGTCACCCACCATACTAGATTGACGAGCGTTCTGATCGCGAGGTTAAGCGCCACCTGGTGGACGCCGCGGAACTCGGGATCATGAGTCCAGTGCCTATCCATTTCATTGACTCGCTAACGTTTCGAATGTCCAGCCGAAGCTGCAAGGCAAGGAACCGAAATTCATGCCGGGCAGGGACAGACACGGATGTATTGGTCTGTCCATGAGAACAGATCCTCAAGTATAAACCCCGAGTCACTTCAGGTAACCACATATAACGAGAAAGTAACAACAATGAACCATGTCCCATGATGATCCGAACTACTAGACCCAACCAGACACCTGTTCCACTACTATGTATAGAATATGCCGTGCAGAGACTCCTCTCAACTAAATCGATAATCTCACCCTATCGAGTACAAAAGTACGCCCCGAAGGTTTTGTGTGAAGACGATATTGGGGATTCTGCACAAACTTCCCGTGCACGGGCATTTGCAGGATCTCCAAGCAGATCACCCTTTCGACAGGAGGTGATCCAGAGCCTAATAGCACGAAGCAAGGACTTTCATTCTCCAACCTGACGAGCGCAAGCAACATAATTCTTCCCCAGGTGCCAGAAGTACGCTAGATGTGCCTTGCAATGGATATTTGGGTTTCCGCGCGTGGTTGACAGCTTTGTTGATGCTTGGTTCTGTCTCCCGCATTCAAGGTACATATTATCGACTTACTACACCGGGGAGTACTGTGCTACGATCAACTTCGGCATTCAACTCGACGTAGGGGACGCCGCCAGGATAATCCGTATTCAGATTGAGCCAGGCAAGCCGCGGAGCAGAGCCGAGAGCCATCGAGTAGCCTGCAGCCATGAGTCGAGATCGCCACAGTTCCGAAAGTCCATTCCATCCATCGAGATTGTCGTCTGGAGATCCCAGAGACCGGGTCCCTGCCAATCGTGCATTTGATCAGTTCTGGACGTTTCCATCCCTTGGCTTAAACCCCCCTCCGAGATGGTATGTTATAATGGCATGGATTGCCACTAAGACCTCAAGTAGTATTTGGAATACGCGTTGGACATCTCCAACGGACAAGGCAACACTGCTATCCGTGCTCGGTCACTACCCGGAGCATGGGACAGGAGCCATGTGGCGTGGGCACAATCATCAACCGTTCCTAGCCCAGGAAGGCCTAGAAGGTGCACTCATGGTGGGCGAGCTTCATGAGGCCTCGATCGGTGGCGGCCGATGCTCGAGGATACGTAAAGTACGACGTACGTGTTCGCTTACCGGGCTGTTATCCCGATGATTTACACAATAATTTGTTATGCATGCCACTGTGGTGGAGGTAGGCGGGTCGTACGGCAGAGAGGATAAGATCTGTCAACTGCCCGTCCCCGGATCTAACTTGAATGAGGAGAAAAACCAGGGCCTCAATGGCCCTGATGCCTGTCTGATGATCTGATCCCTCCTCGAGCGCCACGTTTTCCGCCTACGTACTTTCATATGAAATAATTACCATGTTGAGAACTATTACTCGAGTTCCTGGTTCGGTACTTCCTGGCTTTCCTTCTAACAGACCAATGTATGCTAGGCGACGGTAGCTGCAGATGGAGGTTGTCGAACGCTTGGAGGTTGTTGAGAACCATGAGATTGAGGCACATTGATGAAACAAGCCACGATATTTGCGATCAAATGCGTATTCCGATTCCGAGATTGCCCGCAGCAAGATCAGGCACAAACTTCATTGACAAAATACCGCGAACTCTACGGAGTACAATGGCGATGAACGACAGATACAGGCGCGGGGACTGAGGCATTGTGAAATCGCTCGAAGACACCATGGACTACTGAGGCAATCCACGTCTCAGGTGGGGAGGCGCGCTTCAGAAAATATCCGAATGCTGTCTAACTCGCCTGGTTTCGCTTATTCTCCGGGATGCTGCATTGTGGTGCCCCAGAACGCTCAGAACGTCAATGATCCATTGGACTAGGTCGAAAGGCACAGCTACTGTGGGGAGGCCCCGATAGAAGCAAAAATCGAACAGATAACAGTGAGCCTTCACTTCAGCCTTGCAAAACCGCCTGAGGCACGTCATTCACTTCGATAAACTCCAATAAACCCAAAGTCAACGAATGATCTGTATCTGTCAGACGGCCCAGAAAATAACAATTTACTTCGCGGTCGAAGCTGGGCCCGTTCTCGAACTAGGACGACCTAAGAATAGCTCCAGAAGTGAGGAAGCCGAAGAGTGATGTATCAGAATTCAGAAAGCGAAAAAAAAGCACTGATCCCTTCTGGATTTTACGAGCCCTATGTGCTGTCCATATTTTCTCCATACGTGGAGTTCCCAGCGGCTCTTCGTTACCTGTCGACAAACGGCCCCGTTTCACTGTTCAACTTGCTCCCAATCCGCCAACTTGCAGACTGCGAACCAGGGATCCCTGCGTGCAAAGCGCACACTTGATGCAAGATCATATCTATCTGGCCTTTATTGGTCTTTATTTGCCCCCTTCTTTCATGCTGCTGCGCTCCAGCACTCTCAATGGGGTTCTCCGGCGTTTCAGCATTCGCTGGGGTTTGCCGCGTCTCCCACCTAGTATGGTTAAAGACCTGGAACGAAGGAGTTTTATTGATTATTCTCTTATGCGCATGTCCAAGCGCCACCAATTCTGGCTGGCTCGTGCTCGGTTTTGAATCCTGGACTCCAATATGCTTAGTGCTAACCTTCGTCATTCGTGGGTTACCGGGCCGGGTCTGGCATACCCCTCTGAGAGGTACACCACGCCGATCTTCGGCCTGGCATAACAGTGACAGTGCGTATACATTCAAGCTCAGGGCTCCAAGGCCAGTTTTGCATCTAAAGTCACAGCTTCAGTAAGCACTATCTACCCCTGTACATTGCTATTCGACTCGGCTTTACTCAAGGAGTGCCGAGAACGATGCCATACATTGTCGTCGTTTCGGCCTCTGCAGAGTGCAGACCCAGTTCAAGCTTGCTCGTTTCTTCAGCCAGTCATCCTGACAGCTCAGGTCCTATCTGTTAATCTATCATTTCGCACCATTCATCTTTAACCCACGTTCTGGCGAACTGAACACTCGAGAGAGGCCTTGCAGTGGCCAATGCAAGCTTCGAACTCCTCTAATCCAGCGATCTATGATCAACTGACCATTGTTCTTCGGACCCCGCACCCCCCGGTGTGTACTTTGAGTTCCTTCATCCTCGAGAGTCCAGACCGAACTAAGGTTTATTCCGTCTCCCTTGCGGTCGATCCATCCCTATCTTAGCATTTTCCCACCAAGACAGGGTTTAAATCTCAATACACTCGTGCGGGGTTCATCCCCTCGATTTGGGAAAGAATATTCGACCCAGGTGTTCGGTCCATGGAAAAAAAAAAAAAAAAAAAAAAAGGAAAGACATTTGTACCTCTTGTCGGTTCCTCGGTCCTCCTCCGGTAGACCCAAGAATACGTGCTCGGAGCTTCAAGCGCACGCTCTCGTTGCGCAAACGAGAGCATTGATCGAGGCGGAAAGCAGAGCAGGCTTCAGCTTGTGTATGAAAATGTTGGTGCTTCTGCGTACTTCACATCAGCCTACCTGACTTGAGTATTCCACTCAACCTCGCAGGCTCGCAATATGTCTCCAGATCCATCCAACTGCATTCAACCACTAAAACACTTTCAAAACTCCATCGAAATCCTAAATATCGTCAAGCAAGAGGGAAAATAACAGAAAAGTCCTTTTCCCAGAGTCCTAGGACTCGCAGTTCCCGGGCACGCCGATGCACCTCCACCAGCGGCTCCATTCCCCCACCCAGCCCTGAATACATATCCGCACCGTGTTATCACTTCCTACATAGGCAGGCCCGAACCCAACTCACAGATTCGGGATAATCCGTGCATCAGGAGACAGTTTATAGAAAATAGTGGGTCCCCACTTTCCAGTATAGGGCGTTGAAAAACGACCTGTCCATGATCTACCAAGCCCAGCTGGGACTTCATCCATTTGCAGTCAGCATCCTGTCCTTCCTTGGGTGTCCTCCCCGAAGGCAAAATCAATGAAACCACGGTTCGAAGCAAGGCACACACCTTACTAACTGCCCAGAACTTGGTGCGGGCCATACTTCGAAGTCCGTCCAGGATGTTTGACAAATTGAAACAATGTGCTGTCGAGCATCCATACCTTGCTCCTGCGGGCTACGGAACTCATCGAGACCGTAGTCGATGCACTGTTTTTTCTTAGCTGCATCGAGTGGCAACCTGAAGATACTCCATCACTGCATGTCAATCTGATGAAAGAGTAGGAGGGGAGCAAGTTACTGTGGCAACTACAGTAGTCGCCCGCGCGTCCCGGCCCGAGGAATGCAAGCAAGATACACAGCCAACGCGACTCAGACTTTCAAATTCCAATTCAATTGCAACTGTATGCAAGGACTTTGGCTCTTCAGGCGAGAGCTCGAACAACAAACTGAACCAGTGATCGAGATTAGGTCCAGTCCGCGAGGAGGCTGCACAGATTACGTGGTTATACGTACCTGGTCGTCATAATGGTTCGTTCAAGAGGTGCACATCGGCTACATCCAGCCGGATAGAACATTGCCTTGTAGAGGGCTCGAGGCCCAATTTCTTGGTATCTTGGTATGGACAAATCGATGAGCAAGGCAGGAGTTCCCCCGGGGATTCATCGATGTACATACTTAGTAGGTAGTTTCAAGGTGCATGGCTGCGAACCCCTCCCACCTCTATGACCACGTCACACCCAAGCCCAAACCCAAGGTTCAAGGGGTGGAAGGATTGATGAATCTTTCTGGTGAAGGTCCTGCGTGCCTGGCTATGGCCACGGTCTCTGCGTAGTTCATGAACTTGGCCTAGATCCTGGATCCATGCTCGAGGGCAGTTTGGACTCGTACCGTAGGACTCCTGGGTGCCGGGAAAAAAAAAAAAAAAAAAAAAAAAAAAAAAAAAAAAAAAAAAAAAAAAAAAAAAAAAAAAGCTTAGCTTGTAAAGTAACATATACCATATACCAATATCTCATGCGCCCGCGCTAGACGATGCCACAGTACAGTGNGCTTCCTCTTCTGGATCCTTTCTTGAAATGGGCAAAAAAAAAAAAAAGTACCAGACCATATGAGTGACCTGGTAGATGGCCCAAATCGGGTTCGCGGCCACGCGAGAGAACAGTGCCGCAGCGCAGCTATGGCCTCGTTCTCGACTTCTCAGTCCCCCAAGTTGGAAGGTTTCCCCCGAAGGCTACCTTGGGTCTGTGCCTCACTGAATTCGAATTGGAAATGGTTCCCGCTGTCCAGCGGGCCAATAAGTTGGACTGTGGTTGGTCTGGAATGATAAGCCGTTGCCTACAGCGCCCACGATCTAGGAGGGTGCTTGTAGGGGATATAGAGATTGGGGCTCTCGTTGAACAGGTAGCTGTCCTCGAGTATGGGTCTCGGGTCGTCAGATTTCATACGTATAGTCTTGTAGTTAAGGGACCTGGTCAGGTTAATGGACCTTGCAACGTCCACCGGCTGTATAGCGGCCAAGGAGTATACTACAGGCCCATGATCAATTGTTTACAATCTTGTACTCATAGGATATTATTGTGAAGTGTGTTTAATGTCACTCGTGGAGGATCATTATGGCAGGGTTCGACCGGGCTGGGGTATCAGTTGATAAAAGGCTATGATATACCCTCGTGGGTCGCAATCACCGTGAAAACAAGCAACACTGAGGGACGAAAAATAATGCAAAACGAGTACAATATTTAGGCATCTATCATTCAGTGATACGAGCAAGTTAATTTATGAGTCAATATTTGAAGAACAAGTGGTGTCTGTGTTTTGATTATGCCTCAAATGCCAAATATATATATCTGAAATATCTACCCTTACAATTACCAAACGCTACAACCAAAAAATGAAACATTGCTTCCCATGATACGACCAGACAATCATCAAACTGTAAAAGCGAGTATTGCGAATAACTATCTTGTTTGATGGAGTAGTTATTGTAGTGGAAGATATAAAACGCTAGCTTTTCAAGATACAAACGGAAATAGTTTCCCACATGAGATGGCAGACGGCAGTGAAGAACGAATCTTGAAGTTAAGCTCATCGAAATCCGCGTCGTGCAAAATTTACTTAGCGATTGATGTGCGCCAATCGGTGGAAACGCAAAATCGATATAATACTGGATTAGAGGAAGGGTGCTAAGTATGGATATTATAGCAGTACTGTAGTAGAGGGTCATCAAACGGATAAGCATGGACTGCGGAAAGAACGTCTATAAAACAGGTAAAAACAAGATTTCGAGCACCACTGCTCAGAACTTCCACAATACTCGGCAAATTCCACCACGGCCACTAGACCAAGGGCGCTTTCCAACGATCACTGACGGAAGATATTGACGGTGCTCAAAACTTCAATTATTATCATAAGAACCACACGGTACAGATATAAAAAACCCGGTGCTTATTATGTCACTTTACACAACCACGATTGGCGAAGGAAAAGACGGAACTAGAAGACAAAGCTGCATACACGACTAACAGGTATCCATTGGGCAGCTTAGAGAGCATACTGGGCGAGAACACCGAAGACGGCGGCAGCACCCATGATGGGGAGGTTAGCAGCGGTGAGGACAGCGGCACCATCCTGGTCATCGTCGCTGCTGCCACTTCCAGAAGTGCTGGAACCAGAAGAACCGTCGGCAGTGGCGGGGTCCTTGGCCTCGGACTCACACTTGTACTCTCCGTGGATGGTGTTGTCTTTCCAGGAGTTGAACTTCTCACAGCTGAAGTTACCGCTGCTCTGCATGTTGAAACCACCCCTGACGCTCTTGAGGGAAGGAAGAGTAGCCCTGTAAAAGGAAATGTTAGCTCTGAATTTAGCGTCGCTAAACGGTACCGAAAACTTACTTGTCGAAAGCACCGGAGAAGTCGATGGCACCGGTGACGGTTTCGAGCTTAGGGAAGTTGATCGAGCTGAGCTTGTCGTTGCGAGTGATCAAGAAACCACCGTTGACAGTCTCCAGAACGGGAAGGCTGAGGTTGTTGAGGTTGGAGTTGTCCTCGAAAACAAGGTCACCAGTCTCGGTAAGGTTGGGAGCAGCAAGAGAAGAGAACTTGTTACCCCAGAAACCCAGCTGACCCTCAAGCTTCTTGAGAGAGGGAAGAGAGACGGAGCTGACGTTACGGATGGTCAAGTTCGAACCAGAGGCCAAGTTGGGAAGCAAGATTTCGAGATCCTTGTAGTTACCAGCGAAGTTGATCAGGTTGGTGGCGTTCTTGAGGTTGTTCACGTCAACCTTCTCGAGGTCGGTGTTGTCGGTGACGACGAGCTTGCTGACAGAGTTGAGCGAGATTCCGTCCAGGGAAGTCAGGCCAGTGTTGACAATCTGAACGTCATTTGCCTTGGTGACACCCTTGTCGAAGCCGAGGTTCTGGAGCACGGGAAGAGCCTGGAAGTTGATAGAACCGACCTCTGTGAGCTCAGGGAACTTGAGGCTGGTGAGTCTCACAACACCCTCGAGGTGGAAGGTGTCATCGATGGTGGCAAGTTCAGGAGCAGACAGCTCAGTAATGTTTTCGCCGCCGTTGCTGGTCAGAGCACCCTTGATTCTCTGGACACCGTTGATGGTGATGGTGCCACCGAAGCTGGGGTCCAGCTCGACGTCACCGTCGAGAGTCTTGCAGCTGCCGTAACCATCGAGGTCGCTCTGACTCTTGATGGTGATGGTCTTGCCGGAACCACAGTCTGTACCCCCAGTTAGAAACAGCGACCAAGCACAGGAAGCAGGTATTCACTCACCATCGGCGAGAACGGCATGGGCCGCAGCGAGGGCGGGAAGAGCGTACTTGAGGAAAACCATTGCTAATGTCTCTTCGCGAGGGAACAAAGGTTAGTTTTTGGTTTGGTGTTGTGGGAAGTTTAAGGTAGAATCTTCACTCACCGGAAGGTAGATTAAATAGATATGTCGACGGGCAATGCCAGGCCCTATGTGCAGGGAAGTCGAAGCAGAGGCGATGAAGCCGAAGATGGGAAAGAAGGGTAGATAAACGAGTGAAAGAAGGAGAGCTTCAACGAGGGGGAAGCTTTAGGCAGACGTTTCTCGGGGGATGAGAAGACGGATTCGGAAGGCACGGTTTCAATTGGAGAGGAATGAAGGGAAAGAAACAGAAGAAAGAAAGCGAGGGAAAAAAAGGAAGGACTGGATGGTGACTCGCTAGAGGAGGAAAGCAGGCTTTCAGGGAGGACAAGGAACTTGGAAAGGAGTCGTCGTGGCCCAGGAGTGGTTGGTGGACCGCTCTCCTTGCTACAATACCGGGCCACTGTGCATTGTTGTAATTACGGCGGCATTACGCTGATCGTGCTGTGCCTGTCCCAATATCAGTCGCACACAACATTACAAGATCCTCAAACTCCAATTTGTTATTTGTATAACCTTCAGAATTCAGACCGCCATAGATCGCCCTTTCTTGTCCATCCTCATGTTCAGTTAGTTGCTTTATTTGTTGACTGTTGCGGTCGCTGCTCAGACATGATTACACTTCCAGTATTTAGTTAGTGGTACCCACTTCGCCGACTACTTGTTTCAACTTCGCCTGAACGCAGAGAGATTCCCTGACTGATACTACCTCGAAAGTACCTATAAGCGCAGTCAGGTAATATTTATGGAAGCAATAGCTAGTATTATGAGTATTCAGATAATTCGTTCTCAGATTATAACCAAAAACTCCAAAACCTGGCATATATTATTGGACGGAGCCAAAACAACTCGAAGCTCAAATATCAAGCCGTTTCCGTTGCGGTGTTTTAATTGGCTGGTTAGTTGAGATCTCGACACCGACGCCAAGTGATGTACAATTCGAGGACCCGTTCGGTTCATGGCATAGCTAGTACATGAACTTCCAATAATGTCAACATCGAATTTTCTATTCCCGTGCATTCCTCCTCCTGAGCCTCCAGAATATGCCAATACGGTGTCAAATTGTCAGACATTATTGAGGAATGTTGCTATGTATACAAACGGAAAAAATCAAAGGCCGACCGGGGTGGACGCGTCGCCCGGTAAATTTGGGCCAGTGTGGCGGCCCCGCTTTCGACTCTCCTCTTCGTTCGACCATCTGTTGGTATGCTATGCCAACCGGACCCTGGAATTTAGAAACTCAATGCACTATGCAGAGAAACCTTTCGTCTTTGAGGGAAAGTGTATACTCGGTGTAAACAGGTGTTCATCGCCTGCAGCATAATGCGAGGAGGGAGTGTGTTGTTTTCTGCCACGACTCGATCTCGCACTGTTGTTCTCTCATGAGGTCATGGGTCGGCCATTGAACAACAATTGGCCAAATTTATCAAATCATCAACAAATTTCAGGCACAGGTGGGTCGCCATGGCAGCAATTAGCCAATGAAAGCTATTTTGCGGTGAACGCTAAGAATAAAGTGGCAAATCTATGGGGTTGAATCACGTGTCAGCGTCCGGCTGTTGATTGTAATTTGTAACCTCCCGTAACATACATACAATACAGGGACGATACCGCGAAAAACAAAGTCTGTGATCGAGGGAGAGAAAAAAACTTTTGCACGGGGGGCCCAGGACTGGCCGTTCCCAGGAGCTGATTATCGAAAAGTGGCGAAGCAAAAGCTTGGTTGCCAAATGGACCCTATTCAATTGACTCCTTTGATTGTCGACCCATCGATCGCTGTCACCATCGAATCTCTTTTCCGGTACCGTCGACGGCGACGAATCTCGGATGCCGACCATCAACAAGAATGCGCCTCAGCAATGTTCGACATGAATCCGTCAGAAGCTCATTCCATTCTGTTATCAGTGTTCATGAGATGCATGAGCACTGATCGCGACGAGACGGACTCGTCACTCGGCCACTAGTACACAAAAGACCCCACTGATATGTTGCAATCGCAAATCGCAATCTTTGCTGTCAACTTCCAAGTTGTGGTTTTCCGGAAGCAGTGATCGGCCTGCGTCACCCTTATTAAACGAAGTCCCTTTATTGTTTGAAGATCTTGCAGGAAGGTTTCGTCTCGTCTTCCTCATTTCATTTCGCCTCCGATCAACCCGAATTCTCGCTTCCTGACGGCGCCAGTTGTCGATAAACGAAGAAGCTTTCGCAGATACACGCTTGGCACCATTGGCTGTTTGGTGCCTTGTACACGTCGCAAGTCTGTGAATTGGTGATGCGATTGACCGACACACATGTATCACGTATCTTTCCTTCGCTTCGACACGTTCTTGAGCGCCACTTGCGTCGACTTGAGTGGCGGCCGATGGGGCTAGAACTTTGTCCGTTTTATGCACTATTCGCGGCGCTCATCATAAAAACACAGGCTGCAGCTAGCTAACAACTGCCGACTTACCATGCAAACAAGCCCAAACTCTTCGAGTTGTTTCTTCGAAGATTGTTGCTGAACTGACCACAGGCTCGGGGCTTTATTATACTCCGCAAATCCAAAATCCGAGGGCAATCAATACTAATGCTGGTATACTTCGCACACTGCGCGACTACAAGCTGTCTGACTCCCAAATTGCTACCAGATTCAGGGTTCAGCTTCCCGCGCTGGCCTGACGTTTCGGTGCCCGCCAGAGAATGATTGGTCACAACAGGACGAAGCTTTTTTGAATGAAACGTCACAGCAGTGTTTCGTGTTTCACCAGACACCGCACAACCGCGCGATTCGTCCCTCAGAAGACGGACGGCGTCTTGAAGCCAGCAACTGCCGTTGGCCAACGGCGCAAAGATTTCAGCGGTGTGCCAAAGGCGCTGAGATCCGAGTTTGCTGGCAGGGACATAATATACGTGAATAGTGAACACCATCGTTCGTTCATGGCTGATTGATTTTAACCTTGGTCGGCATTCCCGAGGCATCTGACTGCGCAGCGCATATCATCATTGTCGGAGCCCTGGATCTTTGATTACCTCAATATACTTTCAATAACCGCTCTTATCTCGTTGCTCGTAAATCGTACCCGAGGAATCTGATTTGGATCTTTGATTCCTTAAGACAAGGCTCCAACCTGGTGGTGGTCCCAGCCAATTTGCATTGGAATTTATTTTCCGCCCCCCTCCTGGCCCTTTCAGTCAGTACTACGCAGTGCCAGACACACGAGGCGATGCCCGGTGGGCGGTGATACAATACCCCGGCCATAGATATCATAGCGCCAGAGCTGTCGAAGGCTTCGGCCGCTGCAAGGAGGCATTGCAACTGTACACTAACACTTCGTACTTTGTTACAAGGTGCGGGTTATAGTATGTTTGCAAGCACACAGGGCTGCATCGGGGTACTTACAGCCTACTGGCCCAACATGATGCTTGTAGACAGCCTGGGGGAGATCAACACACGGCCCCTTCACTTAGCCCTGTCCGGTGATGTTAGAAATGATAAAGAGCGGACGGGCAATCGAGGCGGGTATGTATAGCCAAGATGGAGATGCTTACGGGAGCAACCCTAGCTCCGGATAGTTATGCGTTATGGACACTCATCCGATGTCGATTCTCAATGTCAACTAAGTCCGAATATCTACTCTGTATCTGTATGTCTGGAGGAGTCCTCGGCTGGCTTAGAGAGCGGGAACGATTATTGATGCAAAGACAGCTATAGTGCCTTGACCTAAATACCAACGTACAACGCCAAATCAAGATCTATTGCCAGCAATGACCTCTGTGCATTAACGTTGTGAGCTGAACAAACTGCGGTTTCAGTTGGTTCTTTGGGTGGCACAAATACGAGATTCTCGTGACTTTCATAAGGATGACCACTGTGGGCCGCTAACTCCGAACCCCAGATTCTGAGAACCAAGCTCTCTCCTCAGAACACTCAAGCAAGCTAAAATAAATATATTCGAACAACTAAACAGCGTTATATATTTCCAAGCCATAGATCTCGAAGGTCGAAATGGCCCTCCGCCGTTCCTCCAGACTGAGCGCAGTGCTCCCCCTCAAACCAACCATTCAAGCACCGCAACCCAGCAACGGAATCACAAAAGCTCGGAAACCATCAACGAAGGAAAAGAAAAAGAAGACACAAACCGTCAAGAGTATAACCTCACATCCCCAATCCGTCCCAGTATCAGACGATGCCTCCGGCAAACCCAACCCAACAACCACCGCACCTCCGCTCAACCCCCTCGTCAGCAACGACAACAATAGCACCACCCCCAGCACAAGTACAAACTACTGGGACAGTCCAGCAACAACAGCAACAACATCGAACACAACACCAATCCCAAACACCCGCCCTCAGACCCCTCCCCCACTCAACCGCCCCGTCGAACCGCACCGAACAAATGCAACCCTTCTAACCCCCCACGGTTCCTCCCTCGTCACCTACCCACCCGGAGCAGCAGACATCTCACCCTCGAAATCCGGCCTGCCACGGCCCACCGCAACAACCGGCACGCTTCTCGAGCAGGCAATCGCACACCTAATAGCCACAGACGCCCGCCTTGAACCGCTCATAAAAGCCCACCACTGCGCACTATTCTCACCCGAGGGCCTAGCCGAGAAAATCGACCCGTTCCGCAGCCTCGTCGGCACGATAATCGGGCAGCAAGTTTCTGGTGCGGCGGCGCGGTCGATCCGTGACAAGTTTGTGGCGTTGCTGTTCGGGCTGAACCACGCTGGGGAGACCCGGGCGGAGGATTACTTTCCTACGCCGGAGGAGATTGTCAAGTGTGATATTGCTACGTTACGGACTGCGGGGCTGTCGCAGCGCAAGGCGGAGTATATCCAGGGGCTTTCGGAGAAATTTGCGAGTGGGGAGCTGAGTGCGCGGATGCTGCTGAATGCTAGTGATGAGGAGCTGTTGGAGAAACTGACTGCGGTGAGGGGGTTGGGGAGGTGGTCTGTGGAGATGTTTGCTTGTTTTACACTTAAGCGGACGGATGTGTTTTCGACGGGAGATTTGGGTGTTCAGTAAGTCTCTCGACTTCTCTGGGGCTCTAGTTAAGGTTCCTTAGGGAGAGCTAACAGTGATATAGGAGAGGATGTGCTGCCTTCTTGGGCAAAGATGTGAGTAAACTCAAGGCAAAGGGAGGTAAGTTCAAGTACATGTCGGAGAATGACATGTTGGAGCTGGCGGCCAAGTTCTCACCGTATAGGTATGTTGATAACCCGAGTCTTGAACCTAGTGACGTGGCGCATGGTGTTTCTCACATTGTTCAGAACCATCTTTATGTGGTATATGTGGCGTGTAGAGGAAGTTGACATAAGTGTCATGACTGGTTGAACGGCGAGCAAGCTGGTAGGTATGTCATGACCTGTGAATATTAGGTAAAGTATGACAGACCCAGGTTTATACTATATCAGTATAGATATAGAGATTATTTAGTTTATATCCGCGATTGGCTTTGGACAGCAGGAAGCGGTCCTCGCACGATATAATCGAACTGGACAAAGTAGGTGAAGAAGGAGAATAAATTTGTACAGTATCAGTACAGGTGGTTTGCACGACGTAAATCCAAAGGCTCAAGCAACATTTGGCAAATGCTCTCTCCGACAGAGCATAAAGCCGAAAGGAACAAATCTTGTATCATCCTATCCCACACGTCTATATCCTAGGGCAGATTTTATATTTTCCACGGTAACATCACACGTAGCCATTTACCGCTTGACGGCAAGGTTGTCGAGGTCCTCACGCTCCTTGTTCTCCTTCTCGATCTGGCGGATAAGGGGGCCCAGGTACTCGACATCCTAGCGACGCAATCAGTATTCACTGCCATTTACAATTAGACAGCATTCCAGGACTCCATTGTATCCATATGAGTGAATTATATGGGGCGTATTGAGGGATTGACAAATCCCGCTCACGGGATTGGTCGATCGCTTATGCGGAGTCCTGGAAAAGCTGTTGGAAGTCGGGTATGCTCAAATCGACTCACCTCGCTAGGCTTGGTGTGCTCCTCGACGGGAAGAAGGGTGTGCGAAACAGAGCACTGTGTAAAAAGGGAGTCTTAGCCAATTGCTTCTCCCACCAATGTCATATAATGAAACCAACCTGGAAAGCTCTGCGGATACGGAAGACACGGTCGTAGGCCTCCTTAGGGGGAAGACGCTTGAGAGCAGTCTGAACGGTCATGTTCTCCTCGGGGATAAGGTCATCGAATCTATTATTCCAGTCAGTTTGATATTGCACTCGACCTGCATTTTGGCGGCCGCGGACAAGCGGAAGCGACAAGGATCGCAATCGACACAGGACCACATTCAACAGTGATGATTGCAGCCATATTCATATTGTCGCCAGGGCCTGTCCTGAGTCCACCAAGGAGAGGAGTTGTGTACCTGAGACCGAGTTTCCTGTAACCAGCAGCGTCGACATACCAGTTGGCAATGGGCTGCATCCAGCGCCTCAGGAATGGGCGCTTGGCAATGTAGTTGGCGATAGAAGGGGCCGACATGGTGAATAAACCGACGAGCAGCGACGGGCGATTCCAATTGACGGTGTGGAGGTGGAGTGGAGGGGGGTTCGCAGGGTCAGTCAAGCTGAACAGAGATGGCCCGACGTTGGTGTGCAAAACGGGAGGTTCGCGGGTGAACTTTCCCAAAAACATCCGATATTGATGCCTTAAATCCAGCCTGAGGCATAAAGACCACCGCCCGTTCCGGTCCATGCACGTGATCCGGTTCTTTTTGGGACTATGCCTCAGGCGGCAATCCGAGCGGCTCCCGCCCGGTGAGGAGAAACCAACTGAAGGCGCTGCAAGTGAAGAACCGAGCGGAGGTGCAGCTAAGGCCTTCGCACATGACTTGGCTGCTCGCTAGCTCTTACGCAACGTTGGAGTCGCGCAACGTCCGAAGAGGACTTTCGCCACATCTCCGACTCCGATTCGACCCTTGGGTTCTCGATCCATTCTCGTCTCTCGTCATTCGACACCTGAGGCTTTGAATTCCCAATCCACCACCCACGATATCCGGCTTCCGAAGTGGGCTTGGGGTATCGGTCGTTGTAATATCACTTGCTCTCGTTCCCTTTCTTTTTTTTTCATCTGCTGTCACAGCTCCGACAAATTCACCAACCCCACGTACTGATCTGTGCATCAGCTATTGCAACCCTAAAATAAAAGGCGGCTCGGCACCACCAGCTTGGTCGATAAATCCTTGGAAGTTGGACCTCTGCGCTTGGCCACCCATTTCCTCCCCCCGAGATTTCCGAACTGCACCTTACCTTCACACCACCTCACCGCGGGTTTTCAGGGCATTTTGGGTTCCGGAGCGGGCACCGATATGCTCGGTTCCGGGATCCCTAATCGGTGAAAAGCATCAAAACGGACTGCTGTGGAACTGCTTGAGCGCTGGCTGCAAGGATGTTTTCAGGAGAACACAACACATCAGAGGCATCCAGCAGCTCTAACGAGCAGAAGGTAGCAGTTCCCGACAGTTCTCCGTCCCAGACCGTTCATATGCCCCCCGCGGTTACGTCAAATCCGAATTTGACCCTCGTCGCCCGCATCGAGCGCTTTGCTGCCCGTGTGCCAGACTGGTACGTCGCTCCATTTTGCGGGGCAAGTGCAGGTGTAGCTTCAGGGATTGTGACATGTCCGCTCGATGTGATCAAGACGAAGCTCCAGGCCCAGGGGGGTTTTGTGCGGCGAGGGAAGATGGTGGAGGCGAGCACATTATACCGAGGCATGCTGGGTACTGGGAGAGTAATATGGAGAGAAGATGGTATTCGAGGCCTTTACCAGGGCTTAGGTCCAATGCTTCTAGGTTACCTGCCTACGTGGGCGGTATATCTAGCAGTTTATGACCGATCACGAGAATACTTTTATGAGACTACTGGTGAGCGCTAAATGTCTTACCTGGCTTTCTGGATCTTACTGACTGTTTTATCTCCAGATAATTGGTGGTTATCGAGAGGATACGCCTCTATAACAGCGGGAGCATGTTCTACCATTGCTACCAACCCCATTTGGGTAATCAAGACACGGCTCATGTCCCAGAGCCTGAGGACCACTACAGAGGGATTTCGAGCTCCTTGGCAGTACAGCGGCACGTGGGATGCAGCCCGCAAGATGTACATGACCGAGGGGTTTCTTTCGTTTTATTCTGGATTGACGCCGGCTTTGCTGGGACTGGCGCACGTTGCTATCCAATTCCCTCTTTATGAATACCTGAAAATGGCATTTACTGGCTACAGTATTGGAGAGCATCCTGATACCGGAAGTTCCCACTGGGTTGGAATCGGTTGTGCAACATTTCTGAGTAAGATATGTGCTAGCACTGTGACATACCCGCATGAAGTACTGCGTACGAGACTCCAAACGCAGCAAAGGACCCAACCGTCTCCTTCACCCGAGGAGATTGCATTCCGGGGAGGGTTGGGGGCCATGGATCCCGCACGAGGTGCAGGGGCATCTTCATCCGACGGCATGCCCAACAAACCTCGTTATTCCGGGATTATCCGTACATGCCAAACGATTTTACAGGAGGAGGGGTGGCGGGCGTTCTACTCGGGGATCGGAACCAATTTGTTTCGAGCTGTTCCCGCCGCCATGACAACGATGCTCACATATGAGTATCTTCGAAAGCTCATCGGACACATGAAACATGAGGGAGCGGCGAAGCTCCGGCTGGAAGAGGAGCAAAACTCCCCAGGAGCGATCTAGATGATTTGATTTATGATATCCTCACCGCCCTTTGATTGACGAATTGCTGCAGCAGGCCTACATTACATAAAGTGGCCGTTGCTTGCCTTTCCTTTACCTTTAGAGCTTATATCCCCCATCTTTGCTAATCGCAGTTGATACCTGAATGGGGTTTGTGCTTCAAATCGGTCCATTTCCTATGTCTGCGGTGTTTTTATAGAGTGATGGGGTTCTTATTCCTCAGCATTAAACACCAAGATTTGTGTTTTATGAGCGCCGTTTTATTACCCCAGAGTCCAGAGATTACGTGCCTCGACGTGTACATATTATACGAGCTATTATTACACCTATTCCCATCTCTCAAATTTATTTATGGTTTTTAAAAGACCGGCCTTGTGCAACTGCATAGTGCGTATAACTAGAGGGTAAGCTAATACATCTCCGTAGTGGATATGGTCAGGTGACTCTTAGTTCCACACAAATCTGTCTGCAGAACAAAAAGCCGAAACTTTTATTGGCAAGCTCAACTTCAGCAAAAACAACCAAACACGCATCACCAGGCTCATACCCATAATTATAGGCAAGGCTTTGTCGATAAAATGGACTGAGTCATTTTACTTGCTAAAACAATAAGCGCCAGCATCAATTGCAAAAGGCGGCTTATTTCCTTTTGCAATTGACGCGACGCCATTGCGCAATTCAACCAACTGTGTGCATGCAATTCGTCTGCCCAAAATACTTCCCACGAGAGGACCTTGACCTGGAATGGCCTCCGCTCTTCAGCAAGATTCTCAATTATCCAAAGGGTAGAGCGATGAACCGCGTCGCTACCGTTGAACAGTCAATCGATTGCCGACTCATTCGAACAGACTTTCCATATCGTGTCACTCTTATGAGAGAGAAGCTCCAGATAACTGAGGGGCTTTAGTTCCTGGGGCGTTGGGTCTAGGATATCATTACTATATACCGTGCACCCGTTATCTCCGCTGTTATTTTCAGCTGTCGACGTACCGACCTTTTAGGTCGTTCTTTCCTCTTCGGCATTTGCAATGCCAATCGGTCTGAGGGTCTGTTGCTCTGCTTTCCGATACATGAAATCACACTCGAAGGCGCTGCAGAACGGTCTCTAGTGCAACATGCGAATTTCTGCTTCGTTTTTGTGCGAGCAGCGTCGGTTTCGCGTGTCGTTACGCGCTTCCCGTTACTCTTACAACACCCGCTCTCTTTGTTGCCTGAGAATGCGGTGGGGAAACTCACCAGGGTGTCTTTATCTGGTGTTTCATTAAAAGCCAGAATGTTGTTGGTATGATGGCTCCTGTGGCCGAGCGGGTTTGCGCACCCGCTGGGCCACCGGAGCGGCGCAAGGAAAGGTGCGGTGTTCTCGGATTCGATCTCTAGCACAGGGTTCGAATCCGAGAACCGCATCTTTTGTTGTTCTTTTTAGCACCACCTCACTGGAAACATTGGGCAGGACGTTTTCGCCCAGGGATATGGGGCGAACACAAAGATTATATTTCGGCCATGGAACCTGGACTACGTCCCTCCGGCCACTAATACTCGATGGAGACTGCGACGTGCTATTTCTGTTGAGCAATAAATGTCCAGAGTTAAAAGGCTGTAATAGAAGCCGTCGCATGGTATGAGAACACTAACATTTGGAACTAGTGCTTTGAACCCTCCTCAATCTGGTGTTTCTTGAGAACGAAGGCTCAATATATGTTCGCACATATAAATGTCCTGATGGTGAGAATGAGAGCGTGATGCTGCTTTCGCCGACGCTCTAGATTCATCCTGCGACTACAGTATTTTTCTGAGCCTTTTCTTACAGTACACATCAGCTCGAGACCCTTCTCTGGGATCTCGTTTTTTATAAAACAGGTAAGAGCCACGTTGGGGAATGATTCTCTTTAAAAATTCCGTCTCTATTCCATCCTTGCACATACCTCTTCAATGCCTCGCGAATCCACCATGATGAATCTTTACATAAATGGAGATCCTGTTCGTCCAAGACGGCTGGAGATGACCATTCATACACTGAAAATTCTGATACGATCTCGAGCTTCCATTATTGCCTTCTTGATATCCTCGCTATTCCCTCGCTGACTTGTTCAAAGATTCTCCTAGGTAAGAACGGCTGTAGCATTAGGCAGTAATACCCGTAGCCCAGCACTATAAATACAATAAAAAACATTACGCACAGAGGATCATTCATACAAGTAATCAATTATAAATCAAATGAATAATATCACAACCCAAACTCCATCAACTCCAAAAAAAAAGTAAGAAAAAAGAAAAATAAGTATGCAGTCCTAAAAGGGAAACAGAAATTCACCTCTCCCTTCCCTTCCCCTCCTCCAAAACCCTTTTCACCCATTCATCCTGCCTCTGCTTCTTCTGCACCGAAGTCGACGACGAAACTGGAGACCCAGACTCGCTGCCGGAATGGGCTCCTCTCCGCGCAGAATTGATCGAGTAAGCGCAGTAAGAGCACAGCACGACGGCCATTGTGAATGCCGCGATGGGCGCGTTGAGGGCCTTTTATTGGAGTTAGTTAATCTAGCCTTGTTCTAGCTCTAGGAATACGGGAGTTGAAAACCGTTGGCCTGCTCGGGAGGAAGAAACAAGGTAAGGCAAGGCAAGGCAGGGCGAAGGTTAGGAGGTTAGGTTTGGTGCGTGGGGGCTTTGTTCAAGGTATACTTACGCCTGTGGAACGGCCGAGGGGTTTCTTTGTCATTGTATTTAGACTATCTCATATGTTGTGGTGGTTATTGTGGGTTTGGCATGGATTGCGTGTTTGTCTGGAGTGCAGGAGGTCGTGGTTTGATGTTGTTGGTGTCCTTGCCGCGGTGGAGATTTAAGCTGAAGGAGCTAACGGTGGGCTGGAACCAAGAAGCCATCTACAACAAAGACTAGGTTTATTATTGATATCGCATGTGCTTCGTCACTTTAACAGGTTCAAATTAAAGCAAATCTATATACATTCTACTAGTCCAAATCTAATACCCAACATGTACGGGGATTTTCAGATAGCCAGAAACACATCGTCTAAAGAATCCAGACAAAAAAGAAAGGCAGGGGAAGGGTGAAAGTAAACGCCACGCCATAATGCACAGCTATAGAGAAAAATTAAAATAGTACAGAGGTGCGATGTAGGTACTCAACATATTCGTGATCAACATGGGACTACAATAGTCCTAAGCGGCTCTTCAGCGACAGTACGGTTTCATACACGGAAAGCTTCAGCTCAACGCGAAGAAACTTCGTCCAGGCACAGAGAAAGCGCCAGAAGTTTGATGGTCGCAGCAACCCACCCCTCTCATGGACGATGTCCATCTGTTCCTCGAAAACAGTGCGGGTCGCGTAGCGGGCAAGAATGAGGAAGGTTCGCACAGGGCCTTGTCGGGTATGGAGATTCTCGTCGAGACTGCGGGCTATAAGGAGTGTCAGTGAGTTGGATCTTCAGGATACTCAGATATAGTCGTCATGGGGAACTTACTGAGATCATTCGTTTTAAGAATTAGGAGCATGATCCGGGGCACCTGGCCCAATAGCTCCACTAGCTGCTGCAGCATGCCATCACCGAGGGCGCCAGAGATATGTTCCTTCTCCGATTCAGTGCGAGTTGAAGTGATACTTTGTTGTGTCAAAACAGCGTAGTCTCTGCCAGTGATTGCGCTTGCAAAGAGAGGAAACTGCTCATCTGTAACACCAGCTACCTTGCGCGAGTATTCCCGCATACGAGGTTCATCCGCTTCAATAACAGAGAGCCAAAGTTTAGCATAGTTGCGGCGCGTTTCACGAGCAATGTCACGATACAGGCCATGGTCATAGAGGATAATGTCGAAGTTGTGATGCTTTCGGTTGGAGTTCTTGCGGATGGCAATATTCCCGCCATGGGGATCGCAGTGCAAGGGCGCATCGTCGCCGAAGATCATCTCGTTGAAAATATGAGCAAGTGCTGCCGAAACCTCGTCCCGGTCAATATGGTTGGCATCCAGGAATTCCAGGTCGTCAGGTCGCGCACCCGTCAAGAACTCCATGACGAGGATACGTTTCTGGGCCGAAACAACTAGAAGATGTCAGAATATTGGCGCAAACTTATAGTAGATGGGTAGAAATACCTCCTGGGATCACCAAAGGAGCATCCGAGTGTTTCTTGAAGTATTCGCTCGCTCTGTTGGCATTTTCCGCTTCCATGCGGAAGTCCAATTCCTGCGGCAACGAGAAATCCATTTCTTTTGAAAGCCATTCCAAATCGTACTCCGGGAAGAACTTCTTCAACATCGAGAACGTCATTCTCGTTAGAGCCAGGTCGAGTGGCGCCCATTCCGCCAATGCTGGATGTTGCACCTTAACTGCAACTTTCTGGCCAGTTCCTTTCAAAGTTCCAATATGTACCTGCGCCAGCGACGCAGCACCAATCGGGGTAGGTTCAAACGTTTCAAAGAGCTCGTCGATCCGTTTCCCAGTATCCGCAACAAACACTTGCTCGATCGACTCAATTGACGAAACGGGGCACTTGTCCTGAAGTGGGACGAATGTCGTCGTCCACTCCAGCGGAAGTAGGTAGCCCATGCTACTCAAATGTTGTCCCAGTTTTATGAAGATCGATCCGTTCTTTTCCAGCACACGCAGTGTCCGCTCAGCACAACGTTTGTGGCAGGCGCGAATCACCTCGCTCCGTTCTTCGGGAGTGGCGGTCTCTTGTTTGAGGGTTACTCGGTAGCTAAGGCACAGTAAAACGCGTCAGAATACTTTTCACGTATCATATGAACTAGAACAACCAACTTACTCATTGATACAGACTGCCAACGTGCCAACGACTCTCCCCGAGCGCTCTGCAGCGCGGTAAATGTGTCGAGCATCATCGGAAAATGTAACAGCCCCAACGGCAATGACTCCTCCGATTATTCCATACGTAATCCATTTCTTTCCAGACTTGCCAGTATTAGACTGCTTCTTCCCCCCCTGGGCGCTCGTTCTCTCTTGCGATTCCGATAAACGGAATGTCTTAGTAGAAAAGGGCGCTCGGGAGTCGCGCGGCGAGAAATTCGGAGCATTCGATGGGGACAACCTAGATGTCCATACACTGGGGAATGCGCGTGTATCCTGGCACGCAAGCCCCTTGGGAGCAGAACCTGAGGTATATCCAACGACGGACGTCGGGTTAAAACCGAGAGCCCGTAGTGGGGTGCGGAGTGCCACCCTCATACCGGGCACGAACAATGCCGTGTAGAGCGCGACCACAAATCAAATATAGAAGAGAGCCAGACGATGTCTTTCATCCGTGCCACCCTAGGGCCATTGAGCGATTGAAGGGGAGGAGAGAAGGGAGTTGCAAGGCCGATGGCGGAAGAGACAAAAAATTGTCGCGTGGCCGTTGCGGCGCAGATCGTGGCATTTTCGTCTTGCAGCCCCGGAACTCGCCGCGCCCGAATCGCGCGCCACTGTTCTTCACATGCGGGATCTACGTTGTTCTGTGGACTGGCTACCAAGGTAAGTAGTTGAGTGTGGACGCAATATTCGTTGATATGTGATGTGACAGCGTCCCCTGCAAGTGATATGAAAACTGCTACTATCTACATACACCTATAGGTGCCCATATCTCTCGCCCAACCAGTCAGCGAACCGACCAACTGCCGTATTGCAAACCCAAGGAAAACATGGACAGAGAAAGGAAGAGACAAAAAAGAAAAAAGAAAACGCCTCCAAATGCACCTGTAGGATGCAAAGACTCGTAGCAGCCCAACATAACGGAACACTACAACGAGTCTCTTTCAACAAAGGGAAATATAATAATGAATAGACAAGTTAGTTTTAGACCACCATATTTATGCTATGGTGCTCGCTCCGTATCTTGCTGTGTCAACCGCCGCCGCCGTGGGAGAATCGAGGGCCGACGAGATATGGAGCTCGACGGTCGATTATCGTCGTCAGCTAACAGTTCAACATGCGACAGTCTATTGGCCACTCCGCGAGGTATCCTGTTTCTTGAAGCGCCAGAACCTCCGTTGACACCCCCTGCAATACCCGGGGATGGCCCATCTCTGCTCCCAGGGCGGAGTGCCAGTGCAGAGCCACTGAGTGCAGTGCGCGGGCGCCGTTGTGTTTCTCGACTATCGAAATATCCCTTGGGCTGGTTCTGTCTGCTCATTTGGGGAGTGACAGGAGCAGACTGGTTGGCAAGAAGGCCAGGGGGAGTTGCAGCGGTGCTTCCCCTTCTAACATTTGGTTTGAGCTTACCTAGGCCATACGAGTCGCTCTTCTCGTTGGACTGGATAAGCTTGCCTGCCATATCGCGGACAAGAATTGCAGGATCATGCTCGAGTTCTCGAATCGCATCCAAGAGTCCGTATCCTTCAAGTAATCCACTCTGTTCCTCGCTCGAGTCGCAAATGCTGGATATGATGCGCAGAAGATTCAAACGAACTGCAGCCTTGTGATGGTGCAGCTTCTGTCCTATCCTGCTAAAAAGATCTGGGCGCGCCAGAGTCGACGCGATCGGAGGGCTGAGTCTGAGAAGCTTTTGAAGAGGCTCAAGGATGTTCTCAAACGCGTTTGCTTTCGACAATGTCAGGCACCTTATAATTGCATCGGTAAACGAGGGCTGGTCATAGCGATGCTCCAATAGGTGCTCTTCAACCTTGGCCGTCTCTTCTTGAAGCCTGTTGCAATCCAATTAGTTTACGACGCTTTACGCGGTCGAAAGACACCACATACCATATAAAGATAGCATCTAATGCGGTCACCTGCCAATACGGATCCGAAAGTAAGGAGATGTAAAACGCAAGACCCTTGTTCCGCCATAGCTCCCGGCGACCGACTTTCCCAGAATGAGCCATATCGCACAGGATAGGCAACGCGAATTCCTTGAGTGGTCGTTCGGTTTTCACGATTTTCTGGAGTAAAGGCACGATGCCATTCAAAGCGGCATCTTCTTGTCGTGACTTATTGAGGCGACACATGTTATAAATCGTATTTAGAATCTGGTTGGAAACCTCCCGGAAATGTGGGCGTTTCATAGTTGAGCGTAAGAGGTCGCTCAACACGTCAATCGCGTTCGAGTTCTGAAGGGAGTCGAGTACCGTTGATAACATAGATAGGTTTTTGATGAACTTAAGCATAGTTATTTGGTGGGCAGGCGTCATGCGCTTCAACTCCTTCAATACCCCTAGTGTCATGGTCAGCGAAAGAAGGCAAGACCAAGCTTCTGAAAAGACTTACTATGTAGAACTGTGCGCTCAGATACCATCTCCTTGACGTGGTTTTCGGCCTGCGAGAAAATAAAGAAGATATTTGCGATACGTCCCTCAACGATTTCGGCGAAATCGCCCTCTTCGTCTAGTACTCGGCTCAAAACGAGAGATAAAGGATCCAAAACAGCACTGCGAGACAAAATCCTACAAAAGTCGTTCTTCGGAGTAGAACCCTGCTTATTGTCAACCACGAGCTTAATTAGAGGGGAAGGTCATCGGGATAACGCACCTGCAACTCAAAGACACTCCAGATACCGTTTACCCCGACCAGAACGAGGTCCCGTTCATCCTCATAGTCGTCCTCCAAGAACTCAACCAAGACGTTCAAACCTCCTGCACTGACAAACATCTGGAGAGTTAGAGTTGATGTTTGATACATCTGCTGGACAAACGCTGCCGCTTCAAGCCGTATTTCTGTAGGATACTTTTTCGCGGCAAACTCGTTGATAATGGGAATGCCTCCTACAAAACAGAGGTTCTCCTGTATCTCGTAGTCATCATAGATAATCGCATTCACGATTTTCAGTAGACATAAGGTGATATCGCGTCGACGGCATAAGTCAAGGATTTCTAATATCGGCAGCATACCATGTGCGCTAATGATGATATTTTTCGTTTCTGGGAAATCGCAGAAAACAGCCAGGAGTTGCTCGGATATTTCTCCCAGTACTTCTTCATCCTGTGACGTTTTCAAAGACCCAACCAACCCTTCTACTTGGTTTCGTAGTCGAGCATGTTTGTCACGTGCGATATTGGCCTCGAGATCCGTTTCGTCGAGCCCTTCTTCGAGCTGTGCAAAAGGGTCGTCCTCGTCATCTTGGTCACCTAGCCAAGAGTTGTTGTTTGATAGTTTCGAGTTTAGCATCAGAGTACTCTTATTTGAGCTGTCATTGCTCTCAGTTCTGCCCAGCGTGACCCCATCCACGCCTAGAATATCAGAGAAGTCCTCGTCGTTCTCATTCTCGGCAAACTGCTGGATTTCGACGGCACCACGGTATCGCTTTACGGATATCTGTCTTCCAAGTTGAGGTTGATCTTCTTGGTCTGATGAGCCTTGATACCGGACAACTTCTCTGGACCTTGCTGGCTCTGGCGAGTCTGTATTATCATCGCTCTCCTGGAGGGTGTTAGTTGTTTGATCGCATGCCCTATATGTGACTGCGGTGTACTCACTTGAAACGCACTTATCTTGCGGTCAAGAACGTCTTCGTTATCTATAATGATATCCGAATAATCTTCAACCGAATTCTCCTTGTAAAACCCCGGCGGACGTTGTTGCCGAATAGGAGATGACGAATTCTGAATCATTTGCCCACCATGACTTGGGTTTATGGAGGTATTCAAAGGTGGACCGCGCCTCATCTGTGGTCCGTAATGTGCGCTCTGAGTCTGTGGCGTTCCCGTGCCTGTCTGCTGAGAGGGTGAAGGTCGAATTGTCTTGAGGGGATCTGGTTCTCCGGCCTGCAGAGATCTCCCAAAGGGGTCGTCAAGCTCCTCAAAGCTGTCGTCGGACTTTAAAACCGTGCCATCGAGTGATGCGAATGCTTTTAGTTTCTCGGAGGAAAGCATTCCTCCGAAGTTGTCATGTGGTCGGAGGTGAGGTAGCTGTAAGGCACTTGGAGAAATAGCAGTGGCAAAATCATCATCCCAGTTGTCTTCTTCCGTAGAATTAGGTGACCTGAATCTATCTGCGACATGTCTGGATACTGGGCTTGGAAGCGTGTCTTTGGTTGGGGTGTACCGAGTATCGAGCCGTAAAGATGGTGGGTTTTGGCTGTCACTTCTCCCTCTCCTCGAAGCAGCTGGCTCAGGCGACCGCAGGGCTTCGTTCCATTCTTGGACACTTTTCACAGCTTCCTCATACTCAGTTGACTTTTTAGGAACTACCGAATCGGATCTTCGGGCATTGACGATCCATGGGTGTTTGAGAAGCTTTCGCGCGGACACACGAAGGTTGGGATCTTTCTGAAAACACTGCATCAAGAAGTCTTTTACAGCCTATAATAACATTAGTAAACGAGTATCACCGGCCGTAGAAAGTAGCAAACTCACTGGAGAGGCGCCTTGCGGGAGAGGAGGATGGTCGTCATTAACGATGCGGAAAAGAGCTGGCATAGGTTGAAGGTTATAATACGGAGGTTTTCCTTCAAGCAACTCAATGACGGTACACCCAAGACTCCATATGTCTGACGCAGTCGTGGCGCCTGATAGTTCAATTACCTCGGGGGCCATCCAATACGGAGTGCCGACAACGCTGGATTCGCTTAGTCCGGTCGTTCGACTAGCCACGCCAAAATCCGCGAGCTTGACAAGACCCTCCTTTGTTGTGAGAATATTTGCCCCTTTGATGTCTCTGTGGATAACACCCTGGTCATGGAGATAAAGAAGGCCGTGTAGGACCTGGGACATATACACTCCGACCAGGGTCTCTGGGAAACGTCCGAAATTTTTGGCAATGGAATGTAGAGAGCCATTTTCGCAGTATCTGATCCGTTAGTAGCTGGGTCTTTCTCTTTCTCGAGAGGGTCCGAACGTACTCAAGAATGATGTTGAGAGTCTCGATCGATTTTACAAAGCCATGATATTTCACAATGTTTGGGTGCTGTTGTCTATCGAGTTAGTGGATGTTGCAAGCATAGATGATCCCACCGCAGGATATATTGACTCATACGTCCAAATTCTTCAGGAGATCGATCTCCAACTATATCACATATCGTTAGCAGGTAACGTGCGTAACCACAAAAGACATCGTACCATGATAACCCGCAGTTCACTCTTGGGCAAATCCACGAGCTTGATTTGTTTCACAGCAACGGTTTCCCCTGTATTCCAGTTAAGTGCCCTGTATACCGACCCGAACGCACCACGACCCAAGCAGTCACCCAGTTGCTGCGGAAATCACCGTCAGTTTCGATGCCCAGGGCCACAGACTCAGGGGGCTGAACATACATAGTCCTTGAGTTCTGCGACATCTTTCGCCGAAGTCTTTCCCATCCTGTCATCCTTTGGTTTCTCATCTCTTTTCGAAGGGCTGGAGCCGAGTCTCGTGAGGCGTCCTTTAGCGGGCGTGCCGGACATTCTGGAGGCCGGGGCGTGCCCCTCGGCCCCCTCGTTGGACCGCGACACCATGACCGGTCAAGGTCAAAATGAATATTCCTCCACGGAGCTCGGTTCAATCAAAAATATCGCCTTGGGTTGTACAATCTCGAGCACGGAGCAAAGGAAGGAGGAAAAGGCAGGCGCCGGGGAATCGATCGGATCGCTCATATCAGCACGCTCGCTGCGTAGCGGGGCCGGGATTGTTAGTGATACTCAAGGACTGGAAGGCAAGTGGAAAGAATGCAGAACAAGAATACACATATATAATGTAGGCGACTCAATAAATTAAATTTCTGGGGAGGGGGTTAAAAAGGACATACCGGAGGGATCCTTGATCTTGCAATCACGAAGCCGCGCTGAAAAAACGCGACAGGCCACATGGGAACCTGACCCTTTTTTTTTTTATCTCAGCCAGAGCCACGGATTGTCGGCAGATCCTCAGGGACAGGGATGGAAATTAAACAGATAGTCGTACTCCCTAGTGTTGTCCCTCTGGAGCTGAACCTTGGGAACAATGAACTAGCGGATGTTTTGAACTCTCCCTTCTCCAGTCTCCACAGGCCGCGACTGTTTGAAGCATGACGCACTGGCCGGCTGCTTGTGTATCTACGATCAGCCTTATCGGTTTCACAATATTTTAGGGAGTTAAATTGCGGACTAAAATAGTCTGAAACATGGATTGGAAGATTTACTCGGCCATATACTGATGAGTGGTTGGTGCGACGGCGCTCCCGTCTAAAAACATATACAATTCGTCTATAGTTGAATATAATATTAAAAATACATTTAGACAAAGTGGTGGAATTTCGTGCAATGGGTCTCTGCTTTCCTGAAGCACTTGAGATCAAAATGTTGAGGAGCATTGTTGTAATCATGATTTTTTCGCCTCCCTGAGAAGACGCAAAACGTCAGATGCGAGATAAAGGCTCCCTGCAATAACTAGGGGACCGCCATCCGCCCTGCTACACGCCCATTCGAGTGCGCCAAGGGTGTCTTGATTGAACGACTGTACCTCCCCGATACCTTGGAGATCCCGAACACATAAAGACAGCTCCTCAGGGTTGGCAGCCTTGACCCAAGGCATCCCATCAACGGGTCCAAATGTTGTCGCCGCAACATCATCGCCGGGCTTGATAATTGAATGGAATAATGGGCGAATATCCTTCCCATGTGAGGCTGCAATAACCCAGGTGACGTTCTTTCCCAGGGAGCGCAGTTTGTGCTCGACGTATTCTCCAAGAACTTCAGCTGATTGCGCGTTGTGTGCACCATCCAGCAGAACAGGTTCTTTGCGTGCAGTTAACGGCTGTAGTGCAAGTTTCTGTAAGCGACCTGGCCATTCGACAGAAGTGAGTTGCGGGATTAGGGTGTCGGCGTTAAGCTCCGGGCGGATCTGTGGTAGAAGGGCTTTCAGCGAAGCGGCTGCACACGACATGTTCGCCTTTTGGTGAGTCTGGAGGTCATGCTGCTGAAACAATTTACCAAGGGAAGGTAACTGGTCATCTGGGGCATCCGGATGAACGACAACAGCATTCAGACCAAGCTCTCCAATGCGGTCTTTGATGGCCCCTATTGCCTCCGAACAGTTGGTGCCATCGACCACACAACTGACACCGGGCTTCAGTATTCCAGCTTTCTCCCGCGCAATCTGTTCAATGGTGTTTCCGAGAAAAGCCTGGTGGTCGAGTCCAATCTTGGCAATAACCGACACCAAGACGTTGTTCAGAATATTTGTGGAATCTAAGCGGCCGCCCATGCCAACCTCGACAACTCCGACCTCGACCTGCTCATGGTTGAAAATCTCGAACGCCGTTGCCGTCAATAGCTCGAACTCGCTTGCGCCGATACCTAGCGTTTGGTCCCGTAGCTTTACTCTAGCCTCGATCTGACGGAAGAGAGACTCCTGAACAACCCGTTCGTTGATGGTGATGCAGTCCCAGCGATCAATCAAGTGTGGGGAGGTAAATCGGCCACATCGAACACCCCCAGACTTTAAGAGATGCGATAGGTATGCGCTGATCGAGCCTTTGCCATTCGTGCCCGCAATGTGAATGGCCTTCCATGACAGCGGAGTCTGTTGAAGGAGGCTGGATATCCGGCTGAGACCGAGCTCAATCATTCCTCCGGATGTGCAATTTTCAATGAGAACTCAAAATCAAACTTCATGATCGAGCTCATATGAAGAGTAGGTTGGAGTTGCCGGGCCGCTGGTCGGTTCCCTCATTATTTTCCCGCGGAAAGCCCAAGTTCGACTCGGAATGCTTATCGATGGAAGCGATAAGAGATACTGCCTGAGGTGTCGGCTTGGGAGGTTTGAGCGATACGAGAAAGGTGGGGCGTGTACAAACGTATGAGAGTGAACCCAAATCAAATGGTGACATTTACCATGCAGTGTGCCTCGAGCACCTTCCTTGACTGTTAAAGGGTTCCGAGAACTGGAGGACTGGTAAGAGTGCAGTTTTCTTGGCGGCATCGGAAGCGCCGAAATGCCGCTGAAGTCGACTCTGCCCGCATCGGCTGGTTGCGCCACACCCCAGCCTCGTCCGAGCGCGACCACAGAGTCTCGCGCTCTCCCGTCAGCCTCTTCGCCTCCGCTTTTTACCTTTAGCAGCAAAATCGAATCTTGCCGTTTCTCCATCAACACCGGCTTGTCGCTATCCCGTACCCCATCGTCGCGTCACCTTTTCGGCGATCACGCTCTTTTTTATATGGTCCTGGGAGGGGCGCTTCTTTTGTGAATTAATTTTACGAAGCTTGAGGAAAGCATTTTTGTAAATATGGGCATCCCGTGAGTTTGTCGCCAAGTTCCCTCCCCTATGTGCTGTCCGTTAGGACTCAGCGCGCCTCGGAGCGCCTTGCGGTGCGCATAGAACACGCGACCTGACTGATTGCCACCAGTATGTACCGCGAGCCATCGTCAACTGAGGCCACTAAAAACAACGCTGCCAAAGACCCTTGTGCTGCCGCTCGCTCTGCAATTCGTCGCCAGGCCACTGTTCGCCGCCCCTCGCGTTATGGCAGTTCTGCTTGGCGCAGTGCGAGCCTACGCTCGCCGTTTCCTCGTCCATTAGCAGATGAGTTAGAGCGCGAGGCAAGCGGATTGCCGCGTCATCCGCGTTCCCCCGCTTCGATCCCCGCTCCCCCAAGCGACCCGTTTGATCTCAACAGCAGCCTGGCTGACAATAGTCGGCGCGAAGCTGGGCTGCGAATCCTTGGTGATGCTATCCGTCATAACCGACCAGGTCAGCGGCTGCGAATACCTCGAACCTCCAATCTGGCCGACTTGAACGCGCGCCTTGCTAGTGATGCGAATGCCCGGCAGGAAGCTCAGGATCATAACCCTTTTACGCCCCGTTTTGCTCCAGCTATTGCATACCATAGGTCTTCAACACCTTCGGCCGGACCAGATTATCTTCGCTTGTCACCTATGCCGCGACATGATGGCCCTGGGGAAGATCTTCACGCCGGGTCTTTTTTACCATTATTGCGTCGTTTTGGACACCGCTCGATCAATGATGCGAATTTAACAAACCGGGGACCATCCATTGATGGCTTGGGCGATCGGCAAAGAAGCGTGGACCTGGAAGACGATCATGCAAATGATGCCTGGGAGACTCTCCTGACCACAATAGCACCCGATACCAACCTCCCTAGTGCCGATTCGTCCTTTACTTCTGCGTCTGCCTCAGGGACTAATGGATCGCATAATGCAACCTCGAGTTCTGCGACATCACTCGAGTCTCTCCAGAGCTCTTTTACCGGTGCCGTTCCAACAGTTCATATGACACTCGACCCCTACCAAGAATATTCGAATCCGTGTGACTACTCTAGCGATTCGGATACCGAATCGGACGGCGAGATTACCCAAGAATCACTATTTCGACGCTATCGTCGCCGTATGCGCCAGGTCGATTCGATGAGACGCGCACATAATCTCCAAACCATGGGCAACCTACCTTCTATGCCTTCTATGCCTTCTATCGCCTCCTCTAATCCACCTCCTATTCCCACAATATCCTTTTCATTTTCGGATTCTTCGGGAGACCAGGACCTGCACCACATGCAGGCTATCCTGGATCGTCTTGCTCGTCGCGAGGATGTTCCTGATGACTGGTGGGCAGCAGCTGGACTGTCTCGTCCCCTTGGTCAAAGAGGAGGTGCAGGTGACGATTCAAACGATGGTCCTGGTCTGGATGGCCCTGTTTAGACAAAGATGAGAGATATCGCTTTTTTTTTTCTCCTTTTCTCTTCTCTTATCATGTGTTCATCATATAGTTTATTTTTGTACTTCCTGCGGCAGATTTTTGCTATCCGCAGATTTTAGCGAGAGGGATATCATAGTGGCGTTTGGAGGAGTTTGATGTTGCACAGTATCTTCACCTATTTTGAATACTTATGGTGGCGTCGGGCCGGGGATTGTTTCATTGTATGTATATATTCAAGTATGACTTCAGTCTGTTGGTTTGAAACCGCCACAAAAGCAGATTGAGAGCGTCAATGGCATGGATTAAAAAGTACATTTATTGAGGATACCTAGTTAACGATTCAGATAACCTGGATTGCTTTGTGATTTCCCGATCTTAATCTCTCCATAATCTTCTATGCGATACCGTACAAATCATTTTTTTTTCTGCCCATACTTAGAATAGCAGGGAAGCGATTGGTTGGAAAGCGTAGTGAACGAGCTTAGGCTTTAATCTTGGTTTACTTTGGTGCCTGCCGATGTCGGGATGGAACCGAAATCAAGAGAACGGCCGAGGTCAGGTTATACTCCGCTGAAATCGGTAGGATTGGCGCTCGCTCTTCTCGATATAGATCATCGGGCTACTGAAGAGCCTGGGCAATTCTGCCTCTGTCCAAATCCCAACTTGAGCTAACTGTTCCAATTGACGCTGGAGAAGTGCACTCCGACGGAGGTCATCGCTCCAGTCCCCATCATACCCCACTCTGACGACAGTCCCCGCTCCGCGATGATTTATCAGGACTGCTTTTATCGCCAACAGCTCGGACGATGTGCGATCCTATAGACAGAATACCACCTTACCCCTCGGTTTTCCTTTGTGATGGAAATTGCGGGTTAATAAGAAGCCCAACTCGTCAATTGAACGCCGAATTTGCTTTTATCAGCTTCCATACTGTCACTGGTTCCTGCATGACTATCTAGGTAGTCGCAAACGTCCTCTCCCCCGACTTAGACCTTGGATATCCTTCGCTTCTCTTACCTCATTTTCTCGCCCACCCTCTATCATACCCACAATGGATTCCCAAGTATCTCGGCTAGTCGATAAGATCTGGAGTAAGTCTTAGATCGCACTCATGGCCCGCAGGTAATGTCTATAGCGCCCACCACTAACATTGACTCACCACACAGATAAGTTCCAGAACACGCCCGAAAATGCCCGCCTCCTAATCGCTGTCAGCGGTATCCCCGGCTCCGGAAAGACGGAACTGGCCATCACAATGGCCAAACGAATCAACGAAATATACGGCGGTCAACATGAGGGGTTAATCGCCGCCACAATCCCGATGGATGGATACCACCTGACACGGGCACAGCTTGCCCAGATGCCCGATCCAGAATATGCTGCTGCACGCCGAGGTGCGGCTTTTACATTTGATGGGGAGAAATTTCTTGCCCTAGTGCGTGCCTTGCGCGAGCCATTAACGGCGCAGACACAGACGTTGCATGCGCCTAGCTTCGACCACGCCGTTAAGGATCCCGTGGATGATGATATACCGATAGCAGCCGGGCGACGGGTGATTTTCTTTGAGGGGAACTATCTGAGCCTGAATAAGGAGCCGTGGAGCTCGGCAGCAAAATTGATGGACGAGCTGTGGTTTGTGGATGTTGATTTTGACACTGCGCGCCAACGCTTGATTAAACGACATGTTAAGGCCGGAATTGCGGAGGATGAGGCAGCGGCTGAGAAGCGGGCGAACGAGAATGATCTTGTTAATGGACAGGAGATTGTGGACTGTAGGCTGGATGTGCAAGAGATAATTCGGAGCTCTTATGATCCAGGGTGGGTGTGCTGATTTTGTATGAGGCATGGATGACGAACTTGATGATTGCAAGACTCTTTTGGGGGTATATACTCCATCGGATTAGCTATTCTAGCATTTACTAGATTTTCGGGCCACATAAATGAACATTTTCATGTTTGGCTGCTTAGCCTGTGTGCCAGCCTATATTTAGCTGCTCATTTTATATATTCAGGTGCTAGCGGGATTGGCACACCGACGGTGTATACGCCTCAATGCAAAACAGGGACTAAAATGAAGACCACAAGGTTCTAGACCTCACTACCAAGTTCAACACATCATTGAGGGACTGGATCTACTCTGCGCAATAAGATTGTGACCGGATGACGTGGTCCTTACTCTGTAGGTGCATCTGCATTACTTGTGGAGCCTCCTAACTCCTGTTTTTCAGTATTCGACACGCGTGTGAGTCCCCTAACATTGAAGTTTGCAGATACGCTGGTAGTAGGGGGTTTAACCTTTCCAAGAGTGTAAAACAATTGGCTTAAGATAACACTGCGCTGTCTATCTACATGTTTGTTGCCTGAGGCCTGACTGGGAAATTGATGTTCCGCGGGCACGCCCGAGAAATTGGACGAGGTCAGCCAGGGACTCAGGGACGTAAGATCGGCAGGGAAGATTCCATATTGGGTGAAACATCCTTCTGCTGGGGCCGACCCTTCAATTCCTTGTTATTTCTCCAACAGGCCGTTCATTGCTGTTGCTTCGAGATCTCATCTTCAACTCTTTTCGTTTTGCTGTCTGTCGCTCTTTTAACAGACTCCTTTCGTTCATTTTTCAAGTAATACAGTCGTTACTACCACCACACCAGTCACTCCTTAACAAATCACTACCTCGGCGAATACCGTACCATTTCCCCTGAACCGACTTGATACCAATTCACCCCCGATTCCTTCGTCTGCACCGTCATAATGCTCTTCGCAAAGTCCACTGTGCTTGTCACCCTTTTCGCTCTTGGCAAGGTTATTGCTGCTGCCGGCACCAGCACACCTGCCTGCCTTCTTACCGTCGTGGGGTAAGCCCAAGAATAATACCCGTTTTGTGCAAGTGATATATGCGGTTCGTTTACTAAGAATACCTATCCAACAGCCCTGAGAACCCCGGCAACCTGAAGGCGATCTGCAAGACCAATGGCAAAGAAATCCAGTCTTCGATCAAGGACGAGTGTGGTGATGATGCGAAGGATGCCCTGAAGTACTACGCTGGCGTCTGCAAGGATGCCGGCTTTGAAGTTGGTTCGTCGCCCTTTATGGATACGGGTGGCATTAGTACATCGCTAACTATATATCCATAGATACTAGCTCTTCGTCGGACTCGTCTTCATCCACAAGCACTTCGGATTCCTCGTCCAGCACCTCCGGCAGCTCAACCTCAACTGGTGGAACTAGCTCGACCGGCGGCTCGGATTCCAGCTCTGGCTCTGGCTCCAACTCCGACTCCAGCTCCGACTCTGCTTCTGCTACTGACAGCGCAGACGAGACTACGCCAACCAACGGCGCTTCCACCGATAAGCAAGTATCTGGTACCGCTCTTGCTGCCGTTGTTTTCCTTGGATTCGCTGCTACGCTTTAAGCACGCTTCGCAGACTTTGTATTATATTCGGAACCTGGACAATCTTGATCGGAAATATCTTACATGTGACGCTTTTTTACAACATAAATCGTTAGTTATTTTCAGTAGAATAACAATCATCCCACTATTGAGCAATCGCCATAAACGCTTTTAGGCGCGCATACGCGTTGCATTCAAGGTGCATATGGTGAATTTCAGTAAATCAATGACATTCAAAGCGGATAATGGTGTTGGCAACTTCCCTCGTGGGCGAGGGTGTTTCACCACCTGTTTGTGATTGTATGTAGGGCGACACGTAAACCACGTGATGGCGTTCCAGAAACAAAGGGTTTGCGGGAGACCATGAAGTCCAAACACGAAAATTCGCGTTGATATCCACCTGGAACGCGTGAGCTCGGAATCAATATCTCCTTCCATCGGCCCCTCCACTCTCTTTTTCTTTCTTTTCCTCTTCAGCCCTTGAAACCTCATCTCTCTCCTCCACCAACATCTTCTCCTCTCATCGCCTTAAGGAAGCTTCAGCCTGATTGAATATTGCAACTATTATACCCTCTTGTCTTTTCTAGTTTCAGCTTCACGTACTTACCGGGCCCCTCCCCGTTGTCCTGCAAGATGTTTGTCTACAAGAGAGGTACGTTTGAAGTAGATTAGCATTTCCAAGTACTTGCCTATCTTCAGCATTGATATGGACGCGTGGTGCTCGATTTTTACACGAGATTTGAGCGTGTTGCCACTCGTGTTGCGGACTCTGCTAACACATTATTAATCACAGATGGACGCAAAGAACGCGTACAATTCGACAAGATCACGGCTCGTGTCTCAAGATTGTGTTATGGCCTTGACCCCGAGCACGTTGATGCTGCTGCTATCACCCAGAAGGTCATCTCTGGTGTCTACCAGGGTGTGAACACGGTTGAGCTTGACAACCTGGTATGGCTGCTGAAGCCCCTCCCCCACGCCCTGTCTTGTGCTAATAGCATTCCTGAAAGGCTGCTGAGACTGCGGCGTACATGACCGTTACTCACCCCGACTATGCCATCCTCGCTGCCCGTATTGCCGTTTCCAACCTCCACAAGCAAACCAAGAAACAATTCTCCCTCGTCATCTCAGATCTCTATCACTATGTGAACCCGAAAAATAAAGTATCAGCGCCTATGATCTCAAAAGAAACGTACGAAACTATAATGAAACATGCCGACGAGCTCAACTCGGCCATTGTATACGACCGTGATTTTAACTACAACTTCTTCGGTTTCAAGACCCTTGAACGGTCATATCTGCTGCGGCTCGATGGAAAGGTTGCCGAACGTCCTCAGCACTTGCTGATGCGTGTTGCTGTTGGAATCCACGGCAACGATATTGAGAGAGCGATTGAGACCTACAACCTGATGTCCCAGAAGTACTTCACACATGCTTCCCCGACTCTGTTCAACGCTGGTACTCCTCAGCCCCAGCTGGCTTCTTGCTTCTTGGTTGACATGAAGGAGGACAGCATTGATGGTATTTATGACACTCTAAAGACATGTGCCATGATCTCTAAGACTGCTGGTGGTATTGGTCTGAACGTTCACCGCATTCGAGCCACGGGCTCGTACATTGGTGGTACCAATGGATCGTCGAACGGCATCGTTCCCATGCTTCGTGTGTTCAATAACACAGCTAGATACGTTGACCAGGGTGGAAACAAGCGCCCTGGTGCTTTCGCTATCTACCTTGAGCCGTGGCACGCCGATGTTTTTGAGTTCTTGGACCTTCGCAAGAACCACGGAAAGGAGGAAGTGAGAGCTCGTGATCTGTTCTACGCTCTCTGGACCCCCGATCTGTTCATGAAGCGCGTTGAGGAAAACGGTGATTGGACCCTTTTCTGCCCCAACGAGGCTCCTGGCCTCGCAGATGTGTACGGAGAGGAGTTTGAAGCTCTCTACGAGAAGTATGAAAAGGAGGGCCGTGGTCGCCGAACTATCAAGGCCCAGAAGCTCTGGTACGCTGTATTGGAGTCGCAGACCGAGACTGGCAACCCCTTCATGCTCTACAAGGATGCCTGCAACAAGAAGAGCAACCAGAAGAACCTTGGAACCATCCGCAGCTCCAACCTTTGCACTGAGATCATTGAGTACAGTGCTCCCGATGAGGTTGCTGTTTGTAACTTGGCTTCTCTTGCCCTCCCGACCTTTGTCGATGCTGCCCGTGGCGAATATGACTTTGGCAAGCTGCACGAGGTCGTGCAGGTCTTGGTTCGTAACCTGAACAAGATCATCGACATTAACTACTACCCAGTCCCCGAGGCTAAGAAGAGTAACTTCCGTCACCGCCCGATTGCCCTTGGTGTCAACGGTCTGGCTGATGCATTCCTTGCCCTGCGTTTGCCCTTTGACTCGGCTGAAGCCAAGCAACTGAACATCCAGATCTTCGAGACCATCTACCACGCTGCTCTCTCGGCCTCTTCTGATCTGGCCAAGGAGAATGGAACATACGAGACTTACGAAGGCTCGCCTGTCTCCCAGGGTATCCTGCAGTATGACATGTGGGACCGTACTCCTACTGATCTTTGGGACTGGGATTCCCTCAAGGGAAAGATTGCGCAGACTGGTGTTCGCAACAGTCTTTTGGTTGCGCCGATGCCCACTGCAAGTACCAGTCAGATCCTGGGTTTCAACGAGTGCTTCGAGCCTTACACCTCGAACATTTACTCTCGCCGTGTTCTTGCGGGTGAGTTCCAGGTTGTCAATCCTTGGTTGCTCAAGGATCTTGTCGACCTTGGTCTCTGGTCCGACAACATGAAGAACCGTATCATTGCCGATGGCGGTTCCGTACAGAACGTCCCAAACATTCCCGATGACATTAAGTCTCTCTACAAGACGGTGTGGGAGATTTCCCAGCGCCGAATTCTGGAGATGGCTGCTGACCGTGGTGCGTACATTGATCAGTCCCAGTCTCTCAACATCCATTTGAAGGAGCCCACCATGGGCAAAATCACTAGCATGCACTTTGCTGGCTGGAAGATGGGTCTGAAGACTGGCATGTACTACCTCCGTACGATGGCTGCCTCCGCTCCTATCCAGTTTACTGTCGACCAGGAGCAGCTGAAGGTTGAGGACAAGAATGTCGCTCGCGCCAGCAAGAAGAGAGTCGGTGGCGCTGCGGCAGCGACTACCTACTCAGCGGTGCCCCGTGACCCCGCTGCGCAGGTGAATGGACACAGCGAGGAACCCACCAACGGCGTGCCTCGAGAGGCCGAGACCAACGGTGAGGCAGAAAATTCTGAAGAGGAAAAGAAGGAAGGTGATGGTGAGCCCACCGAGGCAGACATCTACTCGCAACAGGTTCTTCAATGCAGCATTGAAAACAAGGAGGCTTGCATTATGTGCCAGGGCTGATTTATTATTGATTACGAATTGGTGGTGTTTTCCTTTTACTTTTTAATATTGGGTTTCCTTTGTACTTATATCACGAGTTGATGGATATTGTCTTTTTTTTTGAGTTTCTTTTCCTGTGCTATGACATTGATGCAAAGTGGTATTGTTTCCGCGCCAGGCATATTTTATCTTTGTCTAAAGCCTCGCTGGCCGGTCTATGTTTATGATCATTTTAAATAAATATTCGAGGTAGATTGGTTTGCAATCGAAAACGTACATTTTAGATTTCGATCTGGACTGTCAGTAGTCTCCTGTGGTATCGGGGATTGAAGAGCGAAGCGTAAGGCTTAACGACGAGCCTAGACTCGGGACAGAAAAGAATGGGGCTCAGAATCTTCAAAGTCTTCATGAACAGCAATGTCTTATTGGCGTGATGATTAAATGAGGGTGGGGTGAATCTGATGAGCGGAGATTCGTGTTCTGATTCCATTGATTTTGTAGTACTGCAGAAAGACACAGTTCATGCACGAGGGTCTGACAGATGACGTCCACGGTGGTCGGTGATGCATCCAAAATGCAAACCGTCTTCAAAGCAACGAGTTCTAAGCTGGCAGCCTGACGGTGCATATTTCCTCGATGAAGCTCGAATCCCATTGTCATGAAGTGGCTGTCTTTTCCGCTTTTCTCGGCAAAAATGCAGCGTGCCCACTCCTGGGCCTGGCACAGCTGACAACGAGTAAGACAGCAGTAAGACATCCCAAAAAGGAGGCCCAGGGCCAGCCCTTGGCTTGGAAAATACGAGTCCACCGACCATCCACGCCTGAAACCTCATTGCACGAGAGACCCAAGTGGCGCAAATTCGGCCAGACCAGGCCAGCGCAGAAGGCGAAGGTGGGCAAGGAACAGCAAGAAAACAACACCAGACCACGTCAGACTTGGGGCGACGATGGTGCCGAGGCCAAGACTGTGGCTTCTCACAGTGTTCAGGCACCGAATTTGGACTCTGGTTCCTTGGGCCAGTTGGAGTTGAGGACGCGCTGATCCCCCTGGCCTTTAGTTACCAAATTTACCAGTCAAGGAGCGCTAACAAACCTTGACCGGCGGAGATGCTTCCAGGCAGGCCGCTGCAGAACCAGTCAGATCTCTTCCGAGCGCTGTCCTTGTTGAGTCGACCTCGAGCGACTAGGTGTGTTGGACAGGTCACAGATGCGATGGCACTGTCTGATTCCCCCGTCTGCATACAAATTGCTGAAACAACACAAATATTTGAGGGGAAGGGCGAACCATGGGCGCGGAATGTGTGGAAGAAGTAATCAAACGGCGGTTGAGGCGTGGGTCTGGGGCAGTTCGTATTTGAGGGTCTTTGTGCAAACCGGCGTATTACCGCTAGCCTCGATTCCAGCTCGCACATGGGCCAGCATTAAATACCGCTTCCAGGCCCTGCTGCGCCTTTTTGTGCCTTCTCTTTCATTCTATCCTCATCCTCCGTCCTTCATTGACAAGCCTCCCTGCCGCTCCCTTCCTGCGTTTATTGCAGCTTTCGCTCCTTCAGTCACTCAGACTCCACGTTGTTTACGACCTGCTGTGCAGCCGTCCGCCAACACTTCGCTCCTTGATACCCTGAGCGCTTGTCTCTGTCGCAATCCGCTGAATCTTATCTCCAACAACACAAGCAGACATCATGGCTCCCCTCGCTAAGTCCCTTGCTGTCGCCGCCACGGCCTTCGCCGCTCTAGGCGCTGCCGCTCCTGGCCATGCCCACATGCACAACCACAAGCGCGACGAGGTCACTGTCTGGAACACTGTCACCCAGGTCGTTTGGAAGACCGTTGATGTCACTACTACCGTCACCAATGGCCAGAGCGTTCCTACCACGCGCATTGAGGAGACTGTCAACGAGGCTACTGCCCCTGCTGCCCAGCCCAAGGAGGCCACTTCCACCAGCACCAGCACCTCTACCGTTCAGCTTACTTCCTCTACCACTGAAGCTGCGGCACCGTCCGTCGAGACCAACGTGCAGGTCCCCACTGTTTCCATCCCTACCCAAGAGCCGGCCCCCGAGCCTACTCAGGAGCCCGAGCCCGAGCCCACCACTACCACCCAGCAGCCTCCTCCTGTTGAGACCTCTACTGTCGAACCCCAGCCTGAGCCTACCCAGAGCTCTGGTGGTGGTGGCAGCAGCTCTGGAGGCCCCTGCTCTTCCGGCTCCCCCTGCACTGGTCAGGTTACCTTCTATGATGTCGCTACCTCCCGAAGTGCCCCCAGCAGCTGTGGTAACGTGAACGACGGTAGCACCGACAAGGTCCTTGCTCTTCCCGTCGGAATCATGCAAGACGACGACTGTGGAAAGACCGTTACCATCAAGTACAAGGGCAAGACTTCCACCGCTAAGGTTGTCGACAAGTGCATGGGCTGCGATGACTCCTCAATTGACCTGTCGCGTGCTGCCTTCCAAGACCTCGCCAGCGAGTCTGAGGGCAGACTCTACGGCGTCGAATGGTTCATGCAGTAAACCCGACGTTTTCTTTTTTTTCTGCGTGGTCGTCGTGCCGCCGTTCTTACCTTCGTTATATCATACTTTCTACCCTTTTTATGTCGTGAATGACTCCATGAGACATTCGCGCCATGATTTATCATTCTTTGTGTATAGAGATTAATCTGGTTGTTGCAAAGTTACTCAACCAAGCCATTTGTTATTTTTTTTCATGCAACAAAGCAAACGCAGAACGGAGGGACAGGATCTGGAATCCCGCTGGTTACGACGCTACGAATGAAGTGTTTTCGGCAATCTGTCTCCGTAATCAGTAATTGTGGTAGATCAGCTTTGCAAGTTTCCCTGAGGTTTGCAGCGGCTGTAGAGTTCACTAGTAGATCGTTTAATAAACTAAAGCTTGTCGCTTGTCACTGTTTCAGACTGACTCGCAGTGATCGGCATTTGCAGCTGCGTACCTGTCTCAGATAGTCTGTTATATTGCTGTATACACCGGAGATGGCTGGCTGGGTTTATAAACTCAAGCTTAAAGCGTCGAAAACAACCGAGTCAAGGGATTAGTCAATCGGAATGCGGCATGGCAGCCATTTCTTCACAGATCCATGGCCCGGTCGATTGGAACCAGATGTCCGGGGTAGAACTTCAGCGACGAGGAGGGCAGCAAGTCGTGTGAATCAGCTCGACGAGAGATCTGGATTCTGCAGAGAGGTTGGAGAAGCCGCATTCAATGCTCCATGTTGCCGGCCAGGTTGCGCAGAGCCGGGGAATCGATAATTGACGATTTAATAACTTTGATCCCTTGACCCACCGCAGCACAGGCCCTTGTTTTCGACTTTTTCCCCTCGCTTCGTTTTCGTTTTTCCCTCGCCTCTTCCTCTCTTTCTCTTAGTCTCTGCTGCTTCCCCAGATTTTCTCTTCTTTTTCTCTCGTCCAGTCCTGGCTCTCCAGTTCCACCCTTCCTCTCCTCCTCCTCTCGCCAGTCCGCTCCATGCCCTCCCCGGCCATGGACTTCTCGCACTTCCCCAAGTGACCGCGTTTCATCATGGAGGACCGCAGACCCGAGGTCCTCGTCGTCTCCATCGTCTTCTTCGTCCTCGCCAGCATCTTTGTCGCTCTCCGCTTCGTCTCGCGAATATGGATTGTCCGGAAGGTCACACTGCACGACTACTTGATGCTTCTGGCCTGGGTATACTGGCACCAGATTACCTCGGCTATACTACTGCGTTGCTAACGGCTATACCAGGCCATTGATTTTGGGTTCTCTTTCGCTTTATTTTATGCCACCGGGAAAGGCCTTGGTCTCCATGATTCCGATATCCCTCCCGACCAGCGGGCTAGCCTCAGCCGCGCCAACTATGCCTTTACCGTCCTTTATGTGAGTCCTCCGCGGCCGCGGGTGGTATCGCGCTAATTTCCGTGTCTCTATAGAATCCGGCTCTGATGGCCGTCAAGTCCTCTATCCTCGTCTTCTACCTCACCCTCACCCAAGGCGAAAAGATCTTCCGCTACGCAAACTATGCTACTCTGCTCGTTGTCAATGTCGCCGGTCTAGCCCTGACCTTCGTCAATATCTTCCAATGTCGACCCGTTTCAGCCGGATTCGCCCCCGAGCTTCCCGTCGACGCGCATTGCACCGATATCCTGACCCTATACCTCTCCTCGTCCCCGGTTAATATTATCACCGATCTGGCGATCCTGGTCCTTCCGAACCCCATCCTGACGCATATGCGGCTTCCGCTGAAGCAGAAGATTATTCTGGTTATTACATTCAGTTTTGGTTTCTTCGTCGCTGTGGTGGATGTTATTCGCATTGCATACTTGCAAGAAGCTACTACCTCCCGGGAGCTTGCGCTTCGCCAGATTCACCTCCAAAACTATGGAGGGGGCGACTTTTCTTGTATGTAACTATGTATTGGCCTCTTCTGACACAAGCAACTAACTTTCCCAGGGTATGCGTCGCTTTCCTTCATGTGGTCTGTCGTGGAGGTCAATGTCTCGGTTATGTGCGCCTGCGTCCCTAGCCTCAAACCATTGGTCTCTAGGGTGGTTCCAAAATTGATCCGTGACTCGGAAGGAAGCACACAAACGAGCCCGTCCGACCCTCAGGTGCAGGCGCCTCCGCCGATGCTAACAGCAGAAGCTGTTCTTAATGACTCGGTGAACATTATGACTCTTCCGGAAATGTCCACTGTCCCTACTGCGCTTACCGATGCGGAAGCCAACACGACTACTCTTACGAGCACTTCCGATCCGCGCAGCATGACGTTCTTCGACTTCGTCAATATGAGAAAACCTGCGAATATGCTAGCATTGAGCACCAAGGAGTCGATAGCGCCTATTGCCATCACGACCGTTCTGTTTTTCCTCTGGGGGTTTTCGTACGGTCTCCTGGATATTCTCAATGAGCAGTTTCAGGAGATTGTGCGTTTGGATGCCTGGCGGTCTCTCGGGCTTCACTGCACTTATTTTGGGGGATATCTGGTCGCTCCAGCGCTGATTGGGCGCATAGTACTAAAACGTTGGGGTTTCAAGTCGACCTTCATTACGGGCCTGTGTTTTTATGCCTGTGGGTCGCTGATATTTTGGCCGTCCGCCGTGTTGACATCGTATTCGGCGTTCCTTGTGTCCAATTTCATTACCGGGTGCGGCCTTGCCATCCTCGAGACAGCGGCAAATCCGTTCATTGCACTTTGTGGTCCGCTGGAGAACTCGGAAATTCGATTGAATATATCCCAGGGAGTTCAGGCTATTGGAAGTGTGCTATCCCCACTGCTCGCCAAAAGAGTCCTATTTCGCAGTGTGACCGATGTTTCTTCGTTGGTCGACGTGCAGTGGACGTACCTTGGAATCGCCTTGTTTGATGTACTTTTAGCTCTCGCCTTTTACTATCTACCGATCCCCGAGGCGTCGGACGAGGACTTGGAGGAGCTGGCCAACCGCCGACGAGAGGACAACCGCGCCGCCCCGTTCGGAGTTCCAGTCGTTTGGATGACGCTTGGTTTAGGCGTGTGGTCCCAGTTCTGTTACACGGCCGGCCAAGAGGTCTTCTCTACGAGCTTCGAAGCTCTGGTTGAAAAAGCCTATCCCGAGCGGCGCCTCAGCGATTTCACATACCTAACAATTGGCCGCTCCATCTTTGCCGTCGGCCGCTTCCTCGCCGCCTTCCTCCAATACTTCCTCAAACCGCGCTGGATCCTTCTCCTTTCCTACGTCGGCTTGATCGTCTTCGCTGCGCTCAGCATGACAATGACCGGTCCCGCCGCCATCGCCATGGGCATGATGATCTTCCTCTTTGAAAGCGGCACATTCAGCATCATATTCGCCATCGCTCTCCGCGGCACAGGCCGCCACACCAAAACCGCCGCATCTCTCCTCACAATCGCCATCAGCGGCGGCGCCTTCCTCCCCTTCGCACGGTACGCCGCCGAACTCGCAAAAAACGGCGTCCCAGAATCATATAGTGTCCTGGTTGCCCTTTTCGCAGCCGGCGCCATATTCCCTATATACCTGAACCTCGTCCCCGCGGCAAAGAAACAGGTCGATCCTGTCCCAAACGAACATCTGCGCCATACCCGCCGCCGCCGGCGGCGGAGACGCGACGCAAATTCAAACACAAACACAAACACAAACGCGCTCCCCCGCGAAAAGGCCAACCCCTCCCGGGGCGGCGTGTATTCGCGACGACGAAGCGTCCTCGATGGCCCGGATCCGTTTCCAAGCGTCGACTTGTCGGGTCCGAACTCCGTGTCCTCGGTCTCGAGATTGGACTCGGTTGCGGAACGGGATGTGCCTGCGGATGTGGATTTGAATGCACATGCGGACACAGATATAGATGTGCACCGCTCGCAGGCGAAGGGTATATCATCCAGTAGCGAGAATTCGCCTATATAAAGCTACCTTTCCGTTTCCTTTCATTTTCTTTTGCGATTTGATCTCATCTACGATGCATGAATGATACCCAGCGGGATATTTTGGCGTGTATAATCAATCTGCTTTGGAGTTTGGGTTGGGGAATTGCTTGCATCATCGGCATCATTTTTTTTTTATCTCTCTATATATAATATCCCGGATTTACTATACTATACTAATTTGCATCGCGTGGGATTGGATCTGTGGTATTTGGAGGTCGCCACCGTCTGGATCATATCACTGAATCATACAGGAAAGTTATGCTAGTAATGAAGAATCAGTGCGAACGTCAAACAGATTCTAGTAATGACATAAAGACAAAAAAGGGTGAACGTATTGATAGGGCAGTTTAGAAATAAGCCAACATTAGGTGCCTATCTAGTTAACTCCATTGGAGTCATTATACTATATTAATATCCAATCCAGTCCGGTCAACACCATACATACCAAGTACCTAGGTATACATACAACAAAACCGAACCTGATGCTTGGAAGACAAACTTCCTAGAACATCCCCTCCATATCCAAATCCAAAAACTCAGGATTCATCTCGGCCGCATTCAGCACGTCATCAATACTCTGATCCCCCTCGCCAACACCAAGTCCCAGCCCCTCCATTCCGTCTCCACCGCTCCCAATATTCACATCCACGTTCATATTATTCATGTTATTCATATCCATGTTCATTCCCACAGCTGCGGCAGCATCGCCCATGATCTGATTGAGGTTTGCGTGTTCGGGGTCTGTAACGTTCTGGCCTTGGCCTTGGCCCTGTTCGTTCAGGTTCATGTCCATGTTCATATTCTGGCCGGTGTTGTCGGTGTCGACGTTTACGTCGCCGACGTCTAGGTTCATGTTATCGATTATGTTGTTCATGTTCATGTTGACGCCCATGTTCATGTCGAGGTTTGGATCGTGGTGGGCGGGCAGAGCGAGGAGAGTGTTGACGCGTCGGTATAGCCGTACGGCGACTTCAGCGCGGAGGGGATCCTTCTCGGATAATTTGGGGATATTTTCGTGAACGAGGTTGAGGGCATCGCGGAGGGTGAGGGGGGCGCAGCGCGGGGTTGGTTCTTTAGAGGAGGCCGAGGGCGGGTGATGGGTTGATTGGTCGACTGTGTAGGATTCTGCGAGCGGGGCGGAGATGAGGGTTGCTGCGATGTCGAGAGCGAGGTCTGAGGTGTTGGCGTTAGTGTTTGTTGATTCGGTTTGGAGTTTGAGGAGTTCGTCGAGGAGGGCTGTTAGGACGCGGGTTGCGCCGAGGGTGCGGATGGCGGTTGTGATTTGGCGATGGGTGTAGGAGGGTGGTGCCATTGAGACGCCTGGGCTAGTGCTCCAGAGGACGAGAGACTGGAAAGTGTTGCGGATGCTGCCGAGGAGGCCGCCGGGGGTGTGCGTGGTCCAGGGATCGAGCTCGGATTTGTGGCAGCTGCCGGTGCGTTGGAAGGAGAGGCATGGTTCGAGGGCGTCGAGGATGGGTTTGATGTCTGTGCGATTTGAGTGGCGGGTTCGGACATCCTTGAGTTTTTCTTCGAGCGAGCGCGCCGTGATGTTGAGGACTGTGAGGTGGATTTCGCGCGCCTCGCCTGAGATGGAGCTCGGAGTAACTAGTGACTGAAGGGTTTTGAGTGGGATAGTTGGGTCCTGCTCGCTTTCCCAGATGTGGTTGCCCAGCCAGATCAGTGCGACGACAAGTGAGGGGAGTAGGAACGGTTCAAGCAGGTCTATGCGAGTTAACTAGGATCGTCTACTGGTGTAGGCGTATAGACTTACATTCAAACCCCCCTTTCAGTGTATCAAACTCGAGCTTTCCGGCTTCGCAAGCCCCCAGACTCTGGCGGAATAGAGTAGAGACAAGCATGTAGAATTCCTGCGGGCTGCAAGCAGACATGGTCTCCTCACTGATCCCCTCGGCAATAAAAAGCGCCGCTATCCATTCGCCCAGATTCTTGTTCTGCTTCTCATTCAGCTCATCGAGCTTCAGGCTCGACGAGCCCCGCTCGATCAGCTTGAGAATGAACGAATTATTGCTCGTAATGCCCAGATCGAACGGCCGCAGATCGTACCGGTACTTGAACGTCAATACTAACAGCAGAATGCTTCCGAATTCGTCGTATACCGGTTGGCTCTCGCCCTGGTCCTCGTCCCAGTGCCAGGCATCGAGAAGAGCGCAGAGCGGCTGCAGGATCTGCTTCGGGCTGCGGAAGAGGAGCATGATGTCGAGGGACTGTGGCCGGCGAGATAGAGAGTTGCAGATATTCTTCAGCGTCATCGTTTCTTTTTGAATGCAGAGATTGTGCATAACCTGTATACATTAGTACAACTCACTCAACATATAGCTTCTAGGCAGAACACACATCTGTTATAGCACCGACAATAGCGCCCGCATTACCCTCCGTCGACTCGATATCACCGATCAGCTGCTCCGCACGCTCATGGTTGGCGTTGATCTGCGCCACGAGCTCATCCTTGACAAACGAGCCTCCCACGGGAAGAGTCTGCATCGGGTTTTCGCCTAGTAACCGCTCAATGCTGGCCTCTGGAATCAATTTGTGCGAGGCACACGAGAATAAGAACTCCTGCCGCACGTCGGAAAGCGGTGTATTCCCCTGCATTGAAAACATCTGCGAAAATGACGGAAACGTGTTCGGGTCTATTCGGCCCAGGGCATGGCTAATGCAGACTTCCATTGGCAGAGTTACCATCGAAACGGACAGCATGGCCGAGAAAAAAGGGGGGAGCTTGTCGACTAGGAATGAACGAAGCAAAAGCATTGTCCGACTGGATTCGGTGCGGTACATTGCGTTTGACAGAACGTCGAATGATGCGGTTATGATTTCCTCGATGAGGGTCTCGTAGTGACCCTAGGCGACGTTAGGCGCTGCCGATATTAAGCTCAGGAAGACTTACTGCATAGCGATTAAGAAGATAATTGAGTAAGATAGCATCATCAACCAAAGGACGTCCAACAAGCTAAAAAGGTCAGCTTGCGCAGTATCACATCAGAAGGGAATGTAGACATACCATCGCGTTAATATACACGTAGAGGCCAGCTCTAGAGTTTATAGTCGGCCCGTCCATCACCGACGCCTCAAAGTTGAGCGCATTGACATTGACGTTATCCATCATCGATACATCCAACTTGGACGGCGGCTGTCCATACAGATTAAATTCCTTCTGCAGAGCATCCAGCCGGTTACGCAAGGGCGGCGACACATCCTCACAAAGGGGAAGGCACGCCGAAAGCGCCTGCCCAAGCCGTACTTTAAGTGCTATTACAGCCTGTCAGATAAAACTCCACGAATAACAACAATAACAGCAATAGATGGATGGTACAAACCTTCATGAGAATCCGCCGAAAGAACCTCCAGTCCCTTCGCCGTCCCCGCCAAAGCAGCAAAAAGGATACCCACAGACTCAAACAATAAAACCCCATCCGGCGTCCCCATCATCCCAACGGGCTGCCCAGCACCAAGCAGCCCATTATGCCAACCCACAATGGCCAGGACCCAATCGGCAACCGCCGAAAATGCATGAATCACCTCCAGCAGCGGCATCTTCGCCGTTGCGCCCGTTGAAATCGCCAGCATCACATCCTGCACGACCCGGTTGTCAGTCATGAGCGTGTAGCACTTCTCCTTGGACGCTGAATCTTCCTTCTGTTTAGCAGATGCAGACGTGGCATCCGCATCCCCGTCCGATGCCGCTTCAGCACCAGACACCGACTTGTCACGCACAGAAGAGCACTTCAACAGGCATGTCAAAACAGTCGAGATCTTCACATAGCCCATCTTACACAGACTGTCGATATAAAGCGGGAGCAAGGGGTCCCATTTGACAGCCGATGCGACGGCGCGCGTGGCCAGCAATGCATCCATCAGCGGTGCGTCATTAATCGGATACCGCTGGAACAGCAGTTTGCTCAGCTCTCTAAACTCAGCAGCGTCGATGTGATGTAGCAGACACCGGTGGAAGAAGGTCTTCCATTGCGCCTGCGCCTGCGCTTGCTTGGACTTTGTCGTGCGTATGGCCATGTTGGTGGGTTGCACTTGTCCAAGATGCATAGTCTAGTTTTGCCTAGAGCGTAATATATCGAGATTTATATATATATAAATTCGGTATTAACGAATTATCCGGATCTTTTTTTGGGGTGTTTTTGCCCGGGGTGTGGGCATTTTGCCTGTGGTGCTTTGGATATTCACTTGTTGCGGACTTGAGTCCAGATGCCGACAACAATGATGGTCACGTGACATAACTACATCATGTGATTCCGCCGCCCCTGGCCAATCATGTAAGGCCGTTTTACCTGGTAAAGACCATCTTCATGAAGTTGTATTCGTTAACATCTAAGGTCTCTATATAGGGTGGCATTTGAAAAAAAAAAAATTAACTAATGGAACATCCAAGCCAGTCTCACAGCAGCCAAACATCCCAGTGCAGCCAGAACCACGAAAACAGTCTCTAGACCCGAAAACCCAGCGAGGCCCTCCATCATTGCAAGAAGGAGAGGCACAACAGCAGCACTAACACTCATCAGGCTGGTCATGATCCCTAGACCAAGTGTCCTTATCACCTCGGCACGAGCCTCGGCAGCACTTCCCGCCTTGCCCTCTTCCGACTCGAGGTCTAGGTCCGAGTCCGCGCTTGATAGGATCGGTTCGCAGCCGAGCTTATCGGGGTCGTTCTCGACTCTGTTAATGCCATCTTTCTGTATTGAAGGCGTTTGTGCATGCACAGTTGTCTCAGCCCCCGTCTCAACTTGGAGAAGACACCGTACGACACTAGCCCAGAAGGACACACACAGCAACGCATCCCCAATACCGAGGAGACACAATGGCAAAACCGGAGTCGCGGTCGCACGTATCAGGAAAATCCCATGCGCCAATACCAAGAACATATTGCTGGAAATCAAGGCTCGCGGATACCTCTTGGAACTGAGTCTATCCAAGACGAATCCGAATAGTGGAACGAGGAAACCGGAGAGGATATATGGGATGCTAAGCGGCAAGCAAAAAGGGTGAGATGGTGAGCCGAGGCATTCCAATAGAAGTATCATTTACTTGTGGGATAGGGTAGGGGAACAACAAACGTACCTCATCGCCGACCCCGCAGCCCGCTGATCGCCCGCATAGAACCGGCTAGCTATAAAGCGCTGCGCGGAATTCGCAAACGTGTTGAGACACCCGTAGCTCAGGATGCACATTAGTGCCAGTTGCCAGAATACCGGCGGCAGCAACGTGATGGTAGAGCTGGTTCCCTTGCTGCTGCTACCGCCCTTGCTGCTGCTGCTGCTACTATCATCTGTAGCTGCATGCAGCAGCGGCCGCTCAGATTCATCAATCACTGCTACTTTCTTTGGCCTGGAGACACTCAACAGAAAGGCGGTGCTTAGGGGCACGACACTCAGCGACAGTGCCGTGGCTATCCATGTCGCCGAGACGATTCCGTACAGACCTATCAAGCGCGGGATAACGGTCGTGTTCGCGACGCTGCCCAGTCTACCAGCGCAGAGATTGATCGCAAGCGCGAGGGAGAAGCTTTTGCCCCTGCAGACGGTACGAAAGAAAAGAAAGTATCAGCGCCGCACGAAGAAACGAAAAGACTCAAGGAATGCGGGATGGGTGGTAATTACTGGAACCAACGTGTGACGATCGCGCATCCGATGACACCCACCATCTCCCCACCGAGCCCGGTGAAGGCGCGGCCTGCGATCATGCCGGGTTGGAACTTGGTTGCGACGGAGAGCGCGAAGAGTAGCTGTCCTGTTACGATGCTGGAGATGGTACTGAGGAGGACGGATCTCTCGCCGAACCGCTGGACCGCGGGGCCCGCGAAGAACGGGAGGACAGTGTTGGGGACTGCATAGACGGCGTAGAGGAGAGAGACTAGGTAGGCGTACTGATGGTCCGGGAGAGAAAGGTGCTCTGATAGAGGGGTTGAAAGGGAGGCGGGGAAGTCATGGACTGGGTGAGCGAGTTGTATCAGCAGGGTTATAATTAATTAATATCCCACCACGAAGAAGACTGAAGTCAGGAAAGACATACCGAAGTAAGTGCTCCAGTTTATGGCTGCGGAAGCTGCGAGAACGTGCCAGTGAGTCTGTGACATGGTCTAGTTGGCGACCGATTAAGTTTCGATCTGGATCTTTGCTAGTTCATCTCGATGTGATCAGATCCATGACAGGCAGCGAATATAAAGGCCTGCTAACGACCATCCCGTGGCTCCGTCACACGAAGCATGCTGTGGGAGGGCCAAATAGCAAAAGCAAAGAGCAAGGCAGCTGCACCATGAGTAAAGTCGCATCGTGCTTCAGATCCAATATATACCCACTGCAGCGACAGCAGACATCTGAAATATCGGTCAGCAGAGAGAACGCGATCATGCCGTTGAAACAGTGAGAGGGACAAACGGTCATGTCTGGGATTGGTTGCCTTTTGAGTGGGAGAAATTCCCCGACCCTGGTATCGTGGTCCCTGCAATGCAAAGGTGGTGTCTGTCTCAGGTAGTGTGATAGGGTAGGAAACGAGGTACATGCATCTCTATGCAAGCTCTGGGCGAATGGGCTTGTCCATATGGGACACCGCAGCTGACCACTCTCGAAGCTGCTGACAAGCTGCGTATTCTTGCTTTTTTTTTAACCACCGACTTCGACCGACTTGATTCACCGTCTGGAAACCTTGCAATGATGTGCATGAAATCGGTATATCCAGCTGGCCACTGCACCTGCACGAGCAGGCAAACAAGCACATGCGAGTTTACGCTTTTTGTCTGAGACACCGATGCATAACCAAAAATCGCATAGAAAGGCAACCCCAACGGTCACCGCTATACAGTACCACAAATCCCACAGTAAGGAACATAATCCCGGTTGATCCACCCCACTTCACCCAGAGATGCTCGGTACTAACAGTAACGAGCAAGGGCCGCGCGCGAAAGTCGCAAAAGCCCCAGCCGGGGTCGCACCATAAACGTAATGAACCCGAACATTATGAAGAGCCCAGCACATGCCGATTACCGAAGCCCTAGCACATCTTCCTTGGTCGGGTATCGTGGAGAGTGTGCGTATACAGACAGAATTGGATGGGGAAAGCTTGGCAATCCAACCGAGACTCCTTCCGGATTAGACTTTAATACCAGATTGTGTACCGGTATGTATTGGTATTATATGTTACGGATCTGCCAGCCTGGCCACTGCCCGGTATGCTTGCTGGGTTGGTCGATCGAGCATCAACCCCGGGGCTTGAGTGAAGATGGCCTGGAACAGACTAGTGCAGGGGCCATGGTCACTGATGAGGCTTCAATGCCAAAGTAAGATGCGGTTGGTGCCCGATTCTGCTGGGTATAGATCGAAGGCTTAAGCCGATCGAGGTCAGCCTGACCGGGCCCAGAGTATAATTACGGAGGGTTCTCCGTGCTACGTACTATATTTAATGCCTCTGATCTGGTTCCAGTAGATCTCTGCACAACAGCGCCGGGCGGACGGAATTTGGGACCAACGGACCGCGGCTCGCGAAAGGTCGAATGCCGGAACTTGAATCATTCTCGACGACGTCGTTACTGTGAAGGAAGCCAAGTCCCGACAGGGGTGACAGGTCATCCGCCATGACTCGTCGCTCGCGAGGATTGCCCTGATTTACTTGAAGCCGGAGGGGAAAAGGGGTAAACCAACGACTCAGCCAGGTCCGGAGTAGGGAGTCCGAGTACAATTCGATTGAAGCGCTAAAGCACTTGTCGAACTCGATTCATCTTGCCATGTGGGGCGGCTAAGTTTGTTTCAGATCTTCATAGTTCGTCCTATCTGCGACAAGAAGCTCTTGGTTTGCGTTGCATAAGCGTATAGCCGTCTTTCCGGTCCATTCGCTGCTCTATTGATCCATGGGTGACTGTCGACTGACGACCGGCATGCCTCGGGCTGAGATGGGTGAGTGGAAGCACAGAGTCCCTCGTATACTTTTGAGTTTAGGGAGATCGTGCTCCGTGCTTGTGGGTTGCCTGCAAAGCCCGTTGTCTCGATTGAGTAGGACTCAAAGAAGGGTATAACCGCCTATCCATGATTTCATGCGCACCAAATATGAGTGCGATACGGAGACTATTTGGTTCTTGACTCTGTCGAGGCGCAAGGAGCTCTCACTGGTCGATCCACGAAATTACGGGGGTCCGTCGTTCAGCAGCGCCACGATCGAATTCGTCCAGAAAGGGTTAACACGGAGGTTACGTGAAGATCGAGAATTGAGGGACAGCATTACTCTGACAGCGCTGATTCGCGGCCCATTTCAATGAGACAGGCCGATCACAGTGTCGTGAAGGGGAAAATTTCACAAAGTGGACTGCCACCAGTGTCTGTCAGGTTGTCAGGATTCAGGATTCAGTTAAATCTCCGAGCCCAACGACGCCAACGGACGGTTCTGCTCCACCCACACAGTCCACCAACACTCGACAAACTAGTGGGGTCAGCTCTACTGGCACATAAAAGGAGTATTTTTTGCCGTGCTTCCTCTCTGTCATCCATGTCGTCATGTTTTCATGGGTCAGCGCAGTCTGGAAGTCGCTCGTTGCATGGCCATTGGCTCGTTTCCTCACACAGGACTGCCTTCCAAGCGAAAAGCGGACATGCTAATTTGTGGTCAGGGGCACTCGGATATTGAACCCGACAAGATCTACGAGTAGCTTATGACATAGTTTGGCCCCAGACTCAGAGAAAGGGGGGAGGCACATCGAATTTTTCCTCTTCGAGTAAAAGGAGTCGCATGACCGCAGGAGTAATACCCTGTAGTCTGTATCTCGGATTCGGATTGTCCGTTCACGTAGTAGTCAAAGGGGTTAGTTGTGCGCCCAGGTTTTCATCACGGTCAATCTTGTGATCTTGTGTTGCGGGAGCTGAAGAAGAAACCAGGGATTCGTAGAGAGTCGTTATTGATGAGACCATTGAACACCGTAGTATTGCTCCCATGAAATGCATATCAAGGGCTAAAAATGGAAAAAAAAAATATAAAAAAAGAAAGGGTCAACGAAGCCGAGCCACATAATGATGAGTATTCCTCCCATGCATGATATTAATATGTCTTTTTTCTTCCCTTCACCCCCGCGTGCTCTGCGGTTGTGAAGACTGGGATGATGAGTCCTGTAAGGTGTCTGGCGCTCGAGGTCCAACCATCCAGTCTTCCATAGCAAGCCAATCACTCCAGCTTCTTTCAGCTGCTTCAATCTCTGAATCCAATGGCCCTTGCAGAGGCCGTAAGAAAGGTATCGTCTCGAGTGGGGGGATATCGTAGTCCTTTTTCACAGAAGCCCATCCTCCACTCTTTGCGGCGAATAGATAGTTACAACGCTCCTTTTCGTGCAGTGGGCCTACCCCGGACTGCCAGTCGTCGCCGAAGAATCCATGGAGCACGCCTGGGTAGTCCATCCCTGTTGCGACGAGGCGGCGAATGTACGGGACTAGGGAAATCGGTGGGGGTGTATGTGACGGCGAAGAAGAACCCCCCGAAGGCGTCGCATCACCGCTGCTGCTCTGGGAATCTGGGTTCGCCGTAGAGGCGTCGGGGACTGAATGTGGTTGTCGCTGGAACGGAAGTTGAATGTTCAAGTAGGCTGACAGCGCCTGGACGGGGCTACTGTGTTGTGCATTGTCCAGGAAATAGCGCTGGCAGTTCTGGTAATGGGGGTACCACTCAAAGATGTCAAAGTTGTCGTCTTTGGAACCTTGCGAGGCTTCGGAGAGTCCTAACATCGCAGTCGCCGTCGGATCTGGATCGGGATCGGAGGCGGCACTTGGGGGCCGGACAGTTTGGTGTTTGGGGCTGGGGTGTTTGGTTCTGTTTCAGATGCATTGTTTCAGCAGTGCTCATCGACATCCACTCTAGGTTCCTCAGTTATTTCCCTCGCTCCTTGCGGCGTTTCGGGTGAATACCGGTAGGACAATGAGGCATTGGGTGCGTGGGTAGTGGGCAGAGGAGGGAATCGGGCAAAAGCGCGGCGCAGCCTTTGACTTCTGGAGCACAAGTCAACGCAATTGGGGACCGACTGGGAAATCGAGGGCAGGGAGGCGGGAGAGAAGTACTTGCTGGAAAACACCGTCCGACTGCGTCGCAGCAGCACTGCGACTCGACGGCGGGGAGGCGAGGAAGCTGACAAGGAGGAGCGGAATAGATTTCGGAGTGCGGAACCTAGTCCTCTACCCGGATGAGACTCGTTCATGGACATGTGCTGGTGACGCCCATCTATCACGCGTACGATAACAATCACTGCGCATGACAGGGCAAGGGGAGATGAGGGAGAGAAGGAGAGAGATGCGAGAGGGAGGAAAACAACAGCAGCAGCGACAACGGCGACGGGAGGTCCATCTGAGGATATGAAACGGGGCGCATGGGACGTACACTCTCGGATATGAAGGAGTGGAGGATGAGGGTATTGCGAGGCAGAACGGGACAGCAGCAGGTAGGTGCTTTCAGGTTGACGACATGCAAATTTCAGGTCGCGACAAGGCCAGACGAGATCGATCAGGTTCAGGCTTCGGTACCCAATGATGTGGTGGGAGTCGGTATAAATACTCAGCCGGCCTGGTTGGCGATTCGCTCCCTTGATCCTTTTTATGTTTTATTTTTTTTTATTTTTTATTTTTATTTTATTTTTAGTTTTACTTTTTTCCATGGATTCAATAATCTGGTCATGTCTGCTGTCCATCAGCTCTTTTACTCCGGACAGAGAGTCCGGAGTACACACCCAAAGGCGTAAATGCTGCAATCCACAATCATAAACGCACTGTGAATCAGTGATCGAGGACCCTAGAACCAGGAACGATTTGGGTTCCCAGAGCCTCCAGCCTCCCGCCTCAGGCTCGATGCAGACAGTCCGCGGCAGAAAAAAAAAAAAAAAAAAAAAAAAAAAAAAAAAAAAAAAAAAAAGAAACATGCCCATCGCGTGTCCCTCTGTCGAGCTGTGGATCCGCGAAACGTTGATAGGGCCATCGAGCAGATCCAGATGCCTTGCAGGCGCAACTAGTCGGCTCTGGCTTACAATGGAGTTGCGATTCTCGACCGGTGGGAGGCAGATGAGCGGCCATCATTGGTGATCCCGAAGCGCTGGACTAAACATCTTGGGTAGGTCGCAGGATTTTCAGCAGTTGGAGATGAATTCCTCGATCGCAAGATTCCGATGAGGCCCTTTGCTAGCCCTGGTTAGGATGGGCGCCCTGGTTTCGACCCAAAGAACCAGCCAGGTGGAAACATGGAACTAGGATGCATTGTCTGCGGCTGGCTCGTTCCTTTGCAACGGAAACCTTATTATTGACGATTATTCTTGGTGCTGTTGATGGCTCGATGATGTCGTGAAAAAGGAGGATACGGTGTAAGTGGCGTCCATAGACTGCCAGCAGGTTGTACATGTCGGTTAGAGGCCCCTTTGCTCAGTATACGAGAGCGACTGGGAGTGGGCAGTAAGGGCATGCTTCGGGTCCCCTTACTATCCAATAATATTCGTACCCAATATGCGGGCTGCCCAATTGTTCCAGGAACAATGGAAGATTCGATAGATCGTGGCAGAGTCGCTGTGTTTCGATGAATGGTGGAACTTTATCTCAGCTGCATTCTACATCGGCTCAGTGTATGCTTAGTCCAACGACCGATCGCAGCGTGATCCATCGAGTTTCCCGTTGGTGTGAGTCCCAGCCCACTCTGCCTCCCAATTGGGGAATGGATGCGGGTATCGGTAACTTTCGTTCGTGACCAGTAAATACCGTACGGGGCAGTTTTCCCTCGCAGATTCCATTGGCACGACGAGCTCCTTCCTTCATTTGGTTGATGAATCTTCATCTTAGTAAACTCTTCAACCATGGTTTTCTCTCTCATGTCTTCTGTCATATACTGCAGTGACTGAATGACTCCTTCTAAACTCGGTAAGACCCCGAAGCCGAATAGTTGGAGTCTCCGATTTGCCACCGGTGACTGGTCTTGCAGCAGGGAGTTTCATCTTCCGCAAAAACAAACCTCAAGAGCTCTCGAAATGGTGAGTCCAAGCGAGGAGCTGAGTGATCAGCATCATTGTAGCCTAGATGGTACAGCGTCGTTTCCATTGAACTTTGAAATCGAATACTCCGGCCATATGGCGCCCCTCTTATCCAGTTGACCTTGCGTTAGCCACAGTGCTGGGTTGGTGTCTTGGAGTTGAAGTCAGAAGCTGGGGAACTGTCCTTTGACATGATTCGTGAGCCTTTGGCCATGGCAGAATCGACAGATGGGCGCTAGGTGTGTGAAGGACTGAAGGGATTGTCAGACTAATAAATGGATGCAGCTCCCCCATGTCCTGCAGCGCTAGTCCTTCAGTCGGACAATCTCGCACTCCCTGGATTCTGCTTCAATAACATTCGGAAGGAAGTGCGACTTTACATTCGTTTACGGATACATTCGGTCGCCTTTCACTTTACAAGTCCACTCTCACTATTACCAGGAATCCAAGTTACAACCAAGTTTCCCCTTTAAGTGACGGCAGATTGCCAAGGCGTCCAACCTCTGGATACGAGCCAAATCTGGGGAGTTGACGACGGAATTGCTCTGTTACATTATGAGGTCGACCAGTAATAGCATACTCAACTGGCAGTTAATTAGGTGTGCGACTTCGCAGACTCATCATCAGTCCCGCAGATCCTGTTCCCTTGCAGCAGTACCCGAGGACCAGGACACCAAATTCTGACCTCACAACTTGAACTCAATGATGCGCCCTTGCGCGTGCTCCTTTTCCTCGAGAGAGCAGAATGACTCTGATCCCGAAAACCTGGTAATTGACACCAGTATCCATATTTCTTTGCAAGTATGGAGTCCCACATTCCAATGTTTCTTCCTCGGGGGCAACAGGACTCCGAGGAGGGATACTCAACTGGGAGTTCCCAGCTGGGAATACTGTCAATAATCAGTAGCTTTGAGCCTGCTCATGTTCATCTCTACAATTGTCAATGCCACAAGTCGACTCGGCGAACAGACAGGCCAATACCATGCATGATTATTCCTCGTGGCGCAGTCCCTGATTCGACCCTTGATCCTCAAATCGGCGCTAACCCAAATCAGGATCAATACTGTGGCGCATATATTCTCCAGCCATGTCTACACCGCCACAATAGACGCAAGCAGGGCATCAGACTACTTTCACCTTGAATCCTGCTCGTGTTTGAAATTGTCAAGCAGGGATAATCAGAGGATCACAATCATGAAAGCCCTTGCGTTGCTTTCAACAAAGTGGCTGCCTGACGAGTGGCGCCTGTTAACCACAGTACGGAGTACGGACTAGTGCGGAATTAAGATTCAATCTCAAGAATGAGACCCAACGACAAGACCAAAATAGGGCAAAGTTGAGCTCAGACCAGCTTTAATAAAGGGCCCAACCTTGGTCCATAACCCCATATCGATGGATGCCTATCGCCGTGCGACGGTACGACCCCGACCTCTACCGATCTCTCCACATCATCAATGCAACAGTACATTCGATTGAATAGGAAGTCGGATGTGGAGGGGCGGTGCCTCTTCCATATGCAGGGCGTTGGGTACTGAACCGCCCCATATAGCGTGGTTTATTCTGGGGGTCTTCCGTGTTGTCCCTGGAGGCCTAATCCTCTGGGGTCTGCAGCAAGCGTGAACCTTTCCCTGTTCCACAAAGTACGTTCCGCCTCCGTACCTGCAAGCGGACTACCACTTTATAAGCGATATGCAACGGTAGCATTCCTGTAAACGGCAGATGGACTATGGAACATGGATGCTATCCGAGTACCCAACACCTTCCAAGGTAGGCTTCTGTGCCCACATCGGCTATATACTCTGGCCAAATTTCTCACCCAAGTCGGTGTACATCGAATTAAGATTTTAAGGTAAAATGTTTCTCCCTGACTGGGGCCCTTGTCGCTTGGCGCTGTGCGTCCGGCATAAACTCGGTAGCTATGAACTTACACTTTCCGTCGAGATCTGGAGCTGGCTTGGATATATCAAGGTGATTACAGGAACTTGGCTTTGGTAGATACTCATGAGAAAATCAAAGAAAGACTTCCGGAATAGCTTCTTCATGAATGATAATAGGATAAGATCTTTTCTAATGATGCTTGCTTGACAACGGATGGTTGTTAATAAGTAGGTAAACCCTTGCACAACAATACTCCAGGCCTCGGAAGTGACGGTTTCCGCGGTCGCCTACACGTCTCCGTTTATCACTATACTTTTAAACCTATAAAAACTCATAAATCCGACCTCACAAATTATTCATCCGTTTGAACGAGCCGGCGTCAAGCACGAGAAGCCATTCGAGTCACGAGGCAAGTTCTAGTAAAAAAAGCACAAGAATAAGTAGCGGACTTGGCGTGGGACACCTCGAGGAACGTCTGGGCGAGCGTCGTGTCACCTCAAGTCAAGCCTTGGTGTGAGAGGAGATCTAGGAGGGGCAGTCTGAAGTATGAACACAAGAGCAAAGCTTAGCTCAATCGATTACATTATTTCAGAATTTATCTCGGAGAAGTGGAGCACGATAATACAAGCTGAGAGCAAGCATGCAAAGCCTCATCCGATCGTTACTGTTCATGAAGAAGAACTGAAGATCTCCCCCTCGAGCCGAGATAAAGTTCAAAGCACCGGTAATGTCTTCTTGTCATGGCTTCCAAGGTTCTTATCAGCCCCGGACAGCACGCACCAATGACAGGGTCTAGGTTGCATTAGCTGGTGCTTGGCAGGCGATCGCAGCATGCTTAACTGTGAAACTGGCGTAAATCGGCGGATTCCCGGTGAGGCAGAGTGGATTAACTTCCAATTCTTGGGAAATGGGCTTTGGTCGGGGTCAGGGCAGCTGCCGACTGCCGTGGGAGTGGCCACTGCCCGTGGGAGGTCACTGGCCACTGGTCACTGGTCACCGGTGAGTGCTGTGACTGAATACGTCGCATGTTGATCCCTGTGTGATTTGGTTTGTGATGGGATTATTCACCGGCGCAGATAAGGCCACTCCCAACTTTGCGGGGGAGGTGAGGGGGAGGGTATATGCGGTGTTCTATTGATTCTATGAGAATACAGTACTGTCAATAGAATCTTAAACTCTGAATCTGTGTGGAGAAAGCATCAGATAACTTTTTTCTCGAAGGGCTATCTCCCGCCATACAGAGTCAGGCTGTTATACAAGAGTGGGCCAGGCACCGAGCTTGGCACTGTCCGACGGCAGTTAACGCAGTTTAAGCGGGAGCTCCTTGAAGCCAGTCCGATCGGAAGAGGACGGAGTGTCAGAGACGGAGCACTCTTCTCCTGCTGCAACATCGCCTCCAGAGAAGGGCAGTTAGGTAATGCACGAGAAAGAGCCGGATTCCGCAAGCGGGCGGGCGTCCGCCGAGAGATAAGGAGCAGATTCTGTGACCTTAAACGATCGACTAACACCCCGAAGTTCGGCCTCGCAGCCTTAGCTCCGGCTTAGCCCTGTGCTTCCACCGCGCTGGTTCCTGCGGCCGACCACTCATCCGCCCGCTAATCGTCAGGCATTTCCTGCCTTTCCTCCCCCAGCCGACTTTTCCGCCACGCTCTCTCGTCCGACTCCGGCTGTATACTCATTCGCCCACCTCCGCCAGCTCTCCTCCCCCCTCTCTCCCCACCACGTCCTCGTTGCCATACTTAAACTCGGTCGTGTGCCCTCCTTCCAGCGTTTCTTTCTTTCATCCATCCATCGCCGGACTCCCAGGGACTTGACTCTTCAATTGCTAGCGGCGCTGTCATTCTTACATCACTACTATCTCTTATCTGCGATAAGCTAGAAAAAAAAAAAAGTCCCCGCCACAATGTCCAACCTTCCCGTTGAGCCCGAGTTCGAGCAGGCCTACAAGGGTGCGACTCCAGTTTTTTTTCCCTATTTCTCGTTTCTATGCTAACTTGCGCAGAGCTCGCTTCAACTCTTGAGAACTCCACTCTCTTCCAGAGCCACCCCGAATACCGCAAGGCCCTCCAGGTTGTCTCCGTCCCTGAGCGCGTTGTCCAGTTCCGCGTCGTCTGGGAGAACGACAAGGGCGAGGTCGAGATCAACCGTGGCTTCCGTGTGCAGTTCAACTCGGCCCTAGGCCCCTACAAGGGTGGTCTCCGCTTCCACCCCTCCGTCAACCTTTCCATCCTCAAGTTCCTCGGTTTCGAGCAGATCTTCAAGAATGCCTTGACCGGACTGAACATGGGCGGTGCCAAGGGTGGCTCCGACTTTGACCCCAAGGGCAAGTCTGACCAGGAAATCCGCCGCTTCTGTGTCTCTTTCATGACCGAGCTGTGCAAGCACATTGGCGCCGACACTGATGTCCCCGCTGGTGACATTGGTGTGACCGGCCGCGAGATCGGTTTTCTCTTCGGCCAGTACCGCAAGATCCGCAACCAATGGGAGGGTGTCCTGACTGGCAAGGGTGGCAGCTGGGGAGGCAGTCTGATTCGCCCCGAGGCCACCGGCTATGGTGTTGTCTACTACGTCGAGCACATGATCAAGCACGTCACTGGCGGAAAGGAATCCTTCGCTGGCAAGCGCGTCGCGCTCTCGGGATCCGGCAACGTTGCCCAGTACGCCGCCTACAAGATCATCGACCTCGGCGGTGCCATCGTGTCTCTCTCCGACAGCCAGGGCTCTCTCATCGTCAAGGACGAGTCTGCCTCTTTCACCCCTGAAGAAATCACCCTCATTGCCGACCTCAAGGTTGCCCGCAAGCAGCTCTCCGAGCTCGCCGAGTCCTCTGCCTTCTCCTCCAAGTTCACCTACATCCCCGGCGCCCGCCCCTGGACTCACATCCCCGGCAAGTTCGAGGTTGCTCTGCCTTCTGCCACCCAGAACGAGGTCTCCGGCGACGAGGCCAAGTCCCTCATCAACTCTGGCGTGCGCTACATCGCCGAGGGCTCCAACATGGGCTGCACCCAGGACGCCATCGACATCTTCGAGGCCCACCGTCTCGCCAACCCCGGCGATGCCATCTGGTACGCCCCCGGTAAGGCCGCCAACGCTGGTGGTGTCGCCGTCTCCGGTCTCGAGATGGCCCAGAACTCCGTCCGCCTCTCGTGGACTGCCGAGGAGGTCGACTCCCGCCTCAAGGACATCATGGACTCTTGCTTCCAGAACGGTCTCCAGACTGCCCAGAAGTTCGCCACTCCCCCCGCGGGCGTCCTGCCTTCGCTGGTCACTGGCTCCAACATTGCTGGTTTCACCAAGGTCGTCGAGGCCATGAAGGACCACGGCGACTGGTGGTAAACAGTCAGTCGACCCTTTTGGACGATTGATTCACGATGATGATTCCTTTCACGTTTGTTAAGCCTTATTTTTTTTCTCGGGAGTTCCTATCTGTTATGTTCGCGGTTTTGGCATATTCTATTCTATTCTTACTCTTAGCGTGGATAGAGGCGCCGGATTCGTTTCTATTTTTTTGTGCCCCGGTTTGGTTTGGTTGGATTGGATTGGTTCAGGTTTTGATTCCCTCTTCTTTTCCTGTAGATATGATCCCTTTGCGTGCATATACCATAGACATTCAATATTCATTTATCATTATCTTTATTATTACCAATTCCGTTTCCTAATATTTCTTTACTGCAATCCACGCTAACCACTATCGACACGGGCATCATACACAGTACGGAGTAAGTGCTGGAAGAATATCGGGAGACCATCGACTCCGCTGCCGGAGTAAACCCCTCCGCCCCCTCCCGGTAAAACATTCAGTACGAAGTACGAAGTACGAAGAGTTTACCAGGTGTAGGTCATCGGATATATTTCCAGTCTATGCATGCAATTCGGACCCGGCCGTTCGCTCCGTCGCTCCGTCGCTCCACCCCGTAGCGCCCCGTAGGCCCGTACCCGTTTATGTCCGGTGGGACTGCGGTGCTGATCAGCGGAGTTGCATCATAAAGTAAATTTAGCCTTTAACTTGGTATGTATGTATGTGTCTGTGCTTGCCGCGGTGGACGCCGTTTGCCGATTGTGGATGTTAACTGGGAGGCTCCGCTGGAGGAGTTTATTAATAGTTGGAGATAGGTAAGGTATGCTGTGCTGATGGCTCTGCAAGACGTTGTAACTGGTAAATCGATAATAGATAAGAATAGAAAGGATACAGGTATTAAATTGTTTGTATACTTCTGGTATACGTTCTGTCTTGAAAGTAATGTACAGATTCGGTATGCGTCGGTCAGTAATTGGTATCCAGGGTTCAGGTTCCATTATTATTTCCATCCAACTACCCTCAGACAAAAGTTCTGTTAAACCATACAACACCACAAAGTCACTCACTCACAACTACACGTAAACACCCGAAGAATTCTCGGCCTGAGCTCCCTCTTCCCACTCCCGTCCGGCAAGCCAACACAATACCTCCGAAACGTGCTATGCACAGCCCAAACCCCAGGCCTCCCCCCCCTCCCCCTCCTCCTCCTACTACCTCTTTCCCAGGCCTCGGCCCTAGGCCCAGCCTTGGAGATATACTCATCATCGGTGGAAGAATGGCGCGGCAGGGTGTTGAAATACGGGTGCCACGCATCCATGCTCTCCCACTCGGGCGCCGGGCGGCCAAGTCGTGCCCGGTTGGTCTCTAGGTGCGCGATACACCGGTGGTACGCGTTTGTGGTTTCCTCTTCCCTGAAGTCTGGGCTCAGGGGTGGGAGTCCGAGGGCTACCATGTGTCCCCAGGGGCGGGGCTTGCGAGGAAGATCGCACTGGGCAGCGCGCAGGTATGTTAGATTGGGGAAGTTGGTGCGGAGGAGTTTGAATATTTTGGCCCAGGGGGGGTCGTCGTTGTAGTCTGTGGTGGTGGTGGAGCGTTGTTTTTCAAGCCATGCGTTGTGCAGGTAGAGGTCTTGGAGGGTGTCTTTGAAGGCGAGCAGGAGGGTTGGAAAGGCTGGTGCTGGAATGGCGACGCGGTCGAGCTTGAGGCGGCGGAGAGGAGGTATGTTGGGTCCGGTGGTGAATTGGTCGATTGCATCTTTGCTGAGCTGTGTGACGGAGGAGAGGCTGAATTCTTCTAGATTGGGAGCGTTTCGAAGGGCGAGGAGGATCTCGTCGCCAGATATATCTCTGGCTTCGGCGCCGGTGGCCTTGAATGTAAAGGACTGCAGGGACGAGAGTATACAGGGCGATGAGTCCGTGGATTGAGTCAGGATGCCGACCAGGCTGGTGTCTAGATTGTGGAGGGATAGCTTCTGGAGGCCTTTCGGCAGTCCTTCACAGATAGATGCAGCCAGAGTGCGGCTGGTGTCTGGATCCTGATTATCTTCAGGAAATATACCCTGGTGGAACCATATAGACACCCTTTTCAGCGCCGGGAACTGGGCAAGTGTCGTCGCTATCTCCTGAGTCCTGGAGTGCAGATCCGCTGGCTTATAGGGCTCGTCAGGAATAATCGATGAGTCGCAGATACACACCTTGTGCACAAAACGCGCCTTGTCGCTTTTTGAGAAGCTGCTGAATCCCAAAGGGACGCAAGGCCAGCTGCGCTGGAGAGTGAATCCAGCGCTCTTGAATATCAGGCGCGCAGCACTCCAGTAGAAGGCTCTGTTGACTAGCTGGATGGACTGGAGCTCCTTTTTGTTATATGGGTTCACGTTGTTATCGACGACATGCTCTGCGATCTGATTACAGTTAGCAGTGCACAGTGGGTAGGGTACATGCACTTACCTTATCATATAGCTCCTGGGGGAGGTCAGAAATCGGGACTCGCCTGGCCTGGGCCATGATCGACGACATTATTTTGCGATATTACAATCAGAGGTGCAGCCTTGCTTGGTGAGGCAGGTTTTTCTTGAGGGATAGAAAAGAAAGAGAAGCTCAGGTTGGGATGGCTGCAGTCATATACCGGTGACATAGTTCAAGGTTGAGGTTATTTGCCCTCTGAACCAAGGAAGAGTAATGATGAGAGTAATAAGGTGCTATTATCATTTCTGGGTCAGGGGATTAACGAAGCTTCGGTCGTTGTCCATGATAGTAAAGTGAACCTTGAGCACAAGTATCCAGTGACCGTCTGGCAAGGTCTACCGTTTCAGTTCGAGACCCAAAATACAATAAAAAGCCAGGCAAGTAGCTTTATATGAAATTACACCTGACCCAGTTCCAGACATAACCATAAACCTTGGGTGGGACTGTTCCCTACCCTGACGAAGTAACTCCTCATGCCACCATAACGCAACGTAGTCCTCTGGCCGTTTAAGCTCGCAGAGCTGCAGAGGAAACTACAGATACCCAGTCCCGTCATATTCTACTTGCAGGGAGAGATTGCAGAAACTTAAATTAGGGGTAACTGTCGAGTTACCTAGTATGCATGAATGAGATACAAGGACAGTTCCGGTGTTTGGGATGGCAGGTAGGGCTAGTAGTGCAACAGTCTAGGGCTGAGATGGGGATCTGCTCCATGGTTTTGGACGCAGCATGCTTTCGACACAAGTCCGGCGGACGTCATGAGAGATGTACCTTGTACGGTGTATGTATAACTCTATTTATTTGGTTTCATGGTTCATAAGCTACAAAACGAAACTCCAATGCCAAATTATCCTCCAGTGAGTCATCCTCACTCAGTGGTATCCGAATCACCCCAGGCACACCAAAGCTTAGTTAGTACATACTTCGTACTCCTGGTTGGAAGATCCAGCCGAGGATGCTCGGTTTAGACTCCGCTGACAGGAGGGACTGGCGTAAAGTTTCGTTTGGTTGGGCTGCTGGAGTACTTTGCCCAGAAGGAACTATATTGTAGAAGAAAAAAATGATGGGGTCACCCGGGATTGAACCGGGGACCTTTCGATTAAGGATGAAAGAAGTTGAACTTCAGTCGAACGCTACTCCCGCTGAGCTATAACCCCATTTGCTGGATGATCCACAAATAATTGACATTCTGAGCCAGCGCTCTGCCTACTGATGGCCAAGCCGGTAATTACTGACTAACCAACTGCTGATCCCCCAGCGTCTCCGACAACCGCCACCAAGGAATGGATATATCACAATCCTGTGGCGGCCTGACTGCCCGACCCGAAGGATTCAGCTGAGGCAGGTGTCCGGACCGCCATCTGTCGACCCAAGACTCGTTGGCGACAGAAGAACTTACAAGGAGCCACCTGGGAAACCATGAAAGAGTTTCTGAAGCAGTTGCTTGACTCCGAGGCAGTCCGGGGCCCACGAGCGTTCTATCGCCTCCTGCACGAGCAGCAAGGAAATCGGACAGGGTCCCAATGGATCACCAGGTACGAAGAGACCTGGAGATGATCGGTGACCTTGATCTAAAAACGCATATCTTTATCGAATCCTTGCGACCCGAGATCCGCAGTTATATTGCACGCATGCCAAACCCGCCGAAAACAAGGGAGGAGGCGCGCCAGGTGCTACTCCGGATCGAATTTATCATAGAGCGAGAAAGGGGAGAGAAGAACCCTCGAAACAATCAAGCCCGCCGAAGGAGAATCGCCGACGACGAGAACAGTATGACAAGAAAGATAGAGAGCGCAAGAAGAGACAGGCGCAAGAAGAGAAACAGACAACGAAAGGGTTGAAAATGCAGGAATGGCACCGCCGGTAGGATATGCCAACGGCGGGAAGGCCCCCTGCTATGGAACAATCACGACAAGGGCTGAAGTGTTTGACTCGCACGGAAAACTATAACCAGACTCTACAGTCTGGTCTGCCCGGATCGCATCTATATAGTCTATATAGGTAGTGACATTTATATACTACCAGACCGGTCAGCCCAATGTCCCGGAAATTATAAACTGGCCCTTTACAAGCACCCATCGAAGCCCTATCCGAGTATGGGCTCATCTATACTGGCTCAAGTAGTCCAAGTGTTTGGTGTCTTGCCTGGCTCCAGTGGGACTACACCCAACATCCAGCCCTATTTCGGCACTGCCCTGTGTCATGTAGATAGGAATATTCGGCTTTTGTTGCTAACCGATTATTCTTTGGTACATTGGGCGGGTTGAACAAAGTATGTTCGCTGATGGTTGAATTTATGTCCATGTGATGCAAATATATATTGATCACCTTCGCTCCGTCGTGATGCATTGATAGAATATCTATTCTGGTATCCAAAAAACACCAATAAACACAGTCGAAACCATAGATCTTACCCAACGAAAACAAATGTCCAATGTAAAAACCCGTAGAACTGAGGTATAACAACCATACACAAAGGAGACCCTACACTTGACACTTTGCCAAAAGCGGAAAAAGTCTAGCTAGATGTAAACCGTAATTCGGAAATTTCAGTTTAAATCGAGGCACTATGGCGGAGTGGCCTAACGCGGCGCCCTGCTATGTCACTGCCATTAGCGATGGCTCTGCGATAGCTTAGGCGTTCCCTTCGGGGGCGTGAGTTCGAATCTCACTGGTGTCGCCTTTTTTTTCTTTTCTTTTTGCAGTCGAAGTGGAACATAAACCGAGGGAATGTATGTAATTAATAGTAAAAGATGAATATATTATGCATGCACAGTAATAGACCATCCAATCCATAGTTCAGACAATATTGAGCAGAAAAAACAAAAAAGACGACACCTGTGAGATTCGAACTCACGCTCCCGAAGGAAATGCCTAGGCTTACATGTCATGTATAGCAGGGCACCGCGTTAGGCCACTCCGCCAAAGTGCCAATGTGCTGACATAACATGAACCCTTTCCTACCTATGTATGGCGATGAACTCGGCCGTCTTCGCGGCAAGCGAAAATACCAAAGAAGGAATAGATTGGCTGGTGTTGTTTTCGATGTATCATACCACCGCACCAAGACAATAAATTCCAGGCTGTCTCCTGACAGCAGATGGTCGTGTTTTACCACATTTGATCGCGTTAATCCAGAAGTCCAGGGTCGTAATTTCACAATCTGAACTAACTTGTTGTGGAGTTTTGGATTGCATTCCGTCCCAAGGAACAAGCTAGCGCCATGCAGACTTTGAATTTTTAATGCAGATTCTTTCCGTCCATTTTTGGACAGCGCTGAAAGATCTTACAATGCGCAGGCCTCAACAAATCCAGGCATTGACATTTATATGCTGCAAAACGACACCAGAACGCTAGATTTTGGCTGCAATGTTCTCACAAACAATTGGTGGTTGTGGTATGGAAGGCGACCAGCTACCCTAATAAATCAATCGACTGCTAAAATTCAATGAACAAGGCACTTTGGCGGAGTGGCCTAACGCGGTGCCCTGCTATACCCACTACGTGTGTAAGCCTAGGCATTTCCTTCGGGAGCGTGAGTTCGAATCTCACAGGTGTCGTTTTTTTTTTTTTTTTTTGGCTTTTTTTCTTTTGTTGCTGTTAACTTAGCTATTCAATATCTTGTCTAATTAATAATGTGTGCTATGCTAAAATTTACAATCCGCCCTGTCGATAGCTGATAGACACAGATCACTCAGTCCAACTTTACAAGAGTTTTGACAATTGTGGCCATTGCCTCAGTGTCATATAAAGCAGTATGCTATTCTCCGCCGGACCTCCCACTTCCGCCGACAAATTCGTGAACCGACTCAAGCGTCGTTGAGAGAAGACCGGGGAATAGCCTTCCACAAAGGCCCCCGATGTTGATTGACTGGAAATTCTTATGTCCTTTATGGGAGACCTTGTCCTGGATTAATTCTTCGCCCCCAGCCAAGATCCTGAGGAAACACTGCATGTCTTGTGCGGCGTACCAAGATAATATCTTGATATCATCTGAGTTATAACCACAGACTTTGATGATCTGGTCCCTTACCTGGAGTGGCGTCTCTCCGTTTGTATTAAGACCCCCATAGCACCTAACGAAAACAGTCCCCATCATACCGTGCTTCTGTGATACATAAGAGGATGTCGCATCCATAAATTCCTGCATGGACATATCGTAATGGATATTCCCTTGATATAGCAGCTTCCCGTCCAGTTGTCTGATCGCAAGCTACGCGCTGGCAATCGAAATGTTACGCTCTTCCCTTGAGAATATTTTCAATGTGCGCTTATGGAGACGACTCGCCAGTTGTTTGTTGCCAATGCTGTCAATAACTGCCTGCTGCTCTTTTGTGAGAGTTTCACTTTGACTAGAGCCGGTGGTGTAAATATTGCCTTCCACTAGAGTTGGGCTCGAAGATCGACATTTGCTGGCTTCCATGGTAGTAAGCTGGCGTTGAATTAAGAAAAAAAAAGTGAACCCTCGTTTATTGACCTACCTGGGCCGCTTGTTTCCTCATTGCTAGGCTAGCGTGCTGGCTGTATTCACCCGAAAGCTCGAACACAAGTGTGCTCAAACTTCAAGGAAGCGAAGACAACGAGACACCACGATGGACTGAGAACGGGCCTGCCGCAGGCGAGATGCAGTCGGTCAAGGAAGAGAGTCGAAACAGTGATGGAGGGGAGTTTGCTGTGTACGAAAAGGATATCGTGTTCACGGGAACAATCGTGAGCATGGGACGGAAGCCCGTCCCACAAAGGACAAATCTCATCAAAAACAAGCACAGCAATGATGCCCAAATGGGAATAACCACGCATGAGATACAGCAACTCCTGCATCGCCGGCCCGTGGTAACTGTTAGGGTTCTGCTGGACTGGATGAGCTCTGCGAGTCGGGCAGATATTGAACGAGCTCTACCACTATGCGGGTACATGTTCAAAGATGGGCCCTGGAAGAAAGCACTGATAAAATTTGGTGTTGACCCAAGGTCTAGCCCCGAGTTCCGGCATTATCAAACGATCATGATGGAGATGGATTTCGACCCCGTTGTCGAATGTGGAAAATATGACGGGGCGAAGAACAGAGAGCTCATCTTCCCGCAATTTCTGAAAGGGGAGGACAATATTCCTCATGTCTTCAGTGGAACGAAGTTCGTGCCGGACAATAACATCTGGCAGATCTGTGACATTACGGATGCCCTTTTACGGCGTATCGTGTCGACAAGCAATGTTTGCTCCGAAGTAGACCACATCGACGGATTCTTCTGGAACGGAACAATGGCGAAATTAGAAGTCATTATGCGCGACAAACTTGTATGTATTCGGGACGGTGGCACCCCTAATGACGAGGACTACGAGTGCCTTTTGTCTTTCATATACACCACCAACAGGGCGTGATTATGACAGATATGGCTTGGATTTTGGAGAGAAGTATACCCAGAAACAGGTTTATCTGAGAGGCAAGATAATGGGAAGAGCGAGAAGAAGTGCTCCCTGAGGAGAAGCCAGGACGGTTTTACTAGGTTATTCCTTTTTAAAGTAGAAAAAGGTTGCCTGGGGTAAAGAATCAATTTACACATTCGGACTCAACACTGGGTACGGTGAAGCCATGAATCTCCCTCTCGCGCCGTACAAACTGCTTGTCTGCATCAGCGAAGAGGAGCATTGATTATTACGCTTGCAATTCAGCAGCAGACATGGTTGAATAAGGCAGACATGCAGCATATTTCTGCTTTCTGACATGGCCTGCAGATGGTCATAGCACTCGTCTGTGATACTTAATTGACCCAGTTTCAAGACGAGAACTCCCAGAAACCACAAGCCAACAACCTAGCCCATAAGCTATATAACGAGAAGAAACATGCCTTCAACCCAACTAGGCCCCGTCCCGTCCCTCTTCCCCCACATCAAAGACGAATGGTGGAAAGACGCCTACAACGAGGTCTTCCTCTGGGCCGACGGCGACTGCGTTGAGAACCCAGCCCTAACCACCGCAGAATGCACCGCCCTCCTCCAGATCCCCAAAGTCCACGCCCTTTTCACCAAATCTTCCAATATAAAAGTCCTCGACCTCTGCTGCGGCCAGGGAAGACACTCAAACACCCTCGCCGCGCAGTTTCAATCAGCCAGCTTCCACGGTCTCGACCAAAGCATCTACCTGCTCGGTCTCGCACGGCAGCGCGCAAAGGAAGAGAATGTTGAACGCAACGCGCTGTATATCGCCGGCGACTCACGCGCCATCCCCGCGCCCAACGAGACCTATGATCTCGTCCTTCTCTTGGGGAATTCATTCGGTCATGGATCCCGCGCTGATGACTTGCTGCTTCTCCGTGAGACGGTGCGCGTGCTTAAACCCGGCGGGATCTTTGTGATTGATTTCGTTGATGGTGGCTGGATGCGTGAGAATGTACCCGACGCTGGATGGGAGTGGTTAGGTGAAGACCATTTTATATATGATAAGAACGAGGAGAAGAAGAAGAAGAAGCTGATTGCGCTGCGCGAGCGCGAGCTCTCACCGGATAAGAATCGGCTTGCGAGTCGGGAGATTGTGCTTGATCTTGCGGCGCCGCGTGTATACCAGGATCTGTTCTATGCGGTGCAGCTTTATGATGTGGCTCAGATGGAGGGGCTTTTTGGGGAGGTTGGATTGCGGTTTTTGGCGGGGGAGACTACGTCTGCTTCTGGCTCGTCTGGCGATGGTAACGGTGCTGCAGGAGACCAGGGGATGATGGGGCATAGACAGCTTCTTGTTGCGTCGAAACCGGACTTGTCTGCGTCTACGGGTCCTGGGTGTGTTGACCCCCAGGATGTGGATACGTATGTCCATCCGCATATCACCCTCGACTACGAAAAGGGCAAAGGACGGCTGCTCCGTGCGACGGCGGCAATTGAGGCCGGTACGGTAGTGATTGCTGATGCGCCGTATGCGATTGTTCCCACTGTCCCGCCGGAGAGCAACGAAGCCCTAATCTGCAGTAACCTGCTGTGTCGACGACGGGTGCAGGATGCAGAGGGACTGCGCTGCGCGAATAACTGCATTAAGGACGTTATCTGGTGCAACAGACACTGCCAGGAGACAGACCAGGCACGGCATGACTTTGAATGCGCCTGGCTGAAGAAGCATGGCACTCGACTCCGCCAGGAACAAGGGGAGGATGATTTCGCTATGCTCTGGATTATAGTCCGGATGCTCGCTGGCAGAGACCTCGAGCTGAACATCAAATCTACTAACCCTGACTCGCAGCAAGATACGCTTGACCTCCCATGGAGCCACCGGTTCAAGCGAGGCTGGGATGCCGGAATCGACGGCTTGCTGGGAAACCGTGAGCGTTGGCCACGGGAAAGACTACAGCACTGGGCGGATCTAGTCGAACGGTATCTCAGCGATGAAGACCAACCAGGCCTGCTGAGCGCAGACGACCTCTTAACCCTCATCTGCAAAGAAGAGACAAATACCTTCGGCCTGTACGCCATTGACACCGGCCCCCTAGAGACCCAGCAAGAACGGGGCCCTTCGTACGGCCTTGCTTGCTATCCGCGGGCTACGAACTGCAACCACTCTTGTCTTCCGAATGTAAGTCCCTGTTCCAATACACTAGACGAAGCTAAGAACGGCCAAGCTCAAGCACGGGCCCGACAACCGCGGGCGGATGGTCATGACCACGACGCGCGATATCGCAGCCGGGGAGGAATGCTTCATTTCGTACATTGACCTGTCGGTGCATGCGAGTATCGAGGCGCGCCAGAAGCGGATTATGCATTATTTTACCTTCTCTTGCCTCTGCGACCGGTGTTTACAAGAGCAGAGCTGAAGTTGGTAGTCTGGACTACCCGGAAGGGAGAGTATCTAGATTGGCATGTCTATCTCGGAAAGACTGGGAGTTTATTTACATCCGGCTCTGAATTACCGTTTTCAGTCCTGTAATCCTGTTTATAAAGTTTCCTCGAACCGGATAGGAAAAAAGGGCGTGGTGATCCCCCTGCATTCCAGCGCGAACAATCCGGACAACAGGAGGTGGCAATCCAGCTAGCTCATTCCGGTCGTCGGGACGATTGAGTTCAGATCCGAAAATTGTTTGTGTACTGTAGTGTATACTGTTTGGTGCATCAGAGTTATGATATTGTCTTTGATGGTTCTGATGTTCTGGAAGTGTTGAAATGTTCTCTTGGCCTGTACTAGTAGAAGCTGCAAGTATACCAGCTAAAAATAGCCGGCATACCCTTGCTTAATTATCTATGCAATTATCCATTCATTTATACCACTAGTCGCCAATAAGTAATTATCTAATTTAATCTCTGAATAATAGTTCTTAATAGTTCTGGTATCAGTAATTGCAGATCATAATTCATTCACGATTTATATACATATTATCATAATCTACACCTCCAGCTCCAGCTCCTTCTCTCGATACTCCGGCGCCGGCATCTCCATGTCAATCGCAGGAGGCCTCAGCGCAGATTCCCCAAGCGAGACAACTTGAACAGGAAACTGGAACTCCACTATCCGGATCTGCAGGATATTAGTTTAGCTATGTAGCAAGATAGAAGGGAAGAAAACTCACGTTATTCCCCCCAAATCTAATCCCAAGCCGAATCTCCAGTCTATAGCGACGACGGATATTACTCGTCTCGAACGAAGGAGACAGCGCTGGCGGAACAATATACCGGCTCCATAGACTTTTGTCCAGACTAAAGACCAGTTCTTCTTCCCCGTCCGTCCCGTCGATATCTCGAATCTCAGGCACAAACGGTTGCTGCAGATTAGCCATTGTCTGCACGACCCACGACCGGGTGTGCGATTCTGAGTGTCCCTTGGCGCGAACGTCGGTTGTTTCGAAGAGCATGGTCTGGAAGTCGTGCAGGTAGATGCTGTCGGTGCTGATGTTGGCGATTTCCACGGAGAGTGGGATGGGGTTGTTGAGGACGAGGAAGGGCCCGTTGAGCTTTGCGCGGGCCTCGCATGTTGACGGCTCGGTACCTGCGGTGGAGGTGATTCTCCTCGTTTGGGCTTGGATTTGTGGTTGTGAGGGGAGTGTTGTGTTGGGTTGGGAGGGGATATTTATGCTCCGGGTCTGTTCGTGTTAGCTTAACCCCGTTAACTAACACTTGAGTACGTACAGCTTTGCGGCCGCGGAGGAGACCACGGCCAAAGCCATTTTGGCGGACTGTCGCTTCGAGGACGTACTTGATCTCCTCTGGGGATGATTTGTCGCCCGTGGATGGTGGCAGTTGCGACCTTTTGCTCGTCTTGTGTTGTGTTGTCTGGGGGAGCTAGTTTAGTCTAATTAGGGCACATCCATATTAACTATAGATAAATAGATCGACGCACCTTGATTGAGAATGCAAAGACATGTTCCCCTGGCGGCAGAGTGACATTCTTGCAGCTAAAAGAGTTGGCGAATTTACTCGGCGGGAACAGCTGCTCGGATATATTGAAGAGCTGTCCGAATTAACATCGATTTCTCACTTTTCAGCCAGCAGAAAAAAAACAGACATACCTGATGCGACTCGCTAAGTCGTCCAGAGTGCACTCTCGACGTCGCGGACCCCGAGAGCCTGATTGCGACCGTGGCGATGTCCAGCTGTGTGTCGGAGGCGAGAACGACCTGGCCCGCGACGGCGTCTGCAGAAGACTCCTTGCAGAGGTGGATGCGGACGTCCATGCAGGGCGAAGCCCCCAGCAAGCGGTCCACTTGCGACAGCATGGAATTGGGGCGACGGGCTTTTAGCCAGGCTGAGGCGTGGGAGAGCAGGCTAAGGAACAGCATCCTGGCGTGTGTATTTGTAGTGAGGCCATGGCCGGCTGTGCGCATATCCTGAAGTCTCTGGAGCTGGCAAAGCTAGTTAGTCGGGATAGATCGTCGGGATAGAAATAACCAGAAAACGGACGATGGCAAGAGCCATGGCTGCTGAATTAAAGGTGATATATCTGACGCTGGATGTGGTCGGCATAGCAAGTAACGATTGTGCTCCACCGGATGCGATCGTCGAGTCGAGACTGACGCACACATCAGATCCGGCCCTGTTGCTAAGAATAAGCTGGCGTCATCAAGTCAATCACTGACTGTTCCGTTGCAATGTCACGAAATGTCTGACCCTTTGTCTCATCCTCTGATTATTGGGTCCACGTGGAGTGCTTTTGTTGTCCCCGACCCTCCTGCGTCTCTCGCTCTTCCACCTCGTCACTTTTCGTCTCTCTCTCCTCTCACCACCACCCCCCCCCCTCCATCACCATGGATCGAGGCTCCGATGAATCCCATCCTCTGCGCTCCTACGAGCCTCTGGCCAACGAGGATGCCCGTTATGGCCACCCTCAGCAGTACTCTCCTCAGGAATACCCCCCGCAAGAATACGCCCACCCAGAAGACCCTGTGAGCTCCCCGCCCGTCTCGATTTCGTCCACCACAAACTGATATTTTTAAGTCCATGTTTCACAGCAGCAATGACCCTCCCTACCACCTCGCTCCATCGCCGTCGCAGTCTCCTTTTCCTGATCCCCTTCGCCCGCCCTCAACCGCCTCCTGGCAGTCCGGATTCAACGCTCAAAACCCCCAGGAAATGACCTACCTGCATCCCGCGCCCACACCCGGCTCCGAGAGGAGTAGCATTACTTCCTGGCAGCGTCGCCAGACAGGAGGTCTGCGCCGTTATCCAACCCGTAGAGTTAAACTGGTCAAGGGCACCGTCTTGAGTGTTGACCATCCCGTTCCCAGCGCCGTCCTCAACTCGGTTGAGCCGCAGTATCGAGAGACCGGGGCTTCAAGTCCGGAGGAATTCACCCACTTGCGATGTATGTAAAACAAAACAAAAACCAAAGCTCTTCTGACCGTTTAGATACCGCGGCAACTTGCGACCCCGACGACTTCACACTGCGGAATGGCTACAACCTCCGTGCCTCCATGTACAACCGGTACACCGAACTTCTCATCGCCATTACATACTACAACGAGGACCGGATCCTCACAGCCCGCACCCTCCACGGTGTCATGCAAAATGTCCGCGACATCGTCAACTTGAAAAGAACCCAGTTCTGGAACAAGGGAGGCCCCGCGTGGCAAAAGATCGTCGTGTGCCTGGTCTTTGACGGAATCAGCCCCTGCGACAAAGAGACCCTCGATTTGCTGGCAACTATAGGGATCTACCAGGACGGAATCATGAAGCATGACATCGACGGGAAAGACACGGAAGCGCATATTGTTCGTGACGTCGTCATTCCAACTACTTGAGAAGACTAACCTAACTCTGGCCTAGTTCGAATACACCACCCAATTGTCGATCACGCCCTCCTTGCAACTGGTGCGGCCACAAAGCGGCGATCCATCAAATCTTCCGCCGGTGCAGATGATCTTCTGCCTGAAGCAGAAAAACAGCAAGAAAATCAACTCCCATCGCTGGCTGTTCAACGCCTTTGGTCGGATCCTGAACCCAGAGGTATGTATTTTGATCGATGCGGGAACGAAACCGGGCCATAAATCGCTTCTTGCTCTCTGGGAGGCCTTCTATAACAACAAGAACCTTGGTGGAGCATGCGGTGAGATTCACGCCCTGCTCGGTCCGCGCTGGAACAAGCTCGCGAATCCGCTTGTCGCTGCGCAGAACTTTGAATATAAAATCTCGAATATCCTCGACAAACCGCTGGAGAGTTCGTTTGGCTATGTCAGTGTCTTGCCCGGTGCGTTTTCTGCTTACCGCTACCGGGCTATCATGGGCCGACCGTTGGAGCAGTACTTCCACGGTGACCACACGCTGTCGAAGCGACTGGGGAAGAAGGGTATTGAGGGAATGAATATCTTCAAGAAGAACATGTTCTTGGCCGAGGATCGTATTCTTTGCTTTGAGCTTGTCGCCAAGGCAGGCCAGAAATGGACCTTGACTTATGTCAAAGCCTCGAAGGGAGAGACTGACGTTCCAGAAGGTACGCTCCCACCTACTTTTGTTTACTTCTTATACTAATGAAACAGCACCCCCCGAGTTCCTTAGTCAAAGACGACGATGGCTCAATGGTTCGTTTGCTGCCAGTCTGTACGCGGTTATGCACTTTTCGCGCATCTACAGGAGTGGCCATAATTTGATCCGGTTGTTCTTTTTGCATGTGCAATTGACCTATAACATCTGCCAGCTCATCATGACGTGGTTTTCTTTGGGTATGTCTTCCGTCTTCGTTTGCTGATCGGTTGCTAATGGTTTGAAGCATCGTACTGGCTCACCACCTCGGTCATCTTGGATATTGTCGGGACACCGAGTCCAACGAACCACGAAAAAGGCTGGCCGTTCGGAAATGACGCGACGCCCATCGTCAACAACGTTGTTAAGATCTTGTACCTGGTGTTCCTCATGCACCAATTCTTCCTCGCCCTTGGAAACAGACCTAAGGGGTAAGACTTGTGGATATCATCTTCTGGATTAAGCTAACAACAACAGTGCGCAAGTGCCGTACATCCTCTCCTTTGGTTACTTCGCCGTGGTGCAGCTGTACATTCTCGTCGACTCATTCTACCTCGTCGCGCAGGCCTTTAGCGGCGGCAACATCGACCTCGACTTCGACAATGGTGCCGGCGGCTTCATCAAGTCGTTCTTCACCTCCACCACCGGCCTTGTCCTCCTCGCCCTCGCCTCCACCTACGGAACCTACTTTGTCGGTAGTTTCCTCTACCTCGACCCCTGGCACCTTGCCACCTCCTCGTGGGCCTACTTCCTCGGCATGCCGTCCACCATCAACGTCCTCAACGTCTACGCCTTTTGCAACTGGCACGACGTCTCGTGGGGAACAAAGGGTTCCGACAACGCCGCGTCCTCACTGCCCTCGGCCCAAACCAAGGCCACCGATGGCACAAAGGGCAACTTCGTCGAAGAACTCGACAAGCCGCAGGCCGATATCGACACCGAGTTCGAGCAGACCGTCCGCCGCGCGCTCTCGGAGTACAAGGAGCCACCGCCCGATAAGAACGTTTCTCTGGATGACTCGTACAAGACATTCCGTACGAACTTGATTCTTATCTGGACGCTGAGCAATTCGTTGCTTGTGCTGCTGGTTACGAACGCCGGTATCAAGACATTGTGTTTGACTGTAAGTTTTACCTAGCCCCTTTATTTAGCGCCTTTTATTTCACTGCTAACTGATTCAGTCTGAATCCACAAACCGCACGGCGTGGTACTTCAAGGTCCTGCTGTTGGCCACATCCGCACTGTCCATCTTCCGTTTCTTGGGTGCCTTGTGGTTCCTCGGGAAGACCGGGCTGTTGTGTTGTTTCCGCCGGCGCTGATTCGACCCGCGCCTCTTCCTGCGTACTGCATTGCGTCGGTTCCTACCTAGGGTTATGTATCGGTATTCTGATTTTATTGAATTTTTTTTTTTTTTTTTTTTTTTTTTGCTTTCTTTCCTGTTTTAATATCTAATCACTTGCTTGGATTGGATCGGATCGGATGGACATGGATGCATAATGCACATTGCACTTCCATAATGAAAATGGAATGGATTTCTTGCTTGTTTTATAGTTACTGAGCACTACGCTGGTAGAATGTACATTACTTGAACATAAGTCCATGGAAGTATCGGAACCCACGGAGCCCGAACAACTCAAAATATTCCACGTTAAATCTGAAACAGGGTTTCTAAAAATGGATCCTCAGCTCCCGATCCAGCAGAGTCCACAACGTGATTGGCTAATGGGATCTCCAGAGTGATGGCGCAGTTTGCACCGGCGGACTTGGCAGGGCTGCGACTTTTTTTGGTCCTTTTTTTTCTTTTTCCATATATACTAGAGACCGTTGAATGGCACTGTAGGGAGTGGTGTGAGTTGAGCATTATTACCGGGTTCTGATTCCGCTTTTTCCCTTTTCTCTTTCTCTCTCTCTGGTGTTGGTTTTGGTTGTATGGTGTGCGGATTGTTCTTAGCCCCCGCTGCTCCAGTTACTCCATACTATTTAAAATTACCCGGAGATAGCCGAGGGTGGTTTATTCCCTCGTGCTGACTACCGAACAGCGGCAGGATCTGTAGAGTAAACTATGTCAGTACGGCGCGTGGTATGCATTCCTTCTATAAGATAATATTGTCTAATATCAGCTAACAATGAACAGTGCGACGCATGCCATTCACGCAAGGTACGATATACCATCTGATTTACTTACTTTTTAGCTAATTGAGACAGGTACGGTGCGACAGAAACGACCCGTGCGGGAACTGTCTCGACCAGAGCTCCGTCTGCACGAGGAGCAGGGGGATGAGGAGGCTTCCGAAGAGAGATCTCCAGAGCCAAAGACAGAGACAGAGGCAGAGGCAGGGGTATGGCAATGCCCTTGCTCTCGCTCCAAGGAGTTCATCTACCCCGACTATCGAGCCGAGTCTGCAACTGCAGCCTGGGTCTGAATTCGATATTGGGCTCGAGCAGCCAGAAGTTGAAGAGGGCCGGTTTCTGCTGGATATGTTTGATGAACAGCAGCTTATGCTCTTGAATCAGTTTGACTTGGATGTTAATATGAATATGAGCACGGGATATAGCTGGATGGAGATTGTCCCGCTGACGGAGGACCAGATGATTCGGCGGCGGGTCAATACAGCGCAGGATATGACCTGGAGCATTGAGAGACGACAGGCTTTAGAGTCTGCATTGTCCGTTGCTGGGAGAGTTCTGGGGAGTATGGAGCAGAGCCAGGGGGCAGAGATGGAGAGGGGGGTTGAGGAGCGCCATATCCCCTCGTTCGAGCTTTTGTACTGGATGTTGAATGGTGAATATCTCTCTGCCTGCTTATGAAAAATAGGCGATGCTAATTTACAGACATCGGGAGTCCTAAATTCGGCTCCTTCATCTCCGACTACTTCAGACATGTCGGCAAGGACTCGCTCAAGCACATGGGTCTAGCCCTGATATCAAATACCGCGACACCCCCAGACTCGACACTCTACACCGTCTGCGTCAACTCGCTCGCTTTCAAATTCCTAAACGCTACACTTGGGACTGTCCAAGACAACGAAGACGAACTAACCCAGAACCTCCGCCACAACGCCCTCCTCTACCGCGAGACCGCAAAGGCCGCATTGAAGGAGATACCGCTCATTACCAAGCCCTCTCTCTCCTTGCTGCAGGCCCTGCTTTGTGGGATATTCCTCCACCAGGGTTCCGGCGACACGAATACCTGCCGCGAGCTAACAAAGACTGCATGCCGCGTATGCATGGATATCGGACTCTACCCCGGTGCCACTGACCTTCAATCCGTCACCGAGGCAGAGTACTACTGCTTCATGTGGTGCTACAAGCTTGACCGCAACTACGCGTGGAAATTTGGGAGCGCGAGGATTCTCACTCTAGATACGGACCCTGAGATTGTTCTCAGTCCCTCGACAGCGCTGAATGTCTCCGCCTCGGAAATGGTCCTTATCAACCTGGACCTAGCGAAAGTCCAAGACGCGATGATACCGTTCTTGAACGATCCAGCTAGAGCGGCAAGGGAGGATATATTCAACCTGGAATACGGCATCGGGACAGGCCTTTTGAGGAGGATGGAAGGGATTCGTCGGGATATTGACCAGGTATGCCGCAGCCAAATATATCTCTATCTCACGCTGACACTTATACTATCTAGATAAGAGAGCCGTCGCCGAAGTGGACAGGCCTCGATTCAGCTAGCGAAATCGCCACCCTCGACTTTGCCTACCACTGCATCCTCACCAACCTGCTGCACCTGCGTCAGCTTGCTCTCAGCAATACCGCCCACTTGACGCCGGTAGAGACGTATCTTGATTCCGCGCGCCGAGGACTCCATGCCCTGATTTCCCTCTGCGCTTCTGATGACCGACGGCAGACGGTTGCTTATTTGCACTGGTAGCCCTCCCTTTCTCCCACTTATTTAACTCGAGAATCGCTAATAAGAGTAGGACGTTGCTATACTACCCCATAACAGCATACATCGCGCTCTTCTACAACGCCGTCGCAACCTCACACAGCGGCGACTTTGCCATATTGACGACCGTCGCGAGATGCCTGGCGAAGACGGGGTCTCTGAGCCCGCGTGTTGCGGCCATGCAGGGCCTTTTCCAGGAGTTTGTCGTGATTTGTCGGGGGGTGTTTTTTGATGGTGGGGATGTTGGTTTGGATTTGGGGGGTGATATGGGGCTGGTTTCGGTGCCGTTTGAGGGGGGAAGAGGGGTTAATGATTGGGGTGTTTTGACATAATAGATCTCTAACTGTAAGATATTGTGCTATAGAACTTGCTGGTCAAGATGCATGAAGTGGGCGCTAGGTTTCTTCAGCTTTAATCTATCGTTTAGCCCTAATCCCATACCCCTGTCCGTACTATCTACCGCCAATACCAGCCAATATAATAACCGTATTACTCTTGAGAAAGACTATCCCTAAATAGCAATCCATTCATCACACTAGTAAATCTTCACATGCAAGTCAGCCCCGAGTAAACCCTAACTACCACCCAATCCCGCACAGACCCAGCACAGCCAACACGCCAACAACCAGGTGCATTAGCGTCTTTGCAAGCATCACCGCTAAACAAAAACCTGTGCTTTAAATGGCCGCTGGATCCTGCACTGGCCAAGTCGCCCGTACGCGAAAGGCTGGCTTGGTGACTGCCAAAGACGCTGTAGACAGGCAAGTAGGCCCGGAGTATTTGAAATGCTGATCCATTGCATTCACGGCAAATATAAGTAGTGTGTCGTTTCCTGTTTTGCGTTTGTTCTGCTGACTGCTGTAATCTTATCTTTTACTACTGATGGTTTATTTCTACAATGGAGTCTCGACCAGATAACTACCCCCGCCTGGCTCTTCCCATCTCAGAGCTAAAACCCGCCTACGATGTCGTCGTTATAGGGTCCGGCTATGGCGCTGGTGTTGCCGCGAGCCGTATGGCTAGGGCTGGGAAGAGCGTTGCTGTTTTGGAGCTCGGGGCGGAATGGAGAGGTACTTACCCACCTATATACTCGATGCCCTAGTCGTTATCATAACAGGAGTCGTATGGTATAGCAGGTTCATTCCCCCGTACACTTCCCCAGTGTCTCCGCCAACTTGGTATTTCGGGTTCGAGACGGAGATGGATCGAGGATAAGACGAGGTTATTCCAGTTGAAACTCGGAGAGGGGCAGCATGCTTTTTGTGCCCATGGTATTCCTACATCTACATCTTCAGGTTTTTTGGACGCTGATGGTCAATGCAGGACTCGGCGGCGGCTCTCTCATCAACGCCGGTGTCTTCCTAAAAGCAACGCCAGAGGTAATAGGGATGAGCGCGTGGCCGGAGGAAATCAGAGAAGATCCTCTGGATGAATGTATCTATACCTAACCCTTCTTAGATGTGAACGGACTACATCTAACAGCAGGCAGACTACGCCCGCGCATCATCTATGCTCCAACCCTCAAAATACCCAGAAACACACTCGCTAAACAAAACGCGCCATCTGGAGGAATGCTCTCAGATTCTAGCCCGTGAATATAACAGCCGCAGCCACGGCAAAGTGAAGAGTAACTTCTCCCATACACCACTAACGACTACCTTCCAAGCCAGCCGGAACAGCACAGGAGTCATGATGCAAGCAAATCAAGGATCCGGACACGAGTCCACGGGGCTGAATGACGGGTCGAAGAACTCGGTTCCTGTGACTTATCTAGCTGATGCGTGGAACTGGGGCGCGGAGATTTTCTGTGGGTGTGAGGTGCGGTATGTTGAGAAAAATGTCAAGCAAGGGTATACCGTCTATTTCTCGTGGAAGGGGAAGGGGAGAGATTGTTTTAGAGAAGATACAGAGGCGCATTTGGTTTGGGTGACGGCGGTATGTTTTCTCATTTCTTAGGAATATGAGTGGCATGTATGGTGTTGATAACCTCTAGAAAGAGTTCTGCTTCCTTGGAGCTGGTGCGCTGGGGACAACGGAGATTCTGCTCCGTTCGAGGGATCATGGACTAGGGCTGTCTCCTATGTTAGGGAGGAATATGTCCGGAAATGGTGATTTGCTTGTTTTCGGTACGTTTCCTAAAGTTGTGCACCTTGATATACTAACAGGCTAGGATACAACGGCCGCAAAGACATCAACGGGATTGCAGGACCCTCAAGTAAGCCAGGACCAACGATTACCAGCATGATCGATAACCGCCAGGTGAAGCCCTCTGGATCTGAATCTGGACCTTTGGCAGGCTATATAATCGAAGACGGGTGCATCCCTGAGCCATTTGCACCGGTTATCCAGGCCCTTCTGATCGCGCAGACTCTACGACATGAACTATTCTCCGTCCTTTACAGTCCACGAACCCAATTCTGCAGAACAATATCGGCACTCAAATCTCTACTTCGAGGGCCGTACGTGTCCGGTGGAGCAATTCAGCGGACGTCGACATACCTGATCATGTCCCACGACAGCAACGAGATAACCCTAACGCTGAAAAACGACGGACCGTATCTCCAGGGAATCGGCGAGGGGAGATCCAAGAATATCCTGCGCATCAAAGATTCCTTGGAGAGGGTGATTAAACATGCTGGAGGCAGTATGGGGTTCTCGTATTTCTATGGTTAGTACCCCCTGACCAGCAGAAACATATCAGCACTGCTTACATAGACCCAGGTCTTAGTCAAGAAGAAGTCTCCGTCCACGTCCTCGGCGGCGCAAACATGAGCCGCGATGGAACCGGTCGTGAAGGGGCGACGAACCACCGGGGACAGGTTTATACAGGACAAGGCAGCGAAGTCTACCCCGGTTTAGTCTGCTGCGATGCGTCTGTGATTCCAACTTCTTTGGGTAAGTCTGCTTAGCATTTAAGAAAGCTTACATATTAACATGCTAGGCGTGAATCCACTTGCCACGATTACTGCGCTTGCGGAGCGCTCGGTGGCGCTTGTTGCGGAGGAGTCGGGGCTGGAGATTGACCTTGAGACGCCTAATGGGGTTCTGAATGTTGATAGTAGACCTCGCGTATCTCACTTTAAGGATAATTTAGACGATGAGCTTGTCTCGACGGGGTGGCAGTTTACAGAGGCTCTGGAGGGATATATCAGTGTGCCATCAGGGCCCAACTTTGAAGTGTCTGAAAGAGAAGGGAAAGGCTCTTCATCGGCTATACGCATGCTTCTTACAGTGGAAATACAGCGGAAGATGCAAGGTACGTAATTGATGCTTGATATGTGCAGCTGCTTATATTTACAGGCGGGTTGAGATACCACGGAGTCTGCACCGGGACTGTATCCTGTCGCGCTTTATCACGACGAGCAATGAGGGTCATGAGAGGAGAGGTGGACTTCTTTGTGCCGGGTGATGGTATTGATTCAACGGCCTTGAGATATAGACTACCACTCCAGACGGTAGAGGGCGAAGAGCTGATGCTGGTGGGAACCAAGACCATCGACCCATCCAGCGCATTTTCTGTATCTCGGCTGTGGAAAGCTACAACTGTGGTGAATGTTCATGTCTCTTCCAAGGGAGAGAGCGTAGGAGCTGGTGTCCTGCGCATTCCATTGTCGTCATTCCAGCGGCAGATACGCTCATTCCGATCAACAGGCTCAACCGCTGCTGCGTTGCCAGCACTGTTGATGTTTCTTCTATACTTCATCTTCCAGATCAGTCTGTTCTTCTTCCACCCTCTTATACCGCGCTGGTTTACCCCTGCCAAAAGCCACAGTCGAGTTTTCGAAGCTAAGCAACCTCTATCAACTCGTGAGATCTCAGCTTCAGACGGAGTCACAGTCAAACTCGAGCTATACAGCCAAAAGCCGGACGAGAACAAACCACCTATCTTATTCCTCCCGGGAGTCACAGGCTTAAACCCACAGCACTCCATCTACACCCTCCCCTTCCAACGCACCAACATGGTCGAGTACTTTACCTCCCACGGCTACAGCTGCTACGTCCTCACCCCCCGCTGGAGCATCAACGAGAACACTGCAAAAGATTGCACCGTCTTCGACAGCCGTCTCGACATAGCCGCCGCCCTGCAGCACATCAGCCAGAAACCGTATATAATCGCACACTGCCAGGGCTCCGTTGCGCTCGCAATGGGCCTCCTAGACGGATCAATCAAGTCTTCCCAGATCCTGGGAATAACCGCAAACTCCGTCTTCATAACGCAGATATTCCCGTTCTGGAATGCCGTCAAGGCATCTAGCACGCTTCTCATCCGCCTTTACGAGTTTCTGGACGGGCCGTATTTCCCTGTTAGTTTTCTCCCAGCATCAAAAGACAGGAATGGAAAGAAGAAGCAGAAGAAGAAAGATATACTCCAGCACGCACTCGATATTATTCTATCATTCTACCCAGTCCCCCACGCCAGAGAATTCTGCACCTCGTCAACCTGCCACCGCACCTCCTTCGCCTTCGGTCTCCTCTGGAACCACCGGAATCTCTCCCCAGAGCTGCACAATAACATCGGCCGCTTCTTCACGGGGACGTATACCAAGCTCCTCTCGCACGTCGTCCGCACGGGCTCACGCGGCGGCTGTTTAGAGTATAAACAAGCCCTCCCAGGGACAAAACTAGATCTTGAGCATCTCCGCGGTGTGCCGATCTTGTTCATGTCTGGCTCCGAGAATCAGGTGTTTAGCCCTGAGTCTACGCTGCGGGATTATGAGATGTTGCGAAGGGAGTTTGGGGAGGGAATGTATCGCCGGTTTTTGGTGGAGGGGTATGGACATCTGGATACGATTGTTGGAGATAGGGCTGGGGAGGATGTCTTTTGGAGGGTGAGGGGACATTTGGAGGGTTTAATATCTAAATAGATCTAGATACTTGATAGTTGATACCTGGAATAGTCTATTCCACGACTCAGAGGGCAACCCTTGCAATGCTCAAGTGCTCATGCCAAATGCATACTTGTATATATCTATATATGAAAAGCAGTTAGGAGAGTCCGAGGCGAGCCGGACGGAGGAACAATGTATATCTTCTATTCTCCTATTATGCTCTGTGAGGAGTAATGTCTATTAGAACATTGATATAATTTCCTCATGCCTATTTATGTTGCGGTTCGTTGAGTTTGATGTGATGTGGTGGGTGGTTGGAAATATATCGTTGTAAGCCGCCGATGTTGCACCAGATTAACTTTACTACGATCATGCTGGTTAATAAGCTGATTCGAATGTATATTTATTAGAAAGTTGATTCTTACTTAGGCCTCTATACTACGATTCACTCACCAGACAAAGCGAAGATTTCGGGTACACCTCTTGACTGGATGGCATTCCTATCTCAAAGCGGACAGTGGCTACGAACCAATTACGCGACTCTACATAGATACTGAGCATACTGTGACGTGAGAAGAGGATGATGCGAGGACTTGTTCTTCGAGGCCCTGGTTGAGCGCCTTGCCTGACGAGTGGCTGGCAGCTGCCAGACTTTCAGCTGTGCGCGAGGTTGCCGCCAACCCGAACCCCGCAATAGCAAACAATATAATCCTTGTCGCTGCGCGATGACGATGCATGCTGACGATGTGTGAAGAATGCAATTGATCTCGTCGCACGGTCACAAGACCAACCGTCGGTGATTACTCTGTTAAACTGCCCATTGAGCGAGGACCATCCATCAACGTCAACAAGACAATATCGCTGACTGTGAACAATGTCGGGGAATATGCCTCGCGGGGATGTGATTGCGGCCGCTGCAGGTCCAATCACATGGCACGTGCGTCCAATCGCTGGACTGGCTGTCAGTGTCAACAAGAACGTGCAGCTTGCATTTGTGATTGGCTGCGGAGGAGGAAACGCGGTGAAGTTCGACATCGAGTCCACGAGTCATAAACGGGAGTCTGCAGCGGAAGCGCAGAAAAATAAGAGGAACTTTGCAAAAAGCAAACCTGGCACAATTCTGCAAGATTGGGTTCGGATTTTCGCTCGCTGCACATGCCACCCTTGGCAGCAGACAGGGGACCTTTCCTCTGCAAGAAAAACCTGCAGGTCCTGTACGAACTGGGATACTGGCCAATGGTGTGTATCTCGAGCTGACTGTCTCGCCGACTTGCAGAAAAGGAATCATCACACACACACATCTCCGACTTCGGATGCTTACGCTTTCTTTTGTCGCATTGTGGGCTGGGTTCGCCTTGACGGGTTATCGGGGAAGTCTTGCTAGTTGAGTCGCCGTAGTCGGCGAACCTTCAGGTTGCTTCGAGCTCACGGAGTGCGGAGGACTTTCTTGAAGTGCAGGTGCCAAACGCGTGTCTCTGCATCTGCACACGCTATGCAGCATGCTACATCACACAAGTCAATTGTTTGCGAAATTTGAATTAGGCAGGAACGCAGCATTGCTTCAAGGCGTTGATGCCTGGTACCAGGCAGAGATCGCACTGGCATATTTCATTCCCTTACTGATATGTGCAGTGGAATGAACCCCCTGCCTGTCACATCAATAACCATCTGCTGTAGCGAGAATAATGCACACTAGATACAGAAACAGCTGGGGGGACGTGGCAAGGCGCTTAAGTTTAACAACGCCTAGAACTCTTTCTGTACCTCTCCCGTCCTCGTGCGAGGGAGGGGCTGCAAATTCAACTATTGGCCGAGAGTATTTGATATGACAGTTTTGGTTGACGGTTGCTGTTCAATCATGGTCGCATGTTGGCCAAAGCACCATGGTTCGGGAGAGGAACTCATATTTCTGACTGGTCTCATAACGGAACCCGCCTGGACTTTGCACAAGGTCTTCGGAACAAGCAACGCATAACAATTGGTCGCGATGCGTTCTCAAATCGCCAACGACTCGATCGGCGATACGTATAAGTAGCCAGGAACATGAGCCTACCGACTATATTTCTGGCTCGTAATGTCGGACCCAGAACCCTTTCAGCATGCAGTAGAACATAGTCAGCCAGACGGGCCTGGATTTTCGTAGCCGGAGTACTTTCGCGTTGGATTGGTTGGTGGGCGCCGTTCTTTCATTGGAGAATATACAACCAATAGGAAGAAAGCCGCCGGATGCTTGTTGGTGATGCCTCTGGTAATCACAGCTTTTCGCCACGCTTGGCTGCCTGAGTGGTGATTCTTGACTTCCTGAGCCTGACAATCTCAAGCGGAGATGCATCCAAGGCACAGCTCGACGCTCAGCAACTCTCTGGTTCCGTGGTTCCTGAGCACTGATCCGCGTAACTCCCGCGCGATGGATAACATTTGAGCATCACGGGTGCGCTCCTGGCTCGTGCCTAGGGAGCTGCAGAAGGTCCACAGGAATCCACACCTTGTCAAACAGCAATGAAGAGTCGACAGGTCAACTCGACGAAAACATACCATACCAAGAACCTGCATGCTTGCTAGACTCGGCAGATATGTGCATGGACTGATGCGTGCATGTTTGCTGGTAAGGGGTCAGGTGCGGATAGTGCTCTGCCCATGCTCTGAAAGGGCATCGTACTGGTGTTATGGGCCTGGGGTTTCAGATAGATGCGCAGGCCCGCTGGGCGGAGAGGCGAGTTGGTGAGGCATTGCCACGGCGGAGGAAGAGGCATTCGCCCCCGAAGGCTCGACGATCAAGGGTTTCTCGATCGCCGATTCAGATTCACATGGGCACATCGAGAAAAACACCGAAGGAAATTGACGAATCGGATGCCTGAAATCCACACTTCATCCAATTGAGGGATATCTGATAAGAAAGCCATCCAAAGGCTGGATCCCGGGCCAATAATCCTCACGCGATGCCCCCTTTTTCTTTTGTGGACCTTGTGGAGGGAGAATGAAACACACCGTCAGTGGACTTGGATCTCATCCACCAGGTTGGAAATGGATGATCACGATGAGCGTGGGTATTCGACTATCAGTCGTCTGATCGAGTCTGGACTCTGGAGGTCGCTGGACCCGGGTTGCACTTGTGATGGCGCTTGACGGAGTCATGGAGGAGACGGGGATGAAGTTCAGGCTGCTGAAGAAAGCAACCTTCCCAATCGGGCAGCCACAACACGTGTGGTCACGCGTGGCTCACGCCTGGGTGCCTGGGTGCCTGGCTGCCCCTGACAAGCTCAACCGTTGGAAGTTTGGAACTCGGACCGCCAACTGCCAGCCTGGATGCACGCACGGTTTGTCAGACTTATGTCACTGAATTAATCAATTTAGATTATTCCAACGCGTCCGTGGAGCAAACACGGCACAGCTGCCACAGCACACCCGGCCTCTCCATCACAGCACGCTGCGCCGCAGACGCCGTAGACGTTGAGCAATTCGCCCCGTCCCGTTCTCCCCCCAGTTCTCCCGTCCCGTGTCGAGGACCTCCTAGGAGGCCTGGTCGCGCCGCCAGTGCTGTGATTTGTCCAAGCCGTGTGATATGATATCTCCTCATCTCGGCCCATCGTCCCTTGTCGAGGGGCCACGAACTTTGGTACCGATAGTATAAGAGTGGCCGGTGGGGGTGGATTTCGGGCTTTCACGGTGATGGCCACTGGCAGTGGGTCGACCTGGATCCACCATCGTGTCCGTCGTGTTCGTCACGCACTTGCGATGATGCCAGTGAGATGATCTCTATGCCCTAATCCTTTTAGGGAAAAATATGTCCTTCCCTAAACTCGCCTTGGATCCCGTGTTAGGATCCAGGCCTCGACATCACAACCTGTCTCAGCAGCGCCATGGAACTAGACATATTATTGTGAATTGCGAACAGAGTGTCTGTGAAGACTGAAGACAGAAGTTGGATGTCGAAAGTACCCCACGAAATGTCAGCCGTCAGCTGTCTGTCAGCCAACACTGGCCATCGCTTGGCCCTGGCCCGTCTCTCCGTCGGCAAGCACTATTTCTGCAGCCTGTCAGACAAAGCTGTTCCCTGCCGTCAGCCCGCATACAACCCCAGGCACGTGCTTTTGCCTGTCATGACGGGCCAGGGTCACTGGCCAGAGACCTGTTCTCTTGGGAAAACCAATCGATCCATCGATTTGGACGTCATTGGTTTCTTTGTTCTGGCATCCCCGGCACTCAGTTACTTTCCCGAGTACGGCTTACGGAGAACGAAGCCGTCGTAACTTACGATGGCTTATTATTATTCTTTTGCCGACAAGGTTAACTGATTGTCGCGTTCTACGCGTCTCCCGGAACCTTCTCAACGACAGAGTTTCTCCCTCGCTGCATCCGCGACAAAGACAGTGAGAGCACTATTGGTCGGGATATTCTTCTCCAAACATATGCTTCAATAGATTCGTGAGTGCGGCAGAGATTCGACGATCAGTCATATCTCATTCTTTGTCGAGGCTTGACAGCTCTCGGCCCAAGCATCTTGACTGGCTGTGAGCCGTTGGCGTTCCGCCTTTGACGCCACATAGCAAGCCGTAGCGCGAGCGCGATTCGACGCCTTTTGGGGGGCGGTAATAAACTAATAATGCTGGAAAGAAACTTTGAAAAGACACTCGACATTCGACAAGCAATCCATCGCCAGTCAGGGATCCTGAGTCAATATGGTCGAGACTTGAGGGTCGAGTCGACTTCTTTGTTCTCGCCGGTCGCATCTTGTTCCAACGCGATTTGGAAGGTCAGTGGGGATGAATTTGGGGCTTCCACTCTGGACCTTCCTTGGAAAAGAAATGGGTTGACCTATATTGTGGAGCCTAAACCCAATCCTTTGGCCTTCACGGCCCCATCCACCTGCTCAAAGTGGCATTACGCACAACACTCAAACTGAAGAACAATCAACGGCGCTGGGCCACATCTCCCCTTTTCGTCTCTTTGAATGTGCCTTTGTGCACTTTGGAGAGTGGTACGAGTCGACTACATGCCCATCAAATTCAATCCGCGCCAATTCCCACCATTTGCCACCAAGGTGAGCTGTGAATGCAAGGGCGATCCGATCTAAGAACCAAAGGACTGGAACTCGATCTGACCGCTCCTGCGTTGACGCCATTACGCCGTCAGTCAACGAATCTTCATGACAGTTTGTCAGAGATGGGAAAATTATTGATGCGGGGATGACAGCTGGTCAACGAAACGCACTCTGGGGTGATTTCATTGTCCCCGACGGTTTGCGTGCTCTGGATGGCGGGATTTTCAGCACACCATTGATCTCGACACATTCGAGCCTAACGATTTACTATTGAAGGCGGACGAGCGACGGGGCTTCCGGGCATTGGAGGCCGATGATGGAGCGCCAAAGACTCAAAGAGACCGCTTGCTCGGGTGCTCCCTCGGCCCCTTACTGTTTAGAAGTTCAGAGTTCTACTCCTGAACTTCAATGCTCCACTGGATAGATGTATTCGTTGAGAAATCGTTGCTCCAAATGCGTATGAAGATACGGCGGTGACTTGTGATGTCGGCTGGGCCAAGCGGCAAGTCCCAGTGAGCTGGATAACGACCCGACGGGGGCCAGTCTCCACCGAACGGCTCCATCGAGTCCATCGCCATTAGCCAGACGAAATGATCAGGAGGCAGAAATGGGGCAATGGATGAGCTTCAACAATCAACAGCGATGAAGTAACTGGGACGTGCTTCAACTGCGTGCATTGGCCGACCCATTCCTTGCGTCGTGGATTGTGATCTTCCAGATTATGAACTATGGAACCAAGCCGATATAGTAAAGTCATTCTGGGTCCAGCTTGTGAGATGGAAGCATCTGAGAACAGATGCTGCCAGCCTGGCAAGTGCTAAATCTCACAGTCTAACTGTGGCAATGCGTATAATAATAATAGCAACCGGCCCGGAGATGAACGCAATCTCGAGATCTAAGTATAGCCAGGATGAGCTCTGTAGTCGCAGCTAAATTCCAATACGTCGTAGCATGCTGGGGCGAAAACACCAGGATGCTTCCGTATCTTTCGTATATTCCGAATATCCGACATGTATCGACTGCTTCCCGCTCACGTTCTCCCCGGACGGCAGGAGCAAGGAGCATCCAGCGTCCAGTCCAGTCTCCAGCGGACCAGACTTTGGAGGACAGATGGCCGAGGCCGACACCGAGAGCGACTCGACCTCAAATTTGGGCTCCATCTCCAGCTTCCCAGTTACCAGAGAGACGGACTTTTGGATCCTGGGGACGGCCTCCGACTGGCCTGACAGCTCATTCGTGGAGCACTAGGACCCAACAGGCAACTGATGGTGCAGCTCCTGAAGGAATTACGACAAAAAGGCAGACCGGAGGGCGTCACCAAGGTTCAGGCGTCTGTCAACCGTGGATGCGACGTCGATCGCCCATATTTTGGAGCGCGTACCATGCTACCATCATGTTGTGATCTCAAGGCACCGGAGGATTTACCTGAGTCGAATCGCTGAGTAGAAGACTAGAAGCCGACTTCAGTTTCCCCTATTTGGTGTTTTTATTTCAAGCAACAGGGGGGACAAGGCTGCAGCGAGGGGTGCAAGGGTATGATTGCCACCAGCGGCGATAGTGTCTTAAAAAAAAAAAAAAAAGAAAAAAAAAGAAAAACAATTAAATAAATTAATCTCGAGAAGCGTTGGAGCGACGGCAGTGTGGCACTAATCAGACTAATCAGCGGATGGATTCCCCGTCTCCGTCGCGCTAAACGCACTACGAATTTAGCACACAAGAATGGAGCCCGCTCCGATGCGCTTCTAGACTAACAAGTAACAACTCGAACCCCTGTTGCCGACAGTTGATTCACCCCGTCTGGATGCTGTTTGTCTGCGATTGCTGGTTCGACGAGTCTGGAACCGCAGGAGTAAATAAAACAACCAGTCAGAAATCCATAAATAAACAATAAAAATAAATAAATAGAAAAACTCCGGACAGGCCGACCAACAGGGAAATGATGGATGTGATGGCAGATCATCGACGGTTCGGGGCCGCGCTAAGGACGAGCAGCCTGCCTGCTTTTTCGAAAAAGCTCGTCAGGATAGCTGAGTGAGAGCAAAAGAAAGAAGATCGCAGTGCCGACCCAAGTGGGTCCGCCGGTTCTTTACTTTGATCGTTCGGTCCCTGCTCCCCTCCTCCATATTATCGCCCGCTCCCCGTCCTCGACGAACCTCACTCCTTCTCTCCTCCTCCGACCCTTCCCTCGTCCTTCGCTTCTCCAGCAGTCACTCTGGTGTCGGCACTCGAGCTGTTCCTTCTTTGCTGCTGCTGCTGGCTGTTGTTGTTGAACTGTTTGGTGCCTTGGCCCGTCCGTGGCCCTTGCTTTCTCTTCTGCGACATCCATACATTAGCGTTTACTCCTCGATCGAGAACACACCCTTTGCTCCCTATCTGCGCCTTGGTCGATCGGGTTCGGAAAAAGGGCAGGAGAGCTGCTTTGCTGCGAATTGCGATCACTGCTATATCCAGGCTTCGAACCGGGTCTAGCTTTGATCCTTGCGTTACAACCCGGCATCTCTCGAGCAGGCGGAGCCATTGTACTGCGTCATTGGGAACTATTCGCCATCTGACGCTGAGCTGGGATCCTTGTTTGGTTCCCTTTTCTCCTCCCGTCGTCAATTCCCCGTTTCCTCGTGCCCGTCGACGACTTGACTGCCTCGTTCGACCCCCGGCTTCTAGGAACGAACGTGCTTATTCTTACTTCGAGTACTTCGCGTACAGCACGGCACAACTGTAGTTTATAATCTATTTCAACTGTGCAACTGGTTTATTTTGGTTTTGCTCACTAGGTACGTCCGCAGCTTAGCAACCGGTTGCCAGACGCCTGCATTCCTCCCATTCCTCACTCCCTAGAATCCATCCCAGCATTCTTGAACCCCCCAGTGATCCGCGCCACAGCCAGACCAAAACATTGTCATCCCCTCCAAGCACCTTCCCCAGCCGCTCGAAAGAAGGAACGGACTCCAGTTACTGACGAAATGTGCTTCAGTGTCGGACGGTAATTGCTCTGCAACTATCTCCAACCACTCGTTTTCCACAACATTACCATACCTCTATCATTTCTCGGCTCTTTTTGCTTTTTCGCCACAACAATCACGCTCTCGACGCGGGTTATTCGAATGTGTGAGGATGCTCATTGATTTTACCGTCTGTTGAATACCGGTCGTTGGTGGCCTCGACCTATCTCGAACTATTCTATTTCTGTTATATGCTGGAACATACGAAAGCAATGGAACAAACGAAGCCTCACATCGCGCCATTGAAGATCGATAAAGGAAACTCGAACTTTCGGCCAGCGGGAAACCGCTTCTATTCACACGACCGCCAGATTACTCCTCCAACAACCCCTCATACGACCACCCAGGACAGCGCCATGGATCGCTCAGAACCGTCCCGGGCGGTCTTTCACAACTACCTTCGCGCATTCTACCCATTTCATCCTGCTGGGGATGTCTCTCCAGCAACAGTTACTCTACCTCTGGATCAAGGTGATATTATTCTAGTACACTCTGTGCACACTAATGGCTGGGCCGACGGCACGCTTTTGGATACAGGCGCTCGGGGCTGGCTACCCACAAACTACTGCGAGGCATACGACTATGTTCCGATGCGACCACTCCTCAAGGCCTTGACGGACTTCTGGGACATCATTCGAGGAGGCTGCGGATCGCCTTTGGTCGACTTTGGCAACCAGGACCTCGTCCGAGGCCTGATTGCCGGTGTCCGCTTTTTACTTGAGAAGTCTGAATGTCTTACTCGCGACTCATCATTGGTGAGGGCCCAGGATGGCCTCCGAAAGAACCGCAAGGCGCTACTGGCAGACCTGTCATCACTGGTGCGAACGACGAAAAAGTTCCAGCAAATCTCCGGCGGCCAGCCAATGGAAGACGAGGTCGAGTACATGGTTGACGAGATGCTCCTGAAAGCTTTCCGGATTGTGACTCGTGGTGTTCGATTCGTCGACGTGTGGAACGAGGAAGTTGGCCTCGGCAGGGCAATTGCAGAGCTGGAACAACAGCAGCTATCAGCCTATGATGTTCCTCCAACGCCGACGTCTGAGACCTTTTCGCCAACGGAGAGTACCCCGTCCGAGGTCGACACCGAGCGAAACGAATCCAGACTATTGAACCACAGCCGACTGGAGAGCCGACTGGAGAGCCGAATGGAGAGCCGGATGGAAAGCAGAATGGAAAGCAGACTCGAAAGTCGATTGGATATGAGTCGGGCTTCAACTCGGATGGATGCGTTTGACTCGCAACCACCCCGCCCGATGTCCGTCACTACCAAACGCATTTCTGTCTCACACCGAGTGTCTTACAACGGCCCAGCTGCTGCCACTGCCCGAAACCCAAACCTTGCTTCCGAGCGACTCACAGCCACCTACGATGCCTTCCTCGGTGTCTTGGGCTCTTTTATTGGCCTGCATTTGCAGTCTCGCTCGTCAACCGAGCTGGTCATCACCACTGAACAGGCCGTCCGCTCGTGCCGTGAACTGCTAACGGTTATCGAGGCCGTTTGCGAGCATGACGCTCAGGGTAGCACTCCCCTCGAACAGGCTAGAGATAGCATGTATGAGCGCTTGTCGGAATTAGTGTTCGCAGCCCGCGATGCCTTCCGACCCGCGCAGTGCCCTGACGATGACCTCGTATTCATGCCAGACGAAGGAAAGCGCCTTGTTGATGCGGCAACCGAATGCGTGCGAGCTGCAGGCAACTGCATGGCCAAAGCTCGTCTGGTGCTGGAGCAGGGTGGTGACTTTGAGCTAGTCGCCGACGCCGCCAGCCAAGACGGCGAGAAGGAAGTAATTATCCCTCGCGCGGTACCCGAAGAGAGCTCAAACTCGACGCCACAGCCTCCGCGCACGGTCGGTGTTGCCGTCCCCGAGGAACGTTCTCAGGAGATGGCACGACTTCCCCCGCCTCCCTTGCAGATCCCCCAATCTCACCATGCTGCTTCTCCGTCCACTCCTGGTCTCACGGACGACGCAACGCCTTGCTCCTTCCAGTCACGTGCAGGCCCTATAACACCGGCCACAACCGAACCATCATCCTCCTTCCAATCCTCTGTCCTCTCTCCTAGCCTTGACAAGCTTTCCTTTTCCTCCTCTCCCAAAGATCCTACTTCTGCAGACTCTTTCCGCCGTGACAGTCATGCAAAGTCTGAGATCAGCGACTCGTACAGCCGTGGCGTGACTAGCAATGCTAGCAGCTTCACCTATAGCAACCTTCGTGATTCGGAGATGAGTGGGGTGTCTCAGACATCGACCCGGGCGACCTCGCCTGACATTGGCATGGTCCCGTCGCTCAAGGGCAGTGTCAGCTACTCGACTCTTGCCGAAGAGAACGAGGAGGCTGAGGCGAATGTCTTGGAAAAGACCTACGCCCATGAATTGATCTTCAAGGACGGGCATGTGATGGGTGGCAGCCTCCGTGCTTTGGTTGAGAAATTGACTGCCCACCAATCTACACCTGATGCGATGTTCGTGTCAACATTCTACCTTACCTTCCGCCTTTTCGCCTCGCCAATGGAGTTTGCCGAGACCCTTGTGGACCGGTTCAACTACATCGGGGACACCCCGCATGCCGCTTCCCCTGTTCGCCTGCGCGTTTACAACGTGTTCAAAGGCTGGCTGGAGTCGCACTGGCGCCATGACTGTGACAATGTCGCCTTGGAATACATTACGGAATTCTCGAGCGGCCTTCTGATGCAAACCTTACCGAGTGCCGCCAGGCGCATGTTGGAATTGACTGACAAGGTTTCCCAACTCCAAGGGCCAGTGGTTCCTCGCCTTGTCTCTTCGATGGGCAAGACCAACACTGCTACCGCGCAGTACATCCACCCGGATACTCCTGTTCCTTCACCATTAATTGGAAAGAAGGAGCATGGCCTGCTCACACGGTGGAAGAATGGCGAGGGTCAGATCACGATCCTCGACTTTGACCCACTGGAGTTGGCGCGCCAATTCACCATCAAGGAGTCGCGCATCTTCTGCGCGATCCTCCCGGAGGAATTGCTCGCGACTGAGTGGATGAAGAAGACGGGATCGCTTGCGGTCAACGTCCGCGCGATGTCTACCCTCTCGACGGATCTTGCGCACCTTGTTGCGGATTCCATTCTGCAGCTCGAGGAGCCGAAGAAGCGTGCTGCGATCATCAAGCACTGGGTCAAGATCGCCAACAAGTGCTTAGAGTTGAACAACTACGACTCGCTCATGGCGATCATTTGCTCGCTCAACTCGTCTATGATCTCGCGGCTGCGACGTACCTGGGAGATTGTCTCCCAGAAGACGAAGACCACCTTGGAGTACCTCCGTGGCATCGTCGATGTATCGCGCAACTACGCTGTTCTCCGCCAGCGCCTCCAGAACCACGTGCCCCCTTGCCTGCCGTTCGTCGGAACCTACTTGACGGATCTCACCTTTGTGGACCACGGTAACCAGGCACTGCGCAACCTCCCAACCGATGAAGGCGAGATGGCCGTAATCAACTTTGACAAGCACGTCAAGACGGCTCGCATTATCAGCGAGCTCCAGCGCTTCCAGATCCCTTACCGGCTGTCTGAGGTACCGGAGCTGCAGGCCTGGATGCAGAACGAGCTTGTGCGTGTCCGATCCAACGGCGAGAAGAGCCTGCAGACCTTCTACCGACGGTCTCTTGTCCTGGAGCCGCGCGAGACGCAGCAAGTCCGCAACGCGATGCAATCGGAGTCGAGCTCCTCGTCGCTCTTGGAGAACGCCAAAGACAAGTTTGATTTCTTGTCATGGACGAACAACTCCAAGGCGAAGTCGATTACCTCAAATGGTTGATCAACCACAACATTACCCACCCTCTAATGATTTACGACCTTGCCTTCTTCTCATGTGTTAACGGCGCTTTTTTTCTTGAATATTCTTACGTCAGTCATTGTGGATATTTCCTACCTACCTCTACCTCTAACTGAACTGGCTACCACCTGTCTTATTACTCTCACTGGAAGTGTCTCTTTTTGTTTTGATTCAACAGCGACGGCGGGGAAAAGGGTCTTGTTTAAAAGTACATACAGTACAGGTTTATACTAGAGCCTCGCGGCTCGCTTGGGCTTATAGAAGGCAAAGCAAACATTATGAGACGAAATGTTAGCCTGTCGATCACTGGTTGGATCCGCCTGCATGTATTGGATGCGTTCTTGATTTTGATTTATTTGATTTTTTTGCTTTGGATTTGCGGGTTTGGATTGGCATGGACTGGATACTGTTATTGGGATACCTTGGGAGGACCTTGGGGGGAGTTTGAATACTGATAGCTTATATTGTGTATATAGCAAATAACAATTAACAATAACCACCTGACTGTCAACCCATCAACTTGTCAACCTGTTAATACCGTAAGAGGCGTGAGATCGATAAGAGGTTAGCAGCCGGTATGGAACATTCTCTGCGGCATCCAAGCAATAAGCAATGGCGACTGGATTTGCAGCTGATTGGTTGGCTGTTTACAAACAATTTAACAATGTCGTGACGGCCAGATCGTGTTCAATTCGTGTTCAAAATCCATTTATTATATAAGGAAAGCTTGTTATTGATATTGTAAAAGATATAACTATGTTAATAAATTATACACTCTGCATATTAATTGTGCAACTCCACCGATTAGTAATTCTTCACAATAATTATGCAGTATGCTCGCATTATGCAGCACAATATCCGTATTCCAAGACTGAATTCCTCCGAATCTTTCCTCCGCCCAATCAAGAATAATGAACATAAGTGAACTAACTAAACGAGCTCAGGAAATCCAGCCAGACAGCAACCCACGTGACCGACCGCGCAAATCAGCAGCTGAAGGTTGGAAATCATCCCCGTCCGTCCATTCGGACCTCGGCGCGCCTCGTTTTTCTTTTCTCGCGTCCTGCTCTCTTCAAGGATTCTGCTTTCTCAGCTTCAACCGATAGACAAACACTCGTTTTGCTGGAATTGCAGACAGACACGAAACGAAACGAAGACTGGAGAATATCGACTCCAACTCAGCCACAGACCCTGAGTGGCAGTGGCAGTGGCAGTTCAGCCCTGCAGAGGAGAAAATGGGGCCAAAAATGCACAACATGGAATCCCTGTCTCCGCAGCGCAGAGAAACAGTCGCTGTGATCGGGTCTGGCATGGCGGGCCTTGTTACGGCGCATTTGCTTGTTTGTGATAAGGAGAAGGGGAGGGGGAGGTTTGAAGTTGAGGTTTTGGAGATGGTATGTGTTTTTATTTATTTTATTTTATTTTATGGTTGTAAATTCTAACTATCGCAGCAAGAGAAGCTCTCGCTCGACTCGGCGAGTTACACGCTTCCATCTTCATCTGCATCGGAGGCAAAAGACGAAAAGAGTGGCAGGGAAGGACAACGAGTCGACCTGCCCATGCGCGCATTCGCCGCGGGGTATTACGACAACCTCCGCAAGATGTACGAGTATCTGGGCGTGCGCTTTGCAGAGCCGAAGTTTGTTTATAGCTTGTCGACGCTGTCTGGCGATAGCAATGGCGACGACGATGGCGATAGTGATAGCGATAATATATCGACTTCGCTGTGCAAGAAACCGAACGACGGAATCTACTTCATCCACTCCTCAAACAACCACATCCTTCCCCCGATCCGACCCAGCGGGATCAGCGCCGCGAAGTGGGTGGTCGAGATTGCGTACCTCCTCTTTTGGTATATCTGGTTCACGGCCGCTTGCTTTCTAGTCGAGCCCAAGGCATCTAGATCAGGGTTGAAGAAGAGCGGCGAAACACTAGGCGCGTATCTGGCTCGCGTAAACATACCAACCTACTACACCTGGCGGTACCTCCTCCCTCTCATGTCCAGCATAACAACGTGCACGCACCACGAACTGTTGAACTTCCCCGCTAGTGATATCGTCGGCTACGCACGGCAGACGCACCGCAAGCCGCATTACACGGTCACAGGAGGCGTCCAGGCCGCAGAGGCGAAACTCTCCAGCGGTCTGAGCGTGAAGTTTAATACCAGAGTTACGAACGTGGAGAGCATTGACGGTGCAAAGGTGCGTGTTTCGTGGATTACGCAGGGGGAGGCAGCTTCGAAGATCTACGACCGCGCAATCATCGCCGTGACGCCGGACGTCGTAGGGAAGATCTTCGCCCCGCTCAGGGACGCAATGAGCGCTATTCCCACGACGACGGTACAGACAGTTGTGCATCGCGATTTCGCGCGCGTGGAGAGATACAGTGCGTATCTGCGTGATGACCCGCGACTCCAGAAACGGGAGTTTAAATCGGTTCTTGATTCGTCGTCGGTGGATTTGGCTAGGCCGCCTCTTACGGCGATGCATATGGTTACGGATCTTGACAGTTCCAGGACGGAGTCGATACATGAACACCCCGCGCGGGTCCTGGTGACGACGTATGCGCTGGAAGGCGGGATTGATGAGTCCAAGATCCTGCATCGGGTGGACTTTACGCGTGTGCTGCGGACGGCGCGGAGCCAGGCTGTTGTGAATTCGATATTCAGCACTGAACCTGCCGATCATTCACCAGTGGACGAGAAGAAGAAAGCGTGGAAGAGCGGCGACGGGAATGTATTTATCGTTGGAGGCTGGTGCTGGGATGGAATGGTGCTGTTGGAAGGGTGTATTGTCTCGGCGATGCGGGTTGCGGATGCCCTGGGAGTTGATGTTCCGTGGGATAGATAGATTTGAGAGTCTGTTTGGGTTGGACGATGCATTATGACTATATGACTGGCATGTTAGCGATAGATCTGAATATCTTGGTTCATGACAACTAATTCTGTTTATATTGTTGGCTAGCAAGCCCTATTGAGTTATATTTGTATACCCAGGGATAAACTAATAATTCACTGCTCGTATATGACCATCCGGAGATTTTCCATCGTGTAATTGTCAACTCAAAAGTCTTCATAAGCAGGCAATGTTTTGATTCCCTGCGTCGGTCACCAGTATTGGATGTGCATAGACTAAACGAGGGTCAATGAGCCCTCCGCGGGTTATTGAACGTGGGCTCCTTGTTATCAGCAACACTTGTGAGATCGATTTACGTATGCGGACTCTCATCAAATTGAGCCTGTTGGTGGTCGTGCTCTCTATCTGCAGTAAGTCGACGGTCTGACGAACAACTCGTTCTCATCGAGCTCGCTCCCTCCCAGGGCGTGCTTCTTCTGGTGTAATTCGCAACTGAGCAGGATGGCAGGATGGCATCTATTAGAATGCGAACAGTCTCTTTTAATTTTCAACAAAAGCAATAAAAACACCATAAAGATGAAGTATTGCCGTATTGATCAATGTTAAAAGATTCTCATTCTTCGATTTGACGAGTCGGAGGGATTGGAAAATCCACTTCAGCTCGAGCGGCCAGGATCGTTGCCATTGCCCCGTTGAGACGCCTATTGTGACCTCGCAGGAAATTATTCTCGGCTCGAAGTTGATCTCTTTCGTTTCGAAGATCCGTATTAGCCGCATACAACTCATTGGTAATTCTTTGGTCCTCTTCAGAAATGGTACGTGCTGGAGGCGCAAGCTCAGCTGGTTTTCGTGATCTTGCATGGTCTGCCCAGTATTGCGTCCGCGATATGCTTGAGAAACATGGAAATAGGCCATATTCTTAATAACCATTCTATTAAGAACCCTATTTCCCTGGCCCATTTGCATTTCGGCCAGACTACCTAGAACGTCAACAGTCGGAAGTTCGATATGGGCTCTCTGACTTCCAATGGCATTTCTAGTGCTGATATTAAGAATGCTAAGCCTGACCGCGGGTTGAGCCCATAGTGGAACGACTCATGAGACGACGATAAACCACTGGGTTTGTGTTTGAAGATTCATGGGCCTTGGTCTCTCCCACGAGCGTCCACTCAACATCTGCATATGAGGGCATCATTTCTGCATCTTTTGGGTTTCCATACCATACGGTAGTGTATTTGTCCGTTAGGGCAATAAGGTGCACAGGAGCAGAATCTCGGTGCGGGTGCACTTGTAGCAATTTTGCCAGCCTCATCATCCCGGTTAGGGCAACTCTTCAAAGGCTGAGGACTCGAGCAGCTGCCGTGGGAATACGCAGACAAAGGATAACAACAGACCATGGACTCCTTACGGAGTATTGCAGGTGGAGCATGGCCTGTAAAGCTGTCAAGCAAGCTCCAACTTGGGACTTCAAAACGTGGGAAAATCATGTTGATTATTTGACCAAGGTAGTCAGGATATAGCCATAACTAGCGAAGCTGTATGATGACAAGAGAGATCCAAGCAAAAACGTTGAGCCAGACAGCAGAAGTTGAGTACTCTCTGCTGTACGCCATCAGGAGCGGAGCTCCAATACGGCTAAGAACAGTGGCCAATTCTCTGGTATCAGAGGACACAAGCAGGTAGCTTACCCTGCTTCGTCGTGATTGGCGTGCTATATGTATATAGCCCAGTAGCAGCCCCTTTCTCAAGCTGGACAACATTGGAGCTGGTCAAGATTTCACGAATATTGTGTTCAAAGGTAGTCAACGAGGTTAAACCAATTGGGTGGCCGAGGCGCGGAGGGTCTTCGTCAAGGAGGTGGAAGCGCACCGCAGCAAGAAACATAGACTCGGGAGTGCTACCTGAAATAAGCAAAGACCTAGGAGAGTCTGGGAAACCCACCGGGCAGACATGGTGGCGGCCTGGTAAAAGCTGAAGTACTCAAGTTATCAAGGGAAGATAATGAATCAGTCAGATGGAGCTGATGTTCCGTCTGGTTAAGGATTTAAAAGTTTTGAGAGCCTGTTTTAAGCCCACAAGCTGCCAGTAGATGCTTGCGTAGTGGTGGAAAGGATAATATGAGCCACTTCAACAGACTGGCCTTCCCACCGAGTATTGCTGCCAAGCAGAACAAGACGGTGGCTGGAAAGTAGCTGAAGCGAGGGGATACCTTGCAGATAGATATCTTAATGCTCCCAGACCGCTTCTCCAAGAACATAACAGAATTCTGCGGATAGAACGATGTCCATCTGGACTGCGATATTGACTGGTATAAATAAAAACCCGATTACAGCCTCTAAACCTATAATATAATGTTAGCGAGTCCTGGTTATAGATATAATTTAGGGGACTTACAAGCAGTGATGGCGGGTAAACCCCTGGGGGTTATTTTTGCCCTTGGACATTGCGGATTTATATAGGTAGGTGAGGATTTCGTAGGTCAAGTGGATGGCTGCCGGGCATATTGATAGCTAGGCAGTGGCCATACTGGATAACAATTCAGTGTCTGTATGAAATGCTGAGAGAATGCCCGAGACAGCGTCTCTGCTCTATTGCGAGCGAAGCCGTATAATGGTAAGCCTGAAACCCCTGAACTATGCTGCAAATTAGGAGATACGCAGAATACTGTGCTAGAGACGATGACCTACAATGCCACAGAACCGGGCACCGTACTTTATGGCTGACTTCTGCATCATCGCCCCTCCATCTCTAGTATACGCCATCTCCTCCGCTTGCATGGCGGTTTGCAGGCGTTGGACTTCCTTCTTCTAGTGTTGCGCACGCTTGTCAGTGTTTGCTCGAACATGAATCCCATTCTCAACCATAATTACCAGCCCATCGAAGGACATCGTGTTGGTGTCCTTTTTGCCCCGCCGCCATCCTCTTTCTTGCCCTTCTTCTCCTCCTTGGCCGGTGTTGCCAGCGGAGTAGATTGGCGTCACTCGCTTTCCAACCTTGGGATCACGTTTGGTTTGGCTATCGATGTATCGATGTCTGGGATACCAGTTCTTTGGAGGCAGTGTGTTATGGAAGAAAGGAGATGAATTCGGGGCTAGGATTGGAGTAGATATCCAAGACTTCAATTGAGTCAATGGCAACAAGGATCAGTGACCGAACAAACCAAAGCAAATGCCTTGGTGTATTTTTCCTGTACTCATTTTCTGATATAAGGTTGGTAAGCAGAGTAGTAGACATGAAAGGCAACAGGCCAGTCTGGTTCATATAAAACTGTAGATGAATCCTCAGGAGGAACCTCACCACGTCAGGTCATGTCGACTACTGTAACGTACAGCTGCATATGATCTTGTGAGACCATAGCCCGGCTGATACTGTTAGCTTGCTGTCTGATGCTTGTGGGTAGAAACGTACAGATCTGGGGATTGAGGGAATTCCTTGATGGAATCCTAGGAGGTGAGCGTTGCCGCGTCAATAATGAAAACTCTAGATCCTGGCGGTCGATATACTTCGCGATTGAGTCCACCCATATTCTCGATTTTCAAAGTCCTTTCTACCGTGATGTGGCTGAGAGGGACATGTGCCGCTTCGTTTTTCCTTACATTCCGGTAGTCGGATAATCCATTCACAGGGACAGCCATCGTTGGGTAATGAGCGTGGTTTCTGAGGACATGTGTTGATCGTGATATTTGTTCTAGCAGCAACTGGGTAACGACACTAGATTACCTGTTTGGCTTGCTGTGCTAGTGCGTCTGATAGAAAGGAAATCAGAGATCACGGTTTCTTGCATAGATCATCCAGTCCACCGACATACAGAACTGAGGTCGAGGGTGCCAATAGGGTATAAGATGAGGTAGTGGAACCATTGTCAACACAACCGCCTCATGAATACCGGAACGTCTTTAAACGCCTTGTCAGTCGTTAAGACCATGTTGGTGGTGACGGTGGTGATGGTGGTGAGACGCCGCCGGATATGGTAGGGACCAGTTATACAGTAACCCTTGGATAATAGGAAGTCAGAGTGTTCCAAATCGAACGCTGTAAAAGGTTTTGCAGTTCATCCGGGAGCAAGACCAAATTTGCATTGACGATTCGCCTCAATTCGCGAGCGAAATGTGGATCTTCGATTCTGTTAGATTATGATCATATATAGGAATCGATGATGAATACTCACATATTGGATACGAGCAGCGTTTATCCACCTTATAGTGGACATCCACATCCCGGTCCATCTAGTATGTTCTTCTGAAACCGTTGGTAGCTAGATTGATAGAGTAGAACATTAGCGCTGTTTGGCCAGATCCTGGTATCTGGCTTGAATATATTGAATGTAGTTCGTCTGGGAAGAACCAGCAGTATCACTGTCGGCAAGGAGATGCCGAGAAGGGTATTGATATTAAGATAGTGGCACTCGGCCTCCAAACAAGACATATAATGCTCCGTTTCAGAAAAGACAGCCTGATACGTAGCACGAATCGTCAGACTTTTCTACGACATGGGCGGCTTGTTGGCCCCGGTGGCCGCACATAAAACACCGCTCATTCGTTCCCATTTTGATTTTAGTCGCCGGGGAAATGGCAAAGGAGCCGGACCGAGAAGATGATGGTATACCTCGATCTATGCGGCAGATGAAGCCCAAACCAAATGTCAAGGTCCTTGGCGACAAGGACACTCGTTGAGAGTGCCATTCTGAGAGGCTGAGGGTAATCTGGCGGTATTTAGAGTAGATTGTTCTGGTTTCTGATTTTCGACCCAGAATCGCACCGAAGTTTTCTGACCTGGACCCATCTCAGCTTCAAATATTCAGGCCCGGGGGCTGTATGTGGTATTTTCAACCATGAGGTCTGTCTTCTTGCTGTCTATTCCTGCTGGGATAATCTTCTTGTCTATTCATAAAGCCTGGTTGAAGAAGTCCGGTATTATATCCTTAATATACGTTCAGAGCAAGGCCAACAAGGTGCTGTTGCTACTCACAGAGCCAGTTCTAGCACGAAGCATAGCCCATTCGTCAAGGGTGCATTAACCAACCTTTGGAACATCACCGAGATGGCCAGATCAAATGCTCCCTTCCGCGAAGGGGGTCAGAACTTACTCTAATCGAGGGTTCCTCCCACCATGGGATACCTGGGGACAAGGCGTAATCAGTGGTAGTAAGAAAGTGATGCAGAACACTAGCACACGCAGTAGTGCAATAATTCGAGCAGGGAATAGACATGGGCAATAGCAATCGGACCGTTATCTTGTGCAGGAGGGAAATTTAGCCTTCGACCCTTCTTCCAACGATAGTCTGGTTAGTCTTCTGATCATTGCCATCAGGTGTCAGTAGACCTTCTCTGGAGACATCTAGAACCGTATTAGCCATGTCTGAATAAACCGTTCCCGAAGAATATCTGGTAGAAAGCAGCAGCGCAAGCAAAGATCACTTACGACGTAGCAGTTCAGGATGGGTTTCCACTCGCTAGGTGCTGGGAGCAGTGGCAGGAACAGTGGTTTGTGGTATAGTGGATGGTGGTCACTGTCTGTAAGACCGCGCTTCAGGAAGAAAAGAATGGCCTTTCGCTAACCATTGTCAGTGTCTGACAATCCATGACTTTCGTGGTGGCATAGTGACGAGACAGTTGAAGTTCACTGCAGGAACTCAGTTGAATCAGCCCAACTTGAAGGTGTGCCAAGTATGTAAAGGATATTTGGCAGCCTTCCACAAGCAGAAGTATGATAGACGGCTGATTCCGTCCAGCTTGACAGTTCTGGTGTGGTATTCTACTTAGCCCAGTCGCGAATAGACAACTTGATCGCAGGTATTGGGCCATGGCGAGTCGCATCAGGAGGAAGGATGTCATGTTCGGTCTGGAGTTTGCCATAATGATAATGTACCCGGTGGGTAATCTTGAGAAATTCGTTAGATGCTATAATGACTTCTAGCTATCTATTGAGAAGTCGTGGGTTGTGCCATTTTGTTTCATTTCATCGAGCTGACGTCCACTCAACATCCTCCCTTAGCTCGGACAGCCAGGACAGAATGTCTTGAAAGGACTCTGTGTGAGACATACATCGATCTGGTGCCATCAAACCAGTTGGTTGAGGGTTCTAAGACCCCGGAATAGGGCTGGAATGGACACCTGACCGGTACCATGAAAGTCTCATAAGTCTTGTAAAGAAGGGGCAGCGTGCTTCAGAGCCCACATGTGCGTCAAGTGCTAGCTGTTACTCGTGCATGGTACCCAGAACCGTGTAATGTCTTGCCTGTTTTTATCAAGAGTTATTGGACTCCGGTGCTTGGTATTGGATTATCCTCCTCGCCCTCTGGGTCCCATGATTTGACGATTGGCAGCCAGGCTAATAAGCCTTGTATGATGCCTTAGCATTGGTATTGAGGTTAAGGTCTTCTATTCCAGGCGCCCCGAGGCCAGGCTGCCATGAATCGTCGTCTTGTTGAGATTTTGATGGATTTGTGGTTGGGGGGTGAGGGTTGGAGGGAGGTGGAAGAGTGTCAGTTGCCATATACCTGTCGTATGTTGAGTCAACCTAGATATGTGAACTCAAAGGTATACATAGAGCCGCTGTGACGATCTCAGAACAGCACTCACTGCTGCTGCGCTGCTGCACAGCCTTTCAACAGACACAGCCATTAAAGCCCTGTTTCATTGCTTTCAGCGCGAAGATCCACCGTCGTTCACGGGTGGACAGGATCTGATCAACTATCCAAGGGCAGACTTGGGACTGCGACGGGGTGCCTTTGACTGCATGATTAAACAGGTTGGAAGATGAACCGGTGCTGGCCCAGTCTTGCACTGTCCAACGGTCAGTCGATGCAAAGGCTCAACCTTGTACGGCCTTCATGGCCTCAGTTTGCCTTAACAAACAGGCCCAGTGAGTCAAAGTGCTCGATGGTCTTGATGAATAATAAAGCATATGAACCGTGTCGTATTGGATGACATGCTTCCTGCATGTTAGAAGTAGATATACCCCTTATTTAGCTCCCGGATATCTGCAGCGGCATTCGGAGCGAATTTGCCATCGGATTCACGGTTTGTAGTAAGCAGTTTTTGGGTGCGTTGTCTGACATTAAATTGTTGTTAAACACATCAGGGCAACGGTAGAAGTTCTCTGTGAGCCACCATTTCGATCCTACCAAGGAAGCGAGTATTTGGTACCATCTACCCCTAGAGGCCTTCGCAGCCTGAGACATACCACAAGATTCTTGTCCAGAGCATGGGATGTGCAAGTGTGGTATCATGATGCTCGATGGAAGCACCACGCCATGGTACGCAGTCGCACCGACTGAACAGCACAGAGCCCAGTATCAAGACTTGAATTAATTCTGCGATTCATGTTCGAGTTTAGGCTCTGGTTTCCCATAATACAAGGCTTCCGCCAGACCATTCTGGGATATCCTAGATGGCATGCCTGGCCTGGTCTATGATGTTGTGCTGGCAACAAGTAGTTAACGCAGACAATTCGAGTTTAAAAACAAGATATAACCTGCTTGACTTCTGTCAACATTGCATCTAACCAAATAATCAGCCGGAGCATAGTCAATCCACTGGAAAGCAGCAGTGTGTACCTAGAGGACAGCCGTCGGGCTGAAAGCCATATATCACGATCTTGACTACCCTGCCTAGGCCGAACCTCCCACAACACCTTCCGCATCTATCAAGGAAGTATCTGTGATGGTGCTCGCCACGAGAATTTGCCGTGGGACTCGGTTAAGTTCACTCGATCCGGTACCTCGCGTGGGTTGGCATCTACTCAATGCTCTGCTGCTATTGTTCCACGGTGAATATGCTAATAGCCGTCTGGTCATTATTAGGAAGAGAGGGGATGTATGACAGATACTGTGTTCTTAGGTTGAATCCATATTACCTCTGGATAATGTCTTGGAACTTGTCCCAGTTAAGGTCCTGTGCCTTCAGCGGCCTACCAGCATTACTGTCGCGCCGGAAACAATGCGCCCTGAGTGATGCACCCTGCTCGCGCTAGAAAGGATTCTCGACGGTAATTAATTGGACCTTTGATACGGCCGTTGCGAGACGAGAATCTTGATGACCCACTGGTGTATTTGGGGTGCTTCGGTACGCGGCCGTATACTGGGTCTGAACCGTTTTTAATGGCCATGCAATAATATGCAGCCCGAAGGGAGTAGAACCAAGTGCAGAACACCGAGTGTTAGGTGCAGCAAGAAAGACCTGGGTAATGCCCTGATAAGATGGAGACCATATTCTCCGAGCCCTGGTAGCCGTGAGCCGTGTGTTTGATGGTTAATGCCAGGAGGTACCTGGCAAGGTAGGTGCCGCTGCCCGCACAGGGTGTGACGGCATTGATTGCTGGAATATTGTGGTTAATAGGATAACCCAGTATCGGCCTTAAGAAGTTAGGGCTAATGACGGAGATGTGGCGAGCGACTGCAAAAGTTGACTGAAGCCTCAAGAAACACGCAACCGTCCAATCTGGTTGGCGATTTCAGCGACAATCCAATATCCGGTAATCGCTCGCTTCATTTCAAAAGGGAATATCAGTGCTGGGGGTTTGTTGCCGCCGCAAATGAAATCCCACGAGGCTAGAGCATTCCACTAGAAGTAGCCACGAGTGGCGCTGTACCTCATGAATTTGGTACTGGGAAGTTGTCTGGCTGATATGGCCAACATAACGGGCCAAACCAGTGCATTAATATTGGTTGGATGGCAGAGCACAGCGCGTTAGGCACGGGGAGAGCATAGACCCAATATAAGTCAAACGGGTCCATATTTTGGCTCGAGGAACCGGCCAGCAGGACAGTGACCGACAGGAAACAGTGTCTTACCAGGCCACAGCCATCCGCTTCAAGTTCCTCTCCAGCCTACCTGTCCTCTGGCCATAGATACAGACCATCGCGTTTACCTGCCGCGGTATCAGGGTTGCATTTTCTTGATTCGAGTGTTAAGCGTTGGACCAATGCCTAATGTTCACAGGTGCCTATGCACGATGGGTACTCGCCCGTCTTCCTAGGCTGCACGACGGAGTGAGGTTATAGCAGTTAGAGACTCCATCAGGCAAAGCAGGAAGGGCGGCTGATCAAGAAAGCCCTCGCTCACTGTCTTTACAAGCACGCCATAATGTCGTCCGTGGCGAGTCCATGATTAGAAGCCAGGGTGTCCATCTGGCTCACGTCTCCATTGGAGATTATGGTTGCCAATCACCATTCGTAGTGTTCTGGAGATGCTGCAGACTAGTTTCCTTGCACAGGAAAGTAGCGGTAGATATTGACCCAAATCGCTGATTTCAAGATATGTAGAGCCTGGTGTGTCGAAGGCATGTGTAGATATTTCGTATCTTGAGTGTACCAAACACCTGTGATGCTTGGAGTTCCTGTTCTCAGGCTGTCCCATCTTGTCCTGTTATGGAGCCAGGCAAAGCACCTGAGGTGCCGAAAGTCAAGCTGTTCAACAACGTTCATGCGGGCAAAAAAGGTAGATCTCGACCAGCCGCGGGGTCAGGAGAGAGATTGGATGTTACTGTAGTGTAGTTGAAGGTTGAACAAGTGACCGCGGTATCACCACGAATGACCGAGACTGCTCAACATATCGGCAGATTTGTCGAGACATGAACTAGATGCTCGTCGTCTCCGCCCGGATTTGTAGAAGCAGAAGATGCCAACCTTCAACGACACCGCGAGAGAGTATCGTGGGGTTGGGGAGATGACAAGAGACGGTCGGTCCCTCTGGGTTCACCGGACAGGAGGGTTTGAATCAGCTGCACAGATAGTACCAGCAGCCTAGCCGAGCAGGGTTATGGTCGAATTGAGACGTGGCCCCCTCTGGATCGGTCAGAAAGTATCAACATTCCCAGTATTCGCGGCGGCAGACGGTCACTCTGAGTTCACTAGACTCTGCGCTTTCACCAGGAGTTATAGGGATCTCTGCCTCTTCAAAGCTATAGAGAAACTGCATGGCAATGTCCATATCAGGTTGAAGGACTCAGGTAAGGGTGCATTTAAATACCGGCAGAGAGATATTTGGTGGCCTTTTCCATCTTGGCCTGCTGGATCCAAGTGGCATCTGTCTTAGGGCAGAGGTGACGCCAACCACCAACGATAGGGAAGAACACCTATCGGTGAGATCAGTATCAGGGGCTCCTTTATTGTAGAGTGCGAAGACAGGATACTGTTGTAAGAGAATCGTTGGCCTCTACAATCTCTTCTGGATGAGTGTGGTCGATAAGGACGTGCGTATACATCTGCTCCAAAGTAGATGCAATGGGCTGGTATAAGGTCTCCAGGGTACCAACATCTCGATCATCTGCTTACTACCCGCAGCAATTGGTAAATTGCTGCAACCTCAGCCTGTTAGGATAGACTTACATGACTTCCCTCCGCGGAGGGCCATCTTCCCCCAGTTCGGAGAGGCGGAGTACAGGGCATCGGCAGCGGCAGCAGCGCGTTCACGGGTCTGGAGGCTGGCAGAGGCAGACATGATGATAAAGTATTCTGCGATGAGTAGAGAGCTCGCAAGAAAGAGAACTGCGAGAAGAAAACCATACCAAGTGGAATTTCGTTCGTGAATGCCACCAGTTAACTAAGGGATTGGCAAAGGAAGACCATCTCTGGCCGGGGGAGCAATCCTCGTCTTCGACACCCTAAGTAACCCCTAAGCGTGATAAAGGCGCGGGCTTTGCTCATCACTAAACTCAATACAGCTCTGTACTGCTCCCAGTATTCTCTGACCCTAGTGAAGATGTCAGGTTAAGACCATAAGGTGGTAATAACACCCGCCAGCTACAGCATGCGATTTCCAATGCTTAACTCTACATGAATAGCACGGCGGTCTGACACGCCGCCAGGACTGGTGAAATGGCTGTTATGAAGATTAGAGACCAGGCTCGCGGAGTCTTTACTTAGACTCGTAACTGTGCATTCAATTTGCACAGTGCATGAAGGCTGCACCATAACAGGTAGGTGTAAGGTTGTCTCTAAAGAGAGCCTGGGAAGGGAAAGCCACGACCGTTGTTTTGGCATTGCCAATGGACCGTAGGCAGATGAAGACAAGACAATATGTTCTGCGCGTGGACTGTTCTGTATCAAGACGAGTAGACACGCATATCTGCCAGCCAGACAGATGCCCGGCTTGGAAGCTGGCAACATGTAGTTCTTTTTTCGAGGCTAATACAATTGCAGCAAGAGTGGAAGACTACTCTGTCGCAGTACGAGAACAGAGCCTAGCGGAAAGACAACAGCCACTCCAGTGTGAAGCTGGGATACATGGTGATCCCAATCAATAGATATGATGATTCCGACAAAAGCAGACACCGTCCCGGGTCGATACAGGGATATACCGTGGCTTGGGAAGCTGTTGAAGAGTCTCTCGGTGTTATCTTGTTGAGTTTAACGAAAGACATCCACCTGAATATTAGATATGAGCGCGCAACTCAATCATGTCTCTGCACAGAATGGTTCGTCATCAGTATACTTGATATAGACTTCCAACGAATCGAACGTTTTACGTCAGGTCATAGACACCTGTACTCAATGCCTGCAGTTGGAACATTCTGTAGGCAAGACTCTGTTCGACGACAGGGTGTGACTGCATAGCCTGTCCTGCTTTTACCTGCAGTAATTGTAGAGAGATACCAAGTTCCCATTTCTGAATCTGCTATTGCTTGTACCGTTATCGTCTGCATCCATAGAATGATTGAACGCCCACCGGCCTAAACGGTTATCAGTTGGTTTGACAACAATGGGCATATCACGAGGATAGTTGTAGCTATTCTGTGACGAGCAGCATAATTATAACGGTTGGGCATACAAAAGCCCTAAACTGTGGGGGGTGAATTGTTTGCAAGATCATGGAAGGCACCTAGGTAGGTTGTCCGCGTAAAATCGGTATACCCACCATGGTATGGACCGGTAGATGGATTAACGGTGCAGTAAGACTGGCATCCGCTCTTAGCAGTAAGAGCGTTGTACATAACCACCGAATATCAGCTACCTGCTGATTGCCGAATGGCGGCTGTAGTACACAAAGCTCGGGACTTGTGAGATACATTGCTTCGTAGTGGACCAAGATGGGAGGCTTGATATCCCAGTACCACCTCTGTGTTTCCTAGAGCCCATAGGCCTTTTTGAGGTTAGACTCGCAGAAAGACCTCGCCATTTGGCTGATAGAAAACAAGTTCGCCATTGGATACCTGGATAGCCCTTGTCTTCAGACCTGATCAAGTTCTGACGACCATAATTTTGGATTTCAAGTCCTCGGAATGGTGAGCTCATGTATAAGGGACGAAATGATGTACTTGTTTTGTCCAGGATACGCTCCCGCCCCAATTTGGGAAGATGGTATCGTCCGGAGATGCAAAGCTTTGCGTTTCGTAGGAAGTTCATCAGTAGGTGCAGGGTATATGAACGCAGCACCGTGCCAAGAACATTTTCCAAAGTCTAGGTCAAGGCATATTCTACCATAATAGAGCACACCATATTGGCCGCCATCATAGCTTGCTTCTATGACATGGGCTGTGGAGCTGCACTAAGTGGACGCACCCATCGAGACCACCGCGGTCGGGATAAGAGCAGTGTAAACATTGACACACAGACCGGCCATGGCTGTCAGGTCTCCGGGAAGATGCGCCATCGTTGCTGCCTTGCATTCAACGGAGGACTTGCTCTCGACTGTCTTTTCGAGTCTGGTGCCAAAGTTCTACGTTTAGGGTTTGTCCCGTCTTGGAATTTCTCGAAATGAGATATCTCCAGAGGTGACTTGAGCACATGGAAACCGGTGATGTGGAAAATTCCTGCAAATGACTCGGTATCTTTTGGTGCTCATGCTGCTGTTGCTGGTGGTTTGCTTTGTTGGTGTATCATAGACCAGTCGACAGAGCAGACCAGCACCAAGTATACTTACGTCGTCGAGCGTCTACTGCGTCCACGGCGTTCAGCTTCTGTCCATAGAAGAATGAATGGGATAAAAAGCGGATTAGACTGGATTGATTCCGAACCGCGAACCATCCCTATGTTCTGGCTGCACTGCTGCGTGTCCGCTTAGATGGTCATCGATGACGACCACTTGGAGGGGATCCATAATAAAAGGTGTATTATAGGCGCAGGCCGAGACAGTCTCGACCAAAGAGACTATGCGCAGATCAAATTTCCAGACGTGGTCGACCAGGTGGACAGACTAGAAAGGAAAATGAGCCCAGTCCGAGATGGAGATACAGAAGATTCCACACGTTTGAGCATGCGCCAAATCAGACCGCCGAATCAATGAAACTCCAGTGAAAAGGCATGCCTTCCCCTACTGTCTTACCCAGCTCGACAATGAGTTCTGCGCGCCGGGTATCCCTAACCTCCTCATACGCGGTAGGTTCCATTCAGACAAAACAAGAGTGAACCGCAAGGCTCACTCTGGACGGGAGAAAAAAAAAAAATGAGATTCCAAGCCCGTCTGAAACCTGTATTAGGCCAGAGCGAGTAAAGTGGGAATCCCTGGTCTAAATAGGGTTCTTATTGCCCTTGATGGCGAGCGTAGACCGTTACCACTGTATCGGTAAGGAAGTATCCTGCCAGTCCCAAGGCCCGTCATCACCATAGTACGAAATGAAGAAGTGTCGTTTAACCCGACTTGTGGTTCTGGAAGCAAAAAAGGCTGTCATGTCCTGGACCCCGGCATTGGTCGCTGCCAACAGTCACTGTACTTCCGTAGTTGGGAAGCCGTGTCATCGCTCGAAACATACATGGCTGTATGTTATGGATAGACAACGGAAAGTGCTTGAGTCGAGGACAGTAATATTGCACTACTCCAGCCCTTCCCTCACGGGGATGTTGAGAGGACAAAGCCAGTGGTCTCCAGGGAGTAGCCGAAGCGCACATGCTCTCGATGCACTTGGCCTGAGTCAGACCATTCTTTCATGGATAATGTTTCCTTGATAACATTGAGGGCCTCCGCTTCGCCGTGCAAGGGTGCAAGGGGGCTGTCTTTATCGAGGCCGGTACATCGATTAAGGTCAAGAAGATCATCATTATTGGTATCTTGATATCATTGCGATATGACCGGGTCGTCTTCAGGTCGTGCCGTCGAGGAGAGGGCCACCCCGCTTGGTAGCGATGGTAGCCTCAGCAGTAGCTGGTGGATGCTGTGGCTAGGACTATCGGCCAGCCCGTGAGAAGATAGACGGAGTAATAAAAGTAAAAAAGGACCAAATCTGGACGCATCTTCTAGCCCTGAAAGAGGAAAACAAAAGATCCATTCGTTCTGCTGACTTCTGGCTATCCTCTGGCCCAGACACTAGTGTAGCACCAGCAGTCGATATCAGGAGTTTCCTCGTCTAAGCCATTCTCCAGTGCAATGTGACGATTCTGTACAGGGCTCTGCGATACGATCCTGCTCGTCCGTGTCAACAGCTGTGATTGCAGCTCATTTCGATGGATAGCGGAACATCCGATGTTAGGGATAAGCGGCAGCCTTATTTCTCCTTTGGAAACTGGCAATGAAACTCCAGGGACCCCGTATCATCCTCGCCAGGCTTGACATATCAATCGCTTTTATTGACACCGCGAGGGGCACTTGTTGCGGAAGATACAGCTATTCAATATCAGGTCTCGTGCACCTAACCTGGGCTGCCTGGATAGTGTCCACTGAGGATCCGTGATTATCATATCGTGGTCTGCTGATTCTAGACATCATCGTCAGCTCGAAACCATAAGGATGGTTGACAGGGGCTGACCAGATAACCCTATCTCATTGAGTGTTCGCTCTCAGACACAGTTGCTACACGCCTCAACCGGAAAGTAGACCCTGATTTATGATATCTCCTAAGTGAGCTGAAACGTATCGGGTCGAGGTCAGGAAATCGCCTCGTTTTGCTCGCATTCGCCGAAAGTGAGGTCGTAGTCGGCCAAGTTTTTCCCTGGATATATTAGCAAGACCTTTGAATACAACCAAATAACTAACTGAGATGTTCAGGAACGTTCCTCCCCTCATACATCTGGGAAGACAGCACCCACATGTACCATCTGCGGTATATTGAGTCACCACAACTCGGTGCACTCCATGACAGTCTTCACGAGCCCAGTCTGTTGAGCCAAAGTCTTTGGTCCCGCTTTACCGACAATGAGAGTCCAGACTGGCGAAGCGGGACATGTATAGAAGGTGTCCACTGCCCATGTGGTCGGGAGTTGCAGGTCATCAACTGGAGTATTACAGCTGGGGCGGGATTTCCAGTGTCCTTTACCTCGTCGCGTGAAATCTTCCATGGTTCGTTTCTGGATATATTGAGATCCGGTCATCCCAATGGAAGCCGGGCACAGATAAGAGGAGGCAAAGCAGGAAGGCTTAGCACACGGAATTCACTAGATGGGCGGTTCTTGGTAGGCCAGTAAATCCCATTCAGTGGACTGTCCAGAGGTCGCCAGGAACGGGTGGGTTCCTGTGCGCTGTTGCCAGTACTTTATCCATTTCTTGAATTGGAATGCAGAGAAGTCAGTGCGTTTTGCCAGATCTCTGCGGTTTATGGAGGATCCAGCCAGCAGAGCCTGCGTACTCGATAAGAATCATCCGGCAAGCCGCTTAGGGTTGTGCTGGACATCGCATCTCGACTTGTCCAAATCTTCTGCTGCTCTGATAGATATCAGCAGATATAGGGGCTGAAGTCTGTTGTCGAGAATTGCCACGATTATTGCAGTCATCGACATCTGCTTCCTATCCTCTCGCAGCTCAATTCGCGACGGATATTGGTTGAGGAAATTCGTCAGGTCAAGAGGTCCCAATGGTCTTAACTGTTGCAAGCTATTTGCTCGCCATGGTTCGCGGTCCGGGGGATGAGAACCCTCAGACGTTCTTGGCTTCAGGCACCTTCAGTGGAACATTTTAGATGTGCTGGTGCTATGGATCTGTTCAGAGCTTCCACGACTTATGACATTATCATCAGTATCTGTTCAATGACCGTTGAAAGTGAAGTACGCGTAACCAGAGCAGTCGTGATCCGGTTCGATTACTGGATATAGGGAATAGGCTGAGGTAGAAACATCCTGCCTAAGCTGCTGGATTTCTCCGTCACGAAAAACTTGTGTGTACTCCCAGGCTAGGGGTGAGAAGACGAGAACCGAGATATTGGATGCCAATTGCGTAATTCCCTGCGAAGATGGGCAGAAGGAGGGAACCTCCCCCCGTGTGGTTAATTGTCGTGGATATGGCCCCATGCTAGGGCTAGCACAGCACATTCCACCACGACGCCGCTGATGAGAGAACTGCCTTGTAAGTGATTTTGCAGACCATAAGATTTTTAGGTCAGGTATCTCGCTTGGTGCAATGGTACCAGGTGAGTAGGCGAATAACAGTTGGATCTGTCACTATCCAAGACCGTATGACAGCTAGGAAAGCCTGAAGGCTCAGTCTCGGACGATTTCTCAGTTGCACAGTCAAGGCTGGCACCACTAGGGTATAATTTGCAGTTACGAGTAGAGTGTCAGTAGGGCCAAACCGGATCGTACATGGATCGCCTCCCGCAGAACTCCATGTAATCGGGGTATGCTCCCATGTCGACAGATATCACCGAGCTGGGTGAAATGTCTCCAGATCTCGACCGGCATCCAGATGTACATCGGGATTATTCCACATATTTGGCGAAATTTCCCATGCCAGCACGCACCATCAACGAAGTTCAAGATGAGTACAGGAGATCAGTTACTAGTCCTGTCCGAGGATCCTCCTCGTCCACCTCCCTAACCCAGACCAAGACCAAGGCCTGGCCTGTCAGCAGAGCTGGTATTCCAGTGTCCACTGGAGCCGGGGGAAACATCCCTCCAGTCCGGTCCTCCCTTGCTGCAGCTAAAGCATTCTGGGCATCACGTAGGGCCATGATATCCCAGTCAGGGATAGGCCGGTTCAGCTCAGCAGTTGTTCGTGCATGCCATTCCTGCCCGTTTATAGACATCTCAATACGGCATAAACCATCCGGACGCCAACCTGATTCCTGCGCGAGCTCTTGGAGAGCTGCCTCGTAGATACATCCAATAGTCATACCATCATATCCATCGAGTTCGGTGTGGTAGGTGGCAGCCAAACTTCGATGAGGTGGGCGTGAGCTGGTACGGATGGTGATATCGATGGTGGTATCGGGAATCAGAAAAGGATAAGCACAGTCGCCGTTGGAACATACGGCCGTTTGATTCATCGTGGTATTACTAGGAATTCAGAGATAATCAGCCAGGAACAATAGAATCCAAGAAGAATAGTTAGAAGGGACTTACTTGACTGCTTGAGATACAAGACTAGTTGGCCAGAGATAGACAGGTAAGATAAGAGTAATATTGGAGTATGGATTGTATTGGATATACCAGGGTGCGAGAGATCAAAGAGAGAGGGCGTGTCATGGAGAGCCATCCTCAGGATACCTGACGGGAGGTTATCACATCTGGTAACCCTGGCACTCGTCCACTGATCTGTAGACTCCCGCTTTTTCATTCCAGATGGACGGACACAATATGGGCGAGTGATCGGATTCCGTTAATATGCAAAAGGGCATGGCTCTGCAGAAAGAATGGTCTTCACGGTCTCGATGTCTGGACTGGTCTACCAACCCAGTTGAGGATCAGCATTTCGTCGATTGCCCCGTAGTCTTTTATCCAGGCCACGAATATTGCTGCCATCATATCCCATGCTTGGAAGTCCAAGACCAGCAGTCGAGTCTGGTCAGACAATTCAGGTCATCTCCCTGGATAGTATTCGGTCATCTACAGCTGTGCCGAGGATGAAAGCCTTTGGTGACAAACACATTTGACCACCAGTAATGTACTGGTTGATAATGTCCAGTACTTCCTGGCGAAAAGACATTTGCCATAGGAGGTTGCATCATAAGTTATACAGCGTACCGGCAGTCATATAAGGCGATGAACTTTCCGAGTCCTCTCCTTGCTGCTCTCCTATCGGTGAGTCTACCCATGCTGGGCTCATCCAGGGCTCGCTCATGAACTGTAGCGATGCTGGTATGAAGGCTGGGGATAGTTCCTCCCGTCAAGCCATACATAATCCCATTCGCAGAGGCAGCTCACATCGGCCTGTACGGGTTGACCCTGTGAGTTTCCAGGCATGTAAAACATCGTAGTGGCCAAATATCAGTTTCGGGGCAGTGGAGGGCCTAGGGAAAAATGAAGGCTTCACTTCCATTAACCGCTTAATGAATCAGAAGCATGTAAAGCTCGCAAGGTTCCACGGAAACCGCTGAATCGTCAACCCTTGGAGGCTCTCTCGTGTAGTCGGGATTGAATGCTATCTTCATAATTCGTGGGTTGATAACATCGAGCTTCTTGTCCTAGCCCAGGCAGAACTTACCCTTGCGGTGCTGATATATGCATCAAATAAATCCCTCGGCCGCATATCGCAGGTAATACCCTGTCCACTGTCATGTCCCTATATAGAGCTGCAGGAATTCCAGTGGTATCTTTACAGGGCCAGCAACATCCTGGTTATTGGCAATATATCGCGCACATGCCCAGAAACAAAGTTCAACTGTGTGCATATCATGATCGCAGAATATAGACGGAAGCCATTTCCCTTTCATCCTCTAGTTGAATGTGAGAGTCCTTTCGAGTGCCCAACGAAGGGCTTGCATTGGGCAAGGACGCAGCCGGAGTGGCTCGATGTCGGTCATGAAAAGCCTTCGAAAGAAAGCCTGGACTTCGCCCGTTGAATAAGGTCTCGGCCAGAGTTCTTGGGAGGCATTTGAGATGGGCACGATTCCTAGCTCATGGAGTGGGTGGATGTCAAAGGAATGCTTTGAAGTAGGGAATAGGAGAACGGTTGGTCGTACACCGCACTGGAAGCAGTTGCTAATATCCACTAGAGCGGCAAGGATTGGTATAGATATACCGCATTTAGGGTCTCAAAGACGAGTATACTGCACCGCGTGTTGTGGGAACAGGTGCAGTGCAATGGCATCATTCCAGGCGAGATGAGAAAGACACCTCCACCTTCACGTCCCAGGACCCGAACCGATACAGCGCCATTTCGCTGGATGCTTTTGCCAGGCTTCCAGCTGGACAGTGTCGACAAAGCCATTGTCAATGGTTGACTTGTGGACAAACAGCCACGCCGTCAGGAATGTCCGGACAGGTTATAACCCAGTCCTGGTCACACCCCTAGACCATACCAGGGCTGCCAGTTCATGTGCCGGACTTGATTCGATCGTTGAACGCTGAGCCCCTGTCGATATAGTAGCATCAAAGATGACAACCATGTTTTCAGCCCTGGAAGCTGTCCACTATAGTGATCCACGCGTCGAACGCAGCTTGCATGCTGAACGGTTGTCGTAGAGATAAGCTGACCACAGTATGGGGTGAGGATGGTAATATGGTCTAGCGGAGCTTTGGGCAATCACCCACCAAGTACAGGGCCTGCGATGCTCGTGTGGGGGCACTTCTGCGAATACCAAATGCTGCCAATTAATCCGAGTGTCGGCTGGGATGCCTACATTGGCGACCAGAGAAGTGGCAGGCAAGCAGCAGAGCACATGGAAATGTTGATAGTCGAGCACCCGCAAGCATCACGCTTTTCGTGTGATTCAATGTCCCTGAATGGGTTGCCGTTCATATACTGGGTGATCAGCCGGGAGCGTATAGCTCCAGAGGGTATTGACCATACGCCGCTGCTCGCAGAAAATAAAGTCCATCAAACTATACAGCTTGAGGCGCCCAAATGATGACAGTGCAGTTGTTTGGCGAATCGATCAGATCCTTCGCTACTGAGCGCAAGCAGCCGGAGGTGCTTGTGGTCGCCGACTAGCAGTGCCGGCCAGCGGTAGGAGTCTCTGCTCCTGACCATGATCAGAGGAGCTCTTCCTTAGCGCTCCAGCAGTCATCTCGTTCTGGGATTTGCTGCGGTACGGTTGTATGGGCATCACGCATCACTAGACCGCTGTGCCACTTCATGCACTCGCGTTTAGGCTGGGTGTCACTGAATATGGCGGTGATCCATTGGCAAAACAGGCTGCTTTGCGATGAGATATCTGCTCAAGGCCCGGACAGTAGGGCCCTAGGTATTTCGAAGTATTGGACTGCACGAGAAAAGGACCCTAACTGGGGTTTCGAGCGACATCTTTGCAAGATACCATGCTGTGGCTACGGCTGAGGCCTGTGAACCCGTTCAACTGACTGCAGCTGGTGGCAGTATTCCTAGTTTGGTTCTGTCTCGCGGTGGGAATAGCCTCCCAGGCCTCTCGTAGAGCCAGGATCTCCCTGATTGTTCGCTCAGCTGGGGCCGTGGCATGCTAGGTCCATGTAAGGATATCTCCACGTGCTATCATATCTGCAAGCCAGGTGCTATTTAGCATAATCTCCTGAATGGCAGCCTGGTAAATATATTCGATGGTCATTCCCTCATGACCCTCAACATCAGCAAGGTTTGCGGTGGCAGGGATATGGCCGGGGCGCGAGTGGTTCAGATAGTGATATCAAATGTGACATTGACGATTGAGTCTGCTGTGTGGACAGCCAGCCCTACAGGTTATACCACATCGATTAGTACATATCAGTAGATAAGAAAGAATTCTACTTACGTGCCATTCTTGTGATATCTCTGCAAGATAACCTCGATACAGACACCCAGACATGGCGAAATGGAGGTGCATCTGTTGCTATGCTGTTGAATAGCCAGCATTATGGGGGATCAGGAGTCGGTAGTCCTCTGGCACTGCGTTGCAGTAGGGACACAACAGTGTGATATCTCTAGTCACTCCTTTTTCAATATAACGAGGATGGGTTTATATCGCCGGTAGCTGGAGTATATCGAGGATATGAAGGCACAGCACAGCCTGTACTGAGATTCCGTCTCAGCCATGTGGAAAGTCTCTACAAGATCAATGTAGAAAAGAGTGCACCCGGGCAGCCTCGAACATCGTCTGCAGCCAGCATCACGTAGGCTAGGACCGACTACTCGCATGGCCACAGACAAGCGGCCATGCAGTAGCTGCTCGACGTTGTGCTGTAACGAGTGAGCGGACTCGATCTGTTCGGTTTCTTTCGGTGTCCACCATCATATGTCACTAAGAGCGAGTTGCCTTTGACTATCATCCGTTGTTATGAGTTGACGATGCGTGCGTCCTATAAACGATGGCAGCCGGCACCGCAAGTTTCTAGTAGTGACAAGCCTGGTACTGGAATAGAGTCTGAAATGAAGGGAGCATGAATGGTCTCTGCAGTGGTTCTCGCAATCATGCCTCAAAAATAAGACATTTGCTGTCTTGTCCGCTTGTTCTGTCCAGTGTCAGACCAAGAGCACCATGTCTCTTTTGGGGCACTTGTCTCTTCAAATAAGAAGCCTTATCAACGTAGGTTCCGGTTCAGGCGATATCAATCGATCCAATTCTTCCTCGCAACTGCCCACATCTTGGACAGTATCCGGCCATAGATTCAGTCCCAACCATTGCTTGCTGTGTATATGGCACCCCGGTTTTCTTATGGCAATGGCGACAGACGCCGTGTTTGATCGAGGATGAGTGAGGGCAGGGGGCCTCCTGGTTGCTAGCTATGTTCAATATCGAAGCCGGTACAGGAGCCTCGAGATTGATGGAATCCATACAACGAGCTATGGTATGGCGTTCGCTAGGAGTAACCACATTCCCAGGTATCAGGAGACACCACAAGCACCGAAGATAGAAGTGCTGGGAGAGCTGAGCAAACGCACTACTCGCCAAATCTCCAGTTCGGCCTCAACTGTAACGCTGGTGATGGTATCCTGTTTTGATATCTCCGCAGCTGCCTTGCGTCCGTTTTGTCTCGTCTCCTTGCTGTTCTGGTCTGGGTCTTCTCTTCGTTCGGTCCATGTAGATATACAGACAGCAGACAATGATTCAATTCTCCAGTATTGCTATGACCGGTCTCGCGGGATCCGGGTAAATGCATTGATGTATCACTTGGAGATCTTCAACCGAGAGCCCTTACCGGGGTCTCATCGTGTCTCTCGTGAGTCGAGATTGTCCTGCGGGTATTTGAGCCGGTGGCAGCGTCTCTAGAGGTTTGTAGAAGATGCACAGCATTTCTTTGGAGGCATCTGACTGCACAGTATTTGTATCGTATTAGTCTCTGTATTCTGCTCTCTGACGGTTCGACTAACAGCACTTGCAGTTTGAATCATTCATGTTCCAACAGAGGAACGTTTGCCGATGCAAATCCACCAATGACACAGTATCGTAGAGAACATTGTGATTGCGGCCTTGACATAGAAAGCGAATCAATCACTGTTGTCTCTAGTTCAGGCTCGGGTCAAGTTCTGCTCCACCGCGCGTCACTTCCACCAGCATCGGATAGTCTCAAAGGTATTGTGGTGCTGAGGCTACAGTCTCAGGGCAACGACGTAAAATAGTTGGTATAAAACTGCCGGAAGACCCCATGGGGCAGAATAAATAGGGTGTTTTGACATGAAAACTCCATGGTATCGAGTTGTTGACAAATTGATATCCCCATCCACGGTAGAACGCCGAGTTCGAGGCAGCCGCGAGGTCAGCATGTCGACATACACTCTCTATCGTTGTTCAGAGGTAGGATGGGCTTCGTATTCAATCCGCAGGAAGTGATGTTGTTGAAGACTTGAGGCGCACAGGACCTACATAGGCGGTTCATAGCGGAGTAGTTCCACTTAATCACTCACAGTGTATACCAGATTCTGCAATATTAGGATCACCAGGGCTGGCGTCTCGAGTTAGGAGGTCAATGGTGGAGGTGCATATTTTTGTGACAGCCCTAACTTGGGATCTAAACAGGCCATTCTGGACAGAATGATTCCGTTCCGATCCTGCAAGAGAACGTCTTGCAAAATGTTTCTCAGAGATTCCTAATCATCATCTGCATTCCGGTAGGACATTCCGGTAGGACTGTCCAAATACCATGGCCTCTTAGGAGAAAGCTTGACCAGCCCAGTGTCCATGTTCAGACGGACAGTCGTTTTTCAGGACACATGTGCAGGCACAGACGCAAGGCCGCATATCTCCTGTGGATGACTGGATTCTGCCTGAGCTATGTCTGTTGAAGGACCTGATCGAAGAAGTGTCCAGTCGCTCTCTTGTTCAACGAATCATCTGCCTTGAGCTTCTCCAGTGGCAAGGCTCGTTGCATGGTTTCGTCTTCCGGCATTTCTGGTGTTGGCAGTGTTGTTGGTGCAAGCGGTCCACATCGTCTAGAGTAGATAGGAGCTGCATATGTGAGAAAACGCTGTGGCATTTTTCGTAATGTTCGTGCGTCGGATGTATTTTGCAGTACATACTGGGTGGCCCGTAGGATATGCCATTCAGACATGGTTCTTATGTCCCAAGACAAAAGCAAATGCTGGGGCTGGAGGTTTGCAAGCACAAGCAGTCAAGGGGTCCCGATAGCTTGTTGGCACATCCATTGCGCAGTGGATTTATCGTGGTAGTGTTCACCGTCTTTTCAAAGTCTAGACCGTCAATTCGCCGTGAGAATCCATAGTCAACAGTCCAGTCTCGGGATAAACGTTCGCCATGCCAATAGAGACCAGTACAGAAGTAGCTATACGGTCATGCATGAGCCCAGTGTTTCCCAAGGGAGAGTTTCACGATTCGTATGCTTGATCTTGTGGCGCTTGGATGGCAGTGTCCGGTTTTGAGACAGAAGCTGCACTCTGTTTGGGAAGTTATCTGCTTGATAGCCTGGGCCTCGCGCTTTTGTGCAGCATCACAACTGATGCATGTCTTTTCGCCGGCAATCCATTTGTTATGGCTCTTACATAGCCACATGTGGCCTTTCTTGAGGCAAACTTGGGAAAAACGTTTGTTGCACTTATGAAACCTGTAACCCGTGTTAGCTCTGGTTATGATAAAAACTATATCTGGTATTGACTTACAGGCTTCAGACGGTTTGGGAGCTAGAAATTCTTCCTTCAAAGATGAGCGACTCTGGCTACCTCGCGGAGGGTCGCCTTAACTCTCCATTTGTGGCACGAGTGCTGGTTGTAGTATTCTGGCGATGTGAGCTGCTCTGGAGATGCGAGGCATGAAATATCGAGTCCAGCTGGAGACCGACTGAAATGCGGTTGCTAATCCTCTATTGCAGAGTCCCATGGTCGTTGATCGTGCTCGACTTAGGGCTACAGTCCGGACATTCGGCCTTGGTAGCGGCTTGTTAGGGCTGCCTTTGCAAGCAGCTTCGATCCCAAGTCAACTCAAAGGATACTGCAAGACGCATTCTTCGCAGATTCAACATCGATAAACGCCGTTCTTTCGAAGCATTCTCAGTAGTTCGACGAAATTTAAATGCTGATAATTGTCATCCCTAAAATTACCCTCTCGAGAATGTGCTGGATCCACCCTGATCCGCTCCCATATCCCACCCGAATATTGCCATATAAACAAGATATCATGTTGATCAGAGGCACAGGGTACATGAATGACTGTGGTTTCTGTGGCTCAGACGGCATCATTCATCACGGTATCTGTCCTGGGCAGGCTATCTTCGAGGGAATCATGCTTCGTCCAACTTCCATCACAAACGGTAGTGCAGGCGAAAGAACCTCGCGATTGAATCTTTCAAAACAGGTAGATAGGGAGGTGAGAGGAGAGAAGACCCGAGGGAGAGTCCCGTTAAAAACAAGGGATCACAAGGATATTCCCATTCCTGTCAGCTGCCAGGCTTCTGTGCTGGTCCAGCTCGGAGTATGGCCAAACGAACAGCAGACCTACGGTGAACAATTCTAACTCCTCCGAAGCACCTAATGCTGAACTATCCCTCCAGAGACGCATTGTCGAAAAGCCAAAAGGCCACCAACATGCCGTCCTTAGGCCTTCACTCTCGTCGTCGAAGCTAAATTGGGCAGCCACCGACAAGTATAATCACTTTGAGCCATGAAGTGGCACTTCACCTTTATGATGCTAGAAGTGGTGCAATGGCGTTGGCTATGGCATATTGTACTGGCCTTCAAGTCACACAGCAAGTATCTCCAGCACGTAATGTGATGCCCTGTTGGTTGTCGCGGCATCTTTATGCAGAAATAGGTCTAAGACAATATCCATGCCAACATGCTGGATCTGCCTTGAGTGTAGCAGTAATTCAGGTTTTCCTCAATCATAATTAAGGGAGGTCCATCAAGTAGGAAATGCCTGGTTACTGCCACTTCGAATGTAGTTAAAGTAAACGTTTCGGTCTCCCAACCAAATACGTCGTCACGCAATTGATATGGCAAGTAGAAGCCCTCGGGTCTCTATATATGGCTCCCTGAGATTGCTTCCCAGACATTTTTCGTGGTGTCATCCTTGATCCAGGCCACAAGATGGGCACTTTCCTGCATTTGTATGCAATGAATTCTTCATCGCCGAGTCTTCAACCGATGTGGTCAGGCTGGCGAGTGCAATTCCGGTCTCGAAACCCCCTTCCTCCAAAACATATACCTGTGGTGTCCTGGACTCGTGCCCCTTTCGGTCTCGACTGGGCTGCGGATAAGCGATCAGCTCATGCGGGTTATCCAGAACACTAAGCGAAAAATCACAAGACATTAGATAAAAGTATAATAAATGCGGACAAGAATACTCACAAACGGCCCAAAAGGGGGCTCCTACTCCAGCCAGCAGTAGGGAGGGCCGCACCTTCGTCCTTCTCACGAGAACGAAACGCACGACGGTAAGTTATGACCTCTGGCAGGTCACGGCCACTCCCGACAGCGCCAGCCCGAAGGACCGCCTCGCAATCAGATATCTTCCAATGTCTTGCACAGTGATCTGCTGTGCAATAGTATACTGATAAGCCCAGTGCACACCGGGTGACCGAAGTATAGCAGCACTAAGCATATTGGGATAGTGCTCAGTCCAAGAACAATGCCACGGCATCAACACCAGTTGGCGTGGTTGAATGAGGTGCAGGTATAAACAATTGAGAATTCGGGGCACCATGATCTGCAAAGACAGCTATCAGTTAATGCACCGGACATGTCAGTCTCAGACACTTACAGTAATCTTTTCATGGCAATTCGGCAGTTATGCATCTCTGTCCAATTCCTGAAATGTGAGTAGAAGCGCCAGCGAGGCCAACAGTTCCTTGTATGCGTTATCCCGCTAGCCAACAATCAGGTGAGTCTCGTGCGAGTATCCAAAACACCCTCTTGCAGTTGCACTCACACGCCTGACTGTCCCGGAAAATAGAGCCCGCAGAACGGGACATGATGCAAGATTGCATGGCCACTAGTAGTGATCAAATTCTCGCATATGTCCTCACTGGATTCTGGTTCGTATGTGAAGTCTTGATAGGGTACGGGAACAATGTAACCTGGTTGTAGGGCTGCGACTTCGTGATCAGCTTGATATTTCCCTGTTCACGAAGAAGAGACACAGGGTCAGCCGCAGGTATCTGGGAGCTTTCGAGTTTGGAGAAAACCACGGCGGCCATCTGTTTACATCACCTTCGTACCGATATCTTGAGTGTTGGACTCTGTTGAGTTCACACAGTGTGGATGTGCCGTCATTGCCAGACGCAGGATCTCATGGCCTTTCTCCGTTCCTTTCTGGTGAACAGTCACAGGCTTCTATCAAGCGATTAGGAGGCAAAGGTATGCTAAATATTCCCGTGATATCAGACTCGGTGTATGGTAATTTCCTGCTGCGCACCCAAATCTGGCAAAATCAACAATAAAGACAGCGCCGGTGGGCCCCGCTCTACTGGAATAGGTTCAAGCCATAATCGTCTATCTGCTGGTCGCTGAGTATGTTATCAAAGACATTACGTGCCGGGAATCGATTATTCGACGGGAATATGGTGTTCGGCGCAGCTGGACCCTGCCTGTCTATGCCCCCCAATACTGTCCATGATAGGCTGCGTAGCTCGAATGTGTGATGTAGGAGTGATATCTGGCTCGGTGTCCAGCGGGCGGGGTGGTGTATGGTAGGGTATAAAGGTGGCTCCATGAGAACGGTCTTGGAACACCGTAGCGGCTATCATAACGATGTTATCCGCTGTTGGTTACCGGAGCCGTTATCCTTAGTCGCGTCTGACGGATTCAATCCTTCGAGAGGAGAAGAAAAGTCCTCAATTGTGGATTCGAAGTGGATTGTGAGGGTATCCATAGGCAGTCCTGTCCTAGTTAGCCCGAACAGAAAGTTGTGCCACGGATTGAGTAGATGAGTGAAATGTAGAAAAGAATCTGTACAGATGAACTTGGAGAAGAGGTCTTGATCCTAACCTCCAGACAAACATAAATCCCGCGCGACATGCCTTGTTTACTACCCAGGTCGTAGCCCTGGTAGAGCTTTTAAAGCAAAGAGCCACATGCCAATATGTGGACGATTGAGCATCAAGGGGCACTTCGTGCTCTAGTTCCACGACAGTCAGTAAGAGCCGATATTGCAACGGCTGTGAAGTCCTGGCTTGAGTATCCATACAAAGGCAAAGGTCGAAATTCAGCGTATCTAGAAGCAGAATTAGCCCGCCGTCAAAGCATGAAATTGGCCCGCCTATCAACATACTCACAGATAGATTCAACTTGATGTGGTATCTAGTCTGATGCTGAGACACACATGTCCCTCCATGGGCTCACCAAAAAAGTCCAAATTCAGAGCTCTCATCTAGCCCGGAAGTTCTGTGGAATATCTGCAGGACTCCAATGCTTCCATGGAGTTTCATCCTGCGGTGCTATCTATTCTCTTGAAATCCATTCAGCTGCAATTGCTGAATACGTCAATGTCAAGAGTCATGCAGCCAGACCCATTGTCATACCATCACCATTGTCTAATCCAGCCATCAAGTTAGGGACCATTGCAAACGCATATATGTCCGGACAGCATGTCTGGCATTGATTACCGTAGACCCAGAGACCGTATCGACAGTTCCAGCGCCTGCCTTGACGCAGCTCATACCTCCTCAAGCCTTCAAATTTCACTTGACATGTGCACTTGCTAAGTCATGTGTGGTCTTTGACTGTAGCTGACCATCTGTGATGGCCACCATGGCTCTCTTAATGCACCAACCAGAGCCCCAAATGTCGCTTTGAAATGGACCTTCGACGGGTGGCATTCCGCGACAGGTGCTTGCAGACTTGAATGGTCTTGTTCAGCATCTGAAGCAGAAGAAACGCAGCAGTTGAGATACCTATTATCTCCCGGGGCAGATTATCATTTTCATAATCACCGGGAGACCGTAATGTCCTTGCAAGTCCGAGTTGCTAGGAACTGGACTCTGAATCAGCCCTCTAATCCTGCCAATCTGGTTGAAGGACAGCGCGTAAGCTTATTGCGTGAGGTAGTGGCTGTCCATCCTCGTATCTAAGCGCAGAAAGCCGTAAACTAAACTAAACTATTCTGCTACATTGCATTGTCAGCGAGTTAGTGATTGCAAATTGATATGTAGCTTCATAACAAAGTGCATACCTGTTCCGCCAACTCAATGTTGTTGGCTTTCAATAGACCAGCTTCATGCAGGCCGTCTGGCGCTCTCCTTCTGCCCGGCTTATCAGGGCATGTAGTTGTTCAGCCCCCTACTTTTGGTTGCTCTACCCTGCTCGATATTCTCCGGGGTTCTCAGAACTCCTCTTAAAATGGTGCCAGGTCGGTTGCTCCAGGTCGATCACACAAACCAGACTTGATCTGGTGTCTTCTCAGCGGTGCCAGCTCCATTTGGTGGTTTTTGTGGTTATTGTTCTGCAAATGCAGCAGCTGCTGGTTGTTCAATATCCCAGGCTCAATCTCTCGCTGCGCTGGCTGCTACTGAGGGACTGCTGCTGCAGTGAGTGGCTGCTTTGGCTTAACAATGCGAGGCATCGCGCATATCGTTCCACGACCTCGTCGGCTTCATCTTCATCGAGCAGCAGACTAACAGGTTTGCAAGGTCAGTAGGGTTTTCGTCTGGCCTGAGCGAGATATCTGTTGATCAGAGCTAAAGTTCACCGGCGTTTTCACATATTTCTCGTGGTCTAATTACCCCTAGCTCTATCGATATGTCTGTTATAGAATGGCCGTAACAGTTAGCTTCCCTTCACGGATATGTGTCCTTGAAATAACTAGAAATCACGTACCATCGAAGAAACAACACGTCAGTGCTGCATCGCAAAAGCCAGCCCACGCTTTTCAGAATCCTGGTTCTAGGGGCCAAAGGCATGCTCTCCATAATACTCGCAAAAGCCAAAAGTTCGGAGTAACATGTCCGCTGGCATGGCCAGGCCAGACAATCGCTCACAGATTCATGAAGTCCATTCCACGGCGTGATGTTGAACGCTACCTGCCACAATCGAGGAACCAGGTGCCATATAATACAGGCAGTGGTCCATCGGACAGTGGTATACAGACTGGAACTGCCATCACAGGCACACGCAGTAGTAATTTAATAGACGGATTGCATACTTCACCGGACGATATCGGTGGGTAGAATCCATCTGCCACAGCGAGGCCAAGTTCCGATCCCATGGCTGGGAAGCCTTCGAGGAGCACGCCGATGCAGTGTATCGGTCAGATGCTGATTGTCTGCGAGCAAGTTAGCTCGAAACCAGTCGGAAAGAGATCGACGAAACTTACTTCCGGGAGAAGACTTCGGGAGTTGTATACTATTCCTATCTTACGTGGCGTCGATCTGTTGGAGGCATGAGATCGGACAAGGACATTCTTCTTCTTCAACAATCTATTGAAACAACAAGTCAGCGAAGCACCTGAACAAACGAACAGCGACATACCAAAACAAAATATCCAGTTCATCCGTCTATTGTTCTGAGGGAGGATGTAGATTGTTTCGATTCAAGTTCAAACATAGAGACGATTGGGCCTCGACAGGAAGAACAGCAAGAACGTGATTAGGGCAAGGCACAAGCACCCCGATGCGTCAACTTCGGCTACCAGAAAACATGCAATGGGTTCGGCGAGACAAGACGAGGTGATATTAGGCGAAACGATCAGGTCAGGCAGCTCATGCCCTAATAACTATGCCGTTCCGAGACGGGTGTTTGGGTTTGCAAGCGGCCAAACCGACTGTGTCTGGTCAGAGATGGTGCATGGGAAGAGGAATCTCGGGGATGTGCTACGAACTCAGCTTCTCAAGCAAGATGAAGTACGCCTGATGGCTGTAGAGCAGACTCTGGTGATACGTTGTGGATTGTGTGCTGAGTGCTGCAAGAGGGTCGACCTCAGGGCTACATGGTAAAAGTAAGAACTAATAATCGGGAGAGCGAGAAGGATTCAGACGAACGTCTCTCAAAAGACGGAAAGGATGCCAAATACTGAGGTCGCTGTGGAGGAGTTGTAAAAGGAAGAAGAAGAAGGTCGGTTTGGGGGAAGAGGAGATACTTATAGGCAACGGTGGCCAGGTCCGCAATGAATGGCTACGGGGCAAGGAACGGTGTGTAATATGGAAGTGACAGAATAATTGCACCCTAAGTTAATACAGAAATAGCTTCCACGGTTCAATAATAGTTTGTATCCAATAAAGCCCCGTGTTGACGCAGGATGATGGAGAAGGCAAGTGGTAAAGGAATATGGAGAGGAATAGAAAATGGAATGGGAGGGGAAATGGCTCAGAACGCGGTAAGAGTGGAAATAATAGAACCTTCCAGCCAAGCCATTCGACGGCTTGATGCCACTCCGTTTGCCTCGCTGGGCTGATGACGGGAAGCGGCAGTTATGCGTGGCGACAGCTCACATCGCCGGTGAAGTAGCGAAATCAGCCTCAGTCACCGGGGCCGTAAACAGTATAGGCATCAACATCCCAATCGTACGAATTCATGGTCTAGAGCTGCGCTACGGTCATATCACTGCCAATATGAATAGCTTCATAATTGCTCTTGACCTCGTCGCGGGTTAGCCGGATTATCATGCTGCCACCGTTTGAAGGCCGCGGTGAAGCCGACATCCTCACCCGGGCCTCCGTCTCCGTTTGACTGATGAGCAACGCTGTCATGGAGATCCACCAGAGGTACCATCGATGGGCGGCCATGAGCACACTGGAAAGGGAAGACGCAAGTCGCCAGCCGCTTCACCAGGTTCATGCATTCCCCAAGAGTCAGAGCATCGTTGAACATAATGGCAGTTCTGCAGGCTCGAGAGTTGAGCAGGTTAAGGATGCCCTGTGGGCACCCCGATAACCGTCCAACCCAGTCCTCCGAATGCACAGGGTCGGTGAATGGTACATGGGAATGTGCTCTTCCATTCTCTGTCCGCTTCCATGTCTCGGCTCGGATGATGTTGATGAGCTGCTCTGGCTCTGTCCGACATCGCTCTGCAATCAAGGTCGGAAGCGTTGATACCGAAATAGACGCCTTTCCACTTCGTGGATGTTGTGAAACTGCATAGTCGATTCCCCACGACTTGAAGTATTCCACCTGCCGCCTAAACAAAGCAGCCTCGGTGGCGGGGATGTCAATCGTCACCGGGTCCACTTCAATCATTTGTACAGCGTCCAGGTTGCTGTCGAATAATTCCTTGGATAGTCTCTCGATTCGACATCGCTCATCGGCGGCGTGCTGGTCAATTAGGACAAGCGTTGATGCATGGTCCCGCGATATCATTTCCACCAGAATAAACTTCTGGTCGACTTGCCCAATGACTCTGGCTGTCTTCAAGTCTTGTTTGCGTAGTTTTCCACTATATTTTGACGCCCCAAAGCCATCCAATCCGCATCGTTCGTGGAAATCATGCGCCAACTTTTTGGCACTTGCGTCGTGTTCTGGTTCGGTATCCAACGCGTTTATCGGTCGTTCAGGCCGGCCAAAAACAGGGTTTCTCCAATTACCCAACAAATTTTCCAACCACATATTCTGCGTTCCGGGAACAGCTGATGCCGGTCGCTTCTGGCTATCCAATATCCGAGTCGCCATCAGCGACCCCGTTGACTTGGGTCGGTGGGACAATACCGAGGCAGCTGACGGCCGAACGTTAACGGACTGGCCAGTCCGCGAGTTGACCCAGTGGCTTATCCCGGTGTAGGGATCAACCCACGGAATCACTTTGTCACCGCACTCCTTGGCCTGAATGTCCACGGCGTTGTTCGCCGCTGCTATCTTTGAGCCTTTCTCATCAATCGTAGGTTCCAAAATTAGACTCCGTGTCTGGTCTGTCGGTCGATGCATGTCTTCATCTGCTGAGACCACGACTGACTTCTCTCGGGTTGGGCCATGAGCGTGGCTATTGCCACTTTTGATCCGAGACCAATTTCCAAAATGTCCACTATCACCTGATCGGGAAAATGACGGGAGCTTCATTTCTTTTCCTGACAACTCGGTGGTAGAAGTCCTTAGACTTCGTTTCTGGGACTGTCCTGCAGTCCCTACCTGCTGCCCAGAAGGTTCTTCTTGTCTCTTTCCACCCCGTGGACGCATGTTGTGGGCTTTCAAATACTCGTTTATCATCAGTGTTAGGATATCCAAAATACGCTGAAGTGACCTGTCCGACTCGGGGAGTTCCTGGTCATTGTTGGCCATCGTACCGTCCACCGATTCGACACGAATATAGAACATGGGCCATTTGTTGATAGTCGTTGCACCGGAGTGGCGGACATCCGGTTGGGTAGTTAATGAATTGCTTGCAAACGGGACTCGTGCAATCGTTCCAAAATCAGACATCGAAAAAAGGCGGTTGACCTCGCTGTATAATATATTCGTTTGATTATGCGGGTGCACAGGGTCAGCCCCAAGGGATATGAACTGGACTTTCTTGGAGGGACTAGGGACTAGGGAGAGTGCAGCCTGGATCGTTAGATGCGGAACTGTGGCCGACACTGAATGCCATGCTGTTATATTGCTTGTATCGAGGCCTGTCTGAGACAGAATAGAGCTCAATCGTATCAAGTCCAGTTCGCCATCGGCTGGAGAGCCTCGACGAGGGCGGATTGTTAGTTTTCGTTGTTTGTCCGTATCAGAGATTACCAGTTTCGAAATAGTGTTATTCGAAATGACAAGCGAGATCAGCAGACTTTTCAAATCGTCCCACTGTCGGTCCAACTCATCTGCCTTCTGCAGGGTCAATGCACGGTTCTTCACTCGAACGGGCATATTCCCAAAAAGGTCATTGACTGTGACGCGCGTTCCATGGTCACTAAACTTCAAAGCGTGGTGCTTTGGTGCTGGGCTAAGCCGTGCAACAGTTGCTGAGTGATGGAACATGACAGTGTTTGTGCTTGCATGTTGGACATGATGGGAAGTTATGGTCAACAACGCTAGCGCAGATAGTGAAGCCAGAAAACAGCCCTTCCTGCCATGAGCTGGGGAGTCCGGATTGAATTTCGAGGTATCTGTCCCAATTAATATATTGTCATAAGAATCCGAATTGAATACATACGATAAGCCTTTCCCAGGCCCCCGTCACTCTCGAACTCAGCTGGGATGATTCCATTCCCATCGTCTTCCACAACGCACCCTCCCCGTCGGTAGTCAACGGTAACAAAAACGGTCTGGGCATTTGCATCTATAGCGTTCTTGACCAGTTCCACAATTACGCCATTCAAATTCGTAATGGACGTCGAAGATTTGATTTTAGCAGCCACTTCGTGTGGGAGTGGCTGGATTTTGTGGACATTCATCGTATGGGTTAAGCTGTCGAAAACATATTTATCCGTCGGGGCGTTGTCCGCCACCTTGACTTGGATAGTGTTCCAGCAAGCCGATCAAGAAGGCTAGCAGCCAGATTCAGACAGCATTAACATTGATGACTGCCTAAGTGTCGCTTCCATGTTGACACAATGGTTTTGGTGAGAGAGTTGAGGAAGTCGCAGGCAATGATGTCTGCCTATCACGTGACTTTATACTGAGTGATTCAACAAGTCCCAATGTTACAGCCATCACAACTGCTCAACTGCAGCTGTTACTTTGCTACTGCTAAGACTATGAAAAGCTTCACTTTGATCTTGGCTATCCTCTTTTGGAAACTTCCTAGTCAACAGCCCAAGCACTTCTGCAGCTGTATACACACACCGAAGCAACAAACAGTGAATAGAACATACTCAAACTCTGACTTTGATTGCCTGCAGTCATTACAGCACTGCAGCCAGTTTCAGGAAAGCTACCAAAGGGTCCTCTGAGCCCTGCGATTCGACGATTCGTAGTTTTAAGAAACAGGTGAAGTATCACAAACCCGCAACTCTGGACCTCGAGGGAGTACGCGACTACGCGTCCCCGGAAACCTGCGTCCATCGGGCATCTGTCTCTGCTCTGTTCCAATAGACTGCTGCCATGAATGAGGTTGGGAAGCATTCATGATACTGACGCTGTTTTGGGCCGAGACAGGGCGGGAGTCACGTGCCGCCCTCCGCAGGGACAAAGAGTCAAGGAGGCTCACTGCTCTGCGCTTCATCCCTCTGCATACCTCCCTTTCCTCTGAGAAGCTCCAGCTCGGTCCGAACTGATATTATTCCATTTCGAGTATTTGTTTATTTGATACCCCTCTGTTTTTTCCCAGCGACTCCGGCCGGTCTCTTCCTCTCGCCCCCCTTCGCCGCCTAACTTGTATATCTGTGGTACCCAACTCAGTAAACAAGCGAAGTGACGGACAACCGACAAACAGCGGCCTCTTTGGGTTACATCGACTCCGAGTTCGCGGGTGCCATAAGACCGATTCCTCGAGGCCAGAATGGCCACAACTGATGGCCCTGCTCGGGCGCATGGTACGTGCTGCCACACCCCCTCCTTCAGCCTCCCGCTGCTGTAAACAACGCTGACACCGTCCTTCTGTTACAGACCGCAACGGACGCCGGCGCCCGTTCGCGAGCTGGATGAAGCGACTGGCGAGTCTGAAAAACTCAACCGACTCACCCTCTACCCGTTGGTCCAACAAGCGCAATGGAATGTCCAAGACGAAGAACCGAGGCATCAAGAACAACCCGTATCCCTTGTCCGGGAACCCTCATCTTGCACAGCAATACACCAGCGACCGCGCTTCTTCCTCCCATATCAGTGAAGACCAAAGCCGATGCCGATCCCATTCCCACAGCGAACCATCCATCACGTACTCTGGGTATGAAAACCAGGTGCCCACCGCGGGCGCTAAATCGGCCGCGCCAACGATCTCCACGAACGGCGAGACGGCGCTTTCTGAGGCTGCATACTCGAAGGCTGGAACCATGGCGACGGTCGGCGGAGGTGTTAGCACCAATGGAGGGGGTGAAGGAAGCACATTCTCGTCCCCGGCGCCCTCTGTGCGGTCGCTGGCGACCACGTTGACCACGGTGCAATCAGCCGCTCCCTCGACTCATATCTACAACGCTCAAAACCCTCCATACCAAGGCCACCACCATGCTCATGCGTCGAGCTCCGGCACACAGCAAGTGCAGTTCTCACAACCATTCCCTCCATCCCCAGCGACCGCCGTGCCACCTCATCTTGCCCCGCATGGCCACTCGGTCACGTACAGTGGCGCGACCGCAAACAACATCCTCACTGATAACGCTTCGATATTAACCCTCGCCTCTTCCTCGAAGCGTCGCAGACGAAACTCCTTGGACACCAATGCCTCGGTTCGTGCCCTGGCGCCGTCATCGGTATTTGGTGGAAGCCGCGAAAGTCTACCATTGAGCGTCCTAAGCGGGGTGGGCGAGGCGTCGAACACATCCGTCCTCAACGCCCCTGGTGTTCTTAGCCGACCAAGCCTCGTCGGCCTGGCTAGTGCGGAGCGAGCAAGCGTCTATTCGTCGTCGGGCACAGGACCAAACGGCGAACGCGGCAGCTTCTACGCCAACAAGCAGAGCCCTGTAGCTGGCGACGGTGCTAGTATTAGAAGTGCTGGCCACTCGCATGGGCGCCAGGACAGCAATACTGCAAGCATTTCGGGCGTCGCGACACAACCAATCCAGCCTGGTCGGATCAGCCGACGCAGCTCGGGATGGGGAGAGATTACAGGTGAAGAAGACGAAAGCGATGAGAAGATGACTGAGGCCAGGGAGGACGCTAAGGAAAAAGACAAGGACGAGAGCAAGGAGGCGACTAAACCGGCGGACCAGATGTAACATGTTGGCTCATAGCGGTCTTTTAATGGCACGAGGACCAGCCTCTTTTCTACGACTAATGCGGGTTGGATAGATGAATTCCTGGTTCACTATGGCGTTTCTGGGTATTGGTGTTCATCACGGACGGCCTTGGTGGAATGATGAACTAATGTCTTATTGTATGTGTAGATTCTTGCTCAAGTTTAATTCAGACAGATGCAATGCATGATTTTCACTATAACACTAGCCAAGCTATAAAAGCGGCACCGATACCTCGGATGCTCAAAATCACCTGCGGGACAATTATCTCTTCGTCCCTCCAGTACTCGATAATTAATGTCCTGCCATAAAATAAGACTTTTAAGTCCAGCAGTAATATAAACTGCACAATGAACAACCCGCTCTAGTGTTTATTTACATCCCCACTCCAACCTCCGCCAACCTCCGCATTCCCACCACAGTGCAACATGAACCTCCGCACGCTGTTTGGCAAGCAGTCCACCAACAAATCCCTTGTGTACGGCTTAGACCATGCAATCCTCAACACCCCAATCCCGCCGCCGTCCATGTGGATGAATCTCGGCTACTGGAAGGTCCGCTCTCATTCCCAATCCACCCAACGTCTACCCAACCCACGTCCCCCGCACCGACTGGAAGTCTGCAGTCTAGCAACTAAATGTTCAAAATAGGATACATCCGACTTCCCCACAGCCTGTGCCGCATTACTGGACCAGGTCCTGATCACGGCTTCGCTGATTGACGAGAATGGAGACGCGAAGCCGCATCTGGCGCAGAAGAAGCTCCGTCTGTTCGATGTGGGCATTGGGTGCGGAGATCAGTCGCTGAGGATACTGGGATATAAGAAAGGGGATAAAATGAGTTCAGCTGAAGTGAACGGGTCACCGCTATTCGATTCCTACACCGGCGTCACTTCTCTACCGGTACAGGCCGAGTTTGCGTCGCAGCGGATCGAGCACCATCTCTCTAAGATAGAAAGCGACAACACGAAAACAAACCCAAGAGCAGCCCAGATCTTCTGCGCCGACGCCGCAAACCCACCATCCTGGCCATCAGAGCTCCATGCCTCCCTCGACCCATTCCAAACCGAAACCAAAACCCAAGATGGCAGAGAAGAAACAGAAAACTGGCTCCTAGCCCTCGATACCCTCTACCACTTCCACCCCTCGCGCACCCCGCTGTTCAAATACACCTACTCAACCCTCCACGCCAGCATCATGGCCTTCGACCTCCTCCTCCCCTCGTCTCCGCGCCTTTCGTTCTGGACGCGTCTCCTCCTGCGCCTCCTCTGCCTCTTCAGCGGGACACCTTATACAAACTTCCACACAGAGGAGGAATATACCGCCCTCCTTGTGGCTGCGGGGTATGATATCGACAAAATTGAGTTCAGGGATATATCGGAGGATGTGTTTGCGGGTATAGCGGGGTTTTGTCAACGGCGGGGCGAGGTGGTGAGTGCGTATGGCATGGGGAAGATGGGGAAGTTTAAGGGCGCTGGAAGGATGTTTGGGTGGTGGGCTAGGACGGGGGTTGTTAGGGGCGTTGTTATTGTTGCGAGGGTTTGATGCTTTCGCCTAAGTATTTCATGGATGTGTATATATGGAGTATTGGGGGCACAGCTTGGCAAAATTCCCCGGATTGCTTAATTAGAGGTCTCTTGGCTAGCTCTTGGCTAAACCCATGGACAGGTTCTACAATTGAATAAGATCAAAGCCGAACTTAAGCGGTATCAATTGAGACATCTTGTACGTGTCTGCAATGTGTATTAAACGTAATCATCACCTACCCACCATTCCATCCCATCCATTCTCCATGAGACGCCTTCCTCACTTTAAAGGAAAAAAAAAATCAACATGTAAACCATATAGACATAAATTCAGAATATACAACTGAAGGAAAACAGAAACCCAAGCAAAACTTTCTTTAGGAGCCAGCTTAGACTGTACCGACACCGATCTTGGAGTTGCCGCTACTCCGCTCGCCCTCAGTCTTCTGTGCAGCAAGGAACTTCTTGAACATATCCGAGATATCGCTTTCGGCCTTCTTGCCTTCTTCCTTGCTCTTGCCGTTCTTCTCGGTGATTAGGTTCTTCAACCATTGGTTCTCGAGCTCGAGAGCGGTGACGCGGGCTTCCAACGCAGCGTTCTTTTCCGACGTTTCCTTGACTGATTTCTCTAATGTTTGCTCGCGCATCTTCTTCTTAACTCGGAACCGGGCGCTGGCAGCAGTGTTGCGGCGGCGCTTGTCTTCCTCAGCGGCAACTCGTGCAGCCTCCTCCACACTCAAAACAGGGGTCTTTTGGGTGTTCTTGCGCTTCGGGGCCGGCGCAGACGCTGTTGGCGAGGGTTCGGACGTAGGGCTCGCGCCAGAAACGGAAGGCTGAGACGGGGAAGTCGCTGTCGGCGACGACTGGTTCACCGGGGCATGCGCATTAGGCAGCCTTTTCGGCGCCTGTTGCTGCGGCATGGGCTGGTACTGGGCATTCTGCACTGGCATGGACGAGTTCATCTGAGGGGCATAGTCGTTGACATTGTTGGCATTGCCAAACCCATCTGGGGACTGTTAGCAGCCGTAACACACATAGCCTGTCAATTCGGCAATCCAAAAAATAAAGAAATAAGAATAGAGCGGAGCAGAGCGGCCGTGGGTAAAACTGGTGTGTGCGTGAGGCTCATCCAGCAAGTATGGGGTCACGTGAAATGACGCCATAACGGGCCATTTTCGCGATATCAACGCCAAGTGCCTGAACTTGCAGCAAACCTTGACACGCTAATCTCGATCGTCGCATTCAGGCTGATCCACTGCAGAGAATGCACCAATGGTGGACAGACCAAATTGCGAATGCGTGGGATGGCGGGTGGCGCGCCTCGTGCAGGGTCCAGTCATTGATCACGCCAGCGCGAGCTCAGCACAGAAATGGGCACAAACCCGATCGCAATGAAAATATGAAAAAAAAAGGAAAGCAAAGAAACAGGCAAAGAGAACCTTGAGAAGAGCTCCCATGGTTCACCTGCCCAGGGCATCCGAATGACATAAACGACAGGCGTAGAAATCCATCACTTACCACCGAGCATATCCAAGAACTCCATGTCGGGGTTCTGCCTGACATGTTGTTTGTTCTCCTCCACAGGCTCAAACGACGGAATGTTCAAGTCGAAATCGAAGAACTCGGTGTTGGTGAACAGCGATAGGTCATTGTCTAGGTTGAACGTCTCTTGCTGCTGCTGGACGGCGATATCGTAGGGCGACGGGATGGCATTCAGATCATCCAGATACTGCGAGAAATTGGGGGCACGGCGGCCATTGTATTCAGCCATGGCGAAAGAGGAGGCGTATGGGCCTCTGCTTCTCGAATCCGACCAAAAACTCCAAGCGACCCCTTCTGGGGTTTCCGTATACTCCGCTTATCCGATCGGAGCTGTAACGTCTCTGTACGACGGAGGGGCACAAGGCCGGCGTCGAGTTCGTCAAACTCGGGGGTTCGTTTGTCGGTCGCACTGTCGATAAATGGGCGGCGTGGTTTGTCGACAATGAAGATGGTAGAGGTGGTGAAGAGATGGAGAGAGGAAGAAGAAGAGGGGATCCAGAATGTGGGACGAGAGCGAGTGAGTCGAGGGAGATTTTGTGCTGGATTGAGGTAAGTGGGTGGGGGTGGGAGCGCTGATTAATTCCACCCGCCGATTTCAGCTCTCTCCAACGACTTCGGAGAACCCTCGGCTGCCCGGGCGCTTGAGCCACCTCTTGTTTCTTTTTCTGCGTCTTCGAATGATTCGATGGCTTCGATTAGTATCTTCCTGGTCAACTCTGAGTACGAGGTGCTCTTCGTCTTGACTCCTGAATTACCTTGCTCAGTGATGGAGTGAATACTCTTTGTGCGCTGGTTGCCTGAGTTTGCCCGTTGAGTCGCCACCGGTGCCGAAGTCGGAATCCTCAACCATGGACCGCCCCAGGCATGCACCCGATTTTCCACGATGACCCGCTCATCTCAGGAGCAGAATCTCACGATGTGAGGGCCTGGTGTTGTCGGACTCATGCACCACCGCGAGCGAATGGCATCCCTGAAGGATCAGCTCCCTGCTCGTCATGCCTGCCTCTGATCGCTCCTTGCTGGCCAACCTTGCGTTCGGGCCTCGGATCCCTGTTGCAATGGAGCTTTCCGGTTGGCTCCGGCTCGGCCTGCTTTTATCTCTCGCGCGGTTTGCGATACAAATATCTATCTCTAACAGTAACTCTGTCGGCCTTGAAAGGAGTGCTTTTCCCCGCGTCTGGCTGTCTCGCGCTGGCGGCGCTGCACCTCGTACTATTATTGAGACGCGCGCGATGGCGAATAAACTATCTGAAATTACACAACAGTGAGCCTTCGAAAGCTCTCCTGGCTCGTATTATGGTCTCTCATTGATTTGAGATGCGGAATCCGGAGTCTTTGCCGCTTTGCATTCTGTCTTCACAGATCTTCCCGTCACTTACGGGGGGTACCGGCATGAGTCAATCGTCTCGTGCTTCTTGAAGTGATGAAGGTTTTGAATGTCGTGCTTTGGGCTATTGAATATCTCGAGCAGTGGACCTGTTGGTGCATCACCCCCGTAAATAATGTGTACAATAAGCAAGTACCCCTCGACGGAGTCCTGGTTCGAGCCAATTGCAGCTGGTGAATATAGGCGGGTCGGGCCAGCAATTTGCCTCCAACTCCAAATAGTGTGCAATGTGCATGGATGATGCGAGGGAATACCATCACAAGGGTGTGAAGCGTTTATTCCTCATAGTCGACTGTAGGCTTGGCGAAAATACTTCTGCCTGAGGCTGCTATCCAAGGTGCTATCGCCACGTGATCTTGGCTGTTGATGCTTGGCGCATAACAATCCAAAACAACGCCGACGACCAAGTTGCTCACGGATACTCTCATTGCCAGGCCCGATTCAATAGACCACATGGAGACGTATAACCGGTAATATCTATGCCAATTCAAAATGGCACGTCCAAAATCAATTCGCGCGCCTACGACCGCCAGTCTTCCAAATAACCTGCGCATCGCCTCCACCACGCCTTCGCTGGTCAAGGCCCTGGGGAAGCTATCTCGCCAATCGCTCCTGGATATTGTGTTCCAATGGCTAGATGACCGAAATGTTAAGCTATTCCCTCCTATGTTAGAGGGCGACGAGGAGGAAACCCCCGACGACGATGGCCTACGACCCTATCCGACCGAGCACTCGCTGAACGACGTTCGCAATGCATATCAAGAACTGCAATTTAGAAAAGGCGGCAAGCGCGAGGTCATTGATCGCATCTTGGACGGGGACTGGAGACAGGGGATCACGCTACGACAGGTTGCTATGGTCGACCTCCGATACCTCGATGACCACCCGTCAAGTTTGCGCTGGACGGCACTGGAGCTCGCGCGCCTCGGCGGCCCAAACACACAGGATACACCCATCGCAGAACTCTCAGCTAGTATCCCGCGTGTACACTCGTCCACCTTTCTCAAAAAGCTCCAGGAGCAAATATCACCACTGGTGAAAGCGCACTTCTACCTCGCGCGCTCCACCACCCAACCCCTCACCTTCCTCCGCATTTTCGTCACTCACACTCCGTACCAGAGTCTCCGCCAGGCACCGGAAACACTCACCGACTCGTCCAGAGTCATGTACGTCGCATTCCCAGATAGCTGTCCATATATATACACATCTCTCGCCTCGGCCGCCGGGTCCAACACAAACGCCAGCTCCGTCGTCGCAACAGACGCGCGAAGCCTCCAGCGCATCGTCCGAGATGCCATACCAAAAGCCCTCTCCCTCCCTCACCAACGATACACGCTCAAACCCACATCCCTCACGGCAAAGAGCCTTCAGGCTCTTATCTCCCTCCGCGGTCCAGGCCGCTCCACAAACGCCAACGGCGCATTCAGCATCTTCGCCGACGCCGTCCTCGAAGGAAGCCCCCTCGACCCACGGCCCTCCAACACCGTCCCCCCAGAAGAACACCAGAAACAATCCCTCCCAGCTGCTAAATTCGACCAAGAGAAGGAAAACAGTGTCCTAGACGGCAACGCCGACCACGACGCCGACCCCTCCCACCCAGCAAAACCCAACCCCCTCCGCCGCGCTAGAGATATCGACGCTGACCCGCGCGCGTCCAAAAAGCGCAAACTCGCCGTCCAGTCCCGTTTCGGAACGGCTGGAACCGCAATGTCCTCTGCACCACTTGACCGTCTCGACGCTAGGCTCCTTGATCCTCCTAACGACGAGGATGAGGATCGTGATGCCGCCCGACCTACCCTCTCGCTTACATTCACCGGGACAGATGTGGTATCTGGTATCCGGCAGCTTGCGGAGCTGGGAATCGTGAATGCCGAGCGTATGCCGTCGTGGATGACGGGTGAAGAGGCCGTCAGTGTAGCGATTGTGCGCAAGGGGAGGGTGATTAATGATGGCGGATGAAGTGGATATTGGATGCTATGTTCTTATATACGCTTGTGCATGTCGGCATGACTGCTTTTCGTCAGGGTATTGGATCTGCTGTTCCGGGACAGGATGACGGATTACTGATTCTGGCTGTCATTACTATGACCATCCTCAAAGCAGGAGGCTTTACGGCTGGCCCGGCTCATACCCATCCACTCATCTACGCTGGCTGAGTGGATGCCCGCGTCAGGCACGCCCGTCCACAATCAGTGAGGCGAAAACTAAGTTGGTAACAAATATCGCCCGCAAATTTTATCTCAATAATGATGGATTAAGAGGCCGATAATACTCAACTAGGTAGGGTATAAGGCAGCCGAACGCCAAAGATTACTAGACCAATACAAAGATGACCCTAAACCTATTCCATCTCCCAGTTAAACGCCGCTTGTAACGTAATCTTATGACCCCAAGGAAGATTATGGAGACGGAGTTGCGAAGAACACGTCAATCCACTTCCTCCTCCAGTTCGTCATCGTACTCACGCCAGGCAGAATAAGATAAGTGCCGGCGCACCCAGTGCTGATGATAACTTGAATAGTCTGCGGTAGTCATGTTAGAGCATGTTAGTTGCAAGCAGAGTGGGGAGTAGGGGAATCTACAGGGACGGCTTCGTACCACGTTCACCAGATAAGCCTACTTGTCTTGCCACATTGACATACCCGTCTTCTCCTACTTGACCCTCGCCCACGAGTTGCTCCAGGCTCATGTCAGGTTTGCAATCAATTTCTTGGTTTTCCCAGGGTGAGCGACTGAAATATGATTGTTAGTCTAAGTTATCGTGTCAAGTGAGCGGACGTACCAGTAAACACAGCGGACACCCTGGGCATTTTGCGTCGCCGCCCATTGCTGAAAGCACGTCTTGTGAATGTTGTTGCCGCAGGCTGCGCGGCACCAAACGATTTCTTCCTCGCTTGGGTTGAACTCCATGAAGCAGATTGGACACTCTCCTTCCACAGGCTTGCGATTGCCATCTGTTTCATGGTCCTCGACCTTGTCTTTCACATTGCGGAGCGGGGAGTTGTCGTAGATCTCACGGATTTCCTAAACAAGTCTAAGTACACGATTCGAGGAAAGGCCTTGCAGGATACTCACGGATGATAAGAAAGCTAGTTGGTATTGTAGCTCGGCGGGAGCTTTTAGGACCTTCGCTAGGACTAAATTGGCCATTAACGATAAATACAACGACAGCAATGATAAAAATAGAAGAAACAACGAAAAGAACATGACGACGATCCGGAGTAAGCCAGGTTCATTGCGTTGAACGTACCGTAACAGATGTGCTTGCATTGATTGCCATTTCTCGCATCTGGGCAACTGCAGGTCGGCTCCTTCCTGATAACCGTCTTGTAAATGTTACCAGTTGACCCGACGATATCGAACCCTAGATCAGGGTTCTCGTCTGTGCCGGTGACGGTCTGTCCGACCACGAACATTCTAGTAGAGTGTCGTTAGTTAGGTGCATTGTGATAGACTTGGAGGCATACCGCTGGCTAATTGCACGATCTAAGCGTTCACGATAACTCTTTGGAGGGGCACTGCGAAACCTCCTCAGTCGACGTTCCTCAGTGGAAGCAGTTGAAGTCTTCTTGACTCTAGAGGATTTGCCCTTTGAGGGTGAAATAACAGGAGGAGCATCGTCTGTTAGACCAGCGGCGTTTTTCGTCTTCTTTCCCGATTTAGGGGTTGGCTTCGCGCGTGTGTTCTTAACGGGAGTGGCGAGCGAGTTTCCATGCTTCCTTTTATGTGGAGATCTGTATCGAGAGTCTGATACCAGATCTCGATTCGAAGTAGACTGATCCATCTTGCGAACCTTTGATTAGGATGGATGGAGGAAGCAGGTGGAGGAGAGAGTGTAGGCAGTGTTACTACGCCTCACGCAGCGCTGGCCAATCTGGCAACAAGTCCGAGAAGTCCCTCGTGACCAGTACAGATCGGATATGGCACGGCACCGCCAAAACTGGCTGCAAATTGTCAGACCAGCTAGTGTTGCTCAATAGTGCAGTTGGTGAATGTGATACAGTTCCTTATCAGTCGATGCCCCGATAAGAGCGGGACTCTGGAGGTTTGCTGCATTTGCAGTGTTTGCTCTGTTTGTCAGCTGTCCTTCTCTCGCGATAACGTCAAGCTCTCTCCATCAACGCTCTGGTGTGTCAACAATGGCTCGTCCCCGTGCCCATTCGGGTGCTGATGTCCCGAAGGAACCACATTCAGTCTCATTGAAAGGTATGTAGAGTTTTGTTCCTGTTGAACCAATCTAATCGGTCTAGTCTTGCGGTAAGCACCGATCAACCGTCCGATAACCCCTCCTAACCGTTACAGCCTCTCACGGCCCTCATTATCCTACCAATATCCTCTACCGGCAGCAAACACGAAGATTTCCAGCAAAGCCGCCTTGACCTTTCCCTCCAACAAGGTCGATAGCCAATTCATATTCACTCCTAATGTATGTTCAGTAACTCCGACCGCTGACTTGTGCTGACCACGCAAAGCTCACACTCCCTCCTACATTTGGATCCGCGTATGTCGGGGAAACATTCGCCTGCACTCTTAGTGCAAACAATGAACTTCCAGACGAGACATCGCGGGTCATAACGTCGGTCCGAATTGTTGCCGAAATGCAAACTCCTTCGCAGGTGTCGGCTCTAGACCTTGAACCCGCCGATACAAACCCCAACGACGGCTTGCAGAAAGATCAATCTCTACAGAAAATTGTACGATTTGACTTGAAGGAGGAGGGGAACCATATTCTGGCTGTCAGCGTCAGCTATACTGAAACGTTGATTGGGACCGACTCGCAGGCTGCTAGCGGGCGAGTGAGAACGTTCCGGAAACTATATCAATTTGTCGCTCAGCCCTGTCTCAGTGTGCGAACGAAGTCATCGGAGCTGGCTCCGCTGGAAGTTGACAATAAGTCACTAGGGCCGTATGGCAAGACCCGTCTACTTCGGTTTGCTCTTGAAGCTCAGCTGGAGAATGTAGGCGATGGGACTGTCGTCATCAAGGTGTGCACCATGCCTCCATGCTAGGCTCCCTTTCTAATTGTTACAGCAAACCCGGCTTAATGCGAAAGCACCGTTCAAGGCGATATCATTAAACTGGGACCTTGAGCGGCCCGACCAGTCGGATTCACCACCTCCTACGCTCAACCCGCGCGACGTATTACAGGTTGCGTTCCTGGTTGAACAAGAAGAGGGTCAGCAGGATGGGCTGGAGGATTTGCACAAGAATATGCGTCGAGACGGCCGCGCTGTGCTGGGCCAGTTGTCAATCGAGTGGAGAAGCTCCATGGGAGATAAGGGATTCTTGACCACGGGTAATCTGCTAACGCGGAAGCGAGTATGATGTGATCATAGTATGTCGCACAGCATTAGAATGGCTGTGTTAGGGAAATATCCTCCCGATACCGGAGATTTCCGGTCCGGACACCCCTGCTTCGGCAGCAAGGCAGCCGGTAGTCATCCCCTGCAGGGTTGACACTTGCTCAACGGGGTGGGCGTAAAATGTCCGACAAGGCTTGAGGTGCCGTCGCTGTGTTACACAGAAGGAGTATATTTTCTGCGCAGGTAACTCGCACGCCGCCGGCCGGCTAGCAGGCCTACTTTCCAGTCGCAACTGAGTGGTAAATTGGGTCGTTGGCTATATTGAAACATCAGCATCGGATAGACCGTCATCCAACACACTAAATACCACGTGTTCCACACAGTTTATTGCCCCATTCCGTTATCTAGGCGGGCTATACTCAATAGCATTCAATTCCCCAGGTCAACGTCGTACCAATATTGTAACTACAGTATGTATCGTATTAACACAACATCTAGCAAACAGCTATAAAATCAACCTGGATATCAACCCCGGCAGGCAACGCAGAAACCTCAACCATAGATCGCGCCGGCCTATGCGGAAACGCAGCATCATACACCTTTGCAAACTCGGGCATACTACGCGCGTCTTTAAGATACGCCTGTCCTCAAACCATAACCAGACGGTAGCTGATTAGCCAATTTTCTAAAAAAAAAAAATGCAAATGACGGAACCAAAATGCAGTCCAGTAGAGGAAAGGAAAAGACATACAACAACCTTAACAACCCCATCCAACCCCGCCCCGGCCTCCTTCAAAATCGACTCCGTGTTGCGTAGAATTGCCCTCGTTTTGTCGGCCATGGACCCCGTGATTAGGGCTCCGCTGGCCTCGGCGGGGATTTGACCTGAGAGGTAGATGTGGCTGGCTCCGGGAGGGGTTTTTATTGCTTGGGACTGGGATATTAGTATCAATTAGTTTTTCGTATGAGGTTTGTCTAGAATGCATGGGTTATTTGGTTGGGTTGGGTTATTACGTAGTGTGCGAATGCTGTTGTGGAGGTGTGTTAGCTATGGTGTTTATATTCGGTATGTTATACCCACGGGCATATGCTTTATTAGTATGGACACTGGTGAGGGCTGAGTAGGTTCTCTTCGCTTTGAGGGCAGTTGCCATGACAGGCTGGAAAGATGATACCGGGAGGCGGAGGTGGCTAGCAATCATAACCGAGCGAGAACGAGCTGCACGAGCGAGCATTTTCACGGGGTTTATTCAACTGATAGTGCTCTTCGTCTGACAGCCCAAGATGTATGATTTGATTGTATCTTTATAGACATCGTCGGTATCGGAGGCGAGTCGGAGTCGGAGTCGGACGGGGCCCCGACATTTTCGATTAGGGCTCCGAATGTCGGCCCCACCGACCGACTTGATTCGTAAAGGATCAAATTCTACAATAAATTTAAATGGTTGACATGGTTCTTGGAAGCCTCGAGAGATAAGAGTGAAAGATAGAATCCTGCTCGATTCAGATGGCTTCAGCGGTACGAAGTGTCACGGCTGCTGCCACTGCTGGCGCCCATGCCAGCGTAACCCTAAGCCGCTATACGTTAAGGTATGATATCGTCCTTGTGGATTGGCCAGACTAACATTCTCAGGCCCTTTTTGTCTCGATCATTGGAATCACTTTCACTCTCAAGGAGCCCCAAGATGAACTCCTCCACTGCCGCAGCTACAGCTCTGGCCACAGACGAAACCGACACTGCAAAAGCACAAGCGAGCTACAAGATCGTCCAAGATGCAGGCAACTTCAAAGAAACCGAAGCCAGCAGGCCAGCCTTCGACCATTCAAATTCTCCAATTGAAGTGACGCAATCCCCATATCCAAACTGGGAATACGGCCAGGGCGTCCCAGACAAGACCCCCAATCCCCCAAACCACCACGAAATAGACCCATACGCATCCGGCCGCGAAATGGTGAACAACTACCGCCTCCTCATATCTGGGATTGCACCACGTCCGGTCGGGTTCCTGAGTACCGTCTCCGCAGAAACAGGGACGGAGAATCTGGCGCCGTTTAGCTATTTCCAGGTTGTAGACCATGACCCGCCGATGTTTATTCTGGGGTTCTCGGGACGCCCTGGTGCAGAGAAGGACACGTATCGGAATCTGAAGGAAACGGGAGAATGCGTGATTAATACTGTTTCGGAGAATATGATCGAGGCTGTGAATGCGACGTCTATTGATGCGCCGTATGGGGTTTCCGAGTGGGAGGTATCTGGCCTGACCAAGGCGGCGAGTTCGACTGTGCGGCCGGCGAGGGTTCAGGAGTCGGTTTTCTCTGTTGAAGGGGAGGTTGTTGATATTAAAGAGTTTGAGGCGCATCAGCCTGGTATGAGTGTCGGTGGAGTGGTGTTGATCAAGGCGACGCGGTTCTGGGTGCAGGAGGGCGTTGCGGATGAGAATCTCAGCCATATTGAGCTGGATAAGCTGCGTCCGATTGCTCAGTTGGGTGGGATGTCTTATGGCAGGATTACATCGACGTTTGAAAGGCCGCGGGTGAGGTGGGCGAACGAGGTGAAGAAGAGCAAGGTGTTGACTGAGTTGGAAAGACGGAATGGTTTGTCATAGTCGTATATCTTAGCTGTTTAGACTTGTAGTAATTAAGCAATCAAAACCCTAACTTCCGAGCTTATCCCAGTTCTGTCGGAATAATATAATTAAACCTTCAGTACTTGATCACAGTTAACTCTTTTAGTCAATCCTGTGGTTAACTATCTATTCAGTATGTCATGATATCAGGCGGACAGGAACAACCTTTGAAAGTATATCTGGAGAAAGTGTACCTGGCTATTTGTAACAAAGCTTAACAATAAAACTTAAACATGAGTCAAAAAGACGCAGATAAATGGTCTGCCTGTCCATCTTCATTTCTTCATCTTCTATCCCCGCGCCCAAATCCACCATCGCCAGTGCCATGGCGTATATGAACAGCACCCACGATGAAATCAACAATTTGATCACTGATTTCTGCAGAGTAAAACCGAGAAGCCGCTGCCACAGCAAAAGGATATGGCGCCTCAAGCCATCCAGTCGTGACTCTACTGCATGCAGTACTCATTTAAACATGCTCCTGGCGGATTACCATCTAGCCCTAATGCCTACGGCTGGGTATGTTAAGGCTTACTCTCTAGCGAACACCAGGGTCCAGTTGAGCATGGTCTTGAATGTTTTACTAGCTAGAGCTAAGCAAAAAGCACTGGAGAATTATGGCTACCAGTTAGATACTGCAGAAAAGCTGAAAACGCTGTTTTGGGGTTATGAACACGCTATAGCTTTTCCAGGGACTCTTAATACAGAGGGAAATCTGCACTGTGTTGTGGACTACATACTGCAGTTCGGGGAGCAGCGAGACTTCGAGACGAATCTTATTGTTGCTCAGGCAGAGGAGCCGATTGAGAGCAGGACAGAGTACTCACTGGTGCTTTCTGTTATGGGTGAGCTTCTTTTTTCTTTTCAAATTGTAATTGAATTAAACTAACATAACACAGCTATGATCCAACACAACCAGGGCAGTCTGAATAGGGAAATGTACGGCATATTGACCGACGGCGTTAAATGGGTTTTCTTTCACCTCAATAAAAACAAGGTATGTGCTATTGTCCTTAACAATACCTCAAGTCTCCGTGTCTGATATTTGAACAGTATTGTTCTCTCAAATTGGAATGGAATGGAGGACAGCAGGCCATTCTCGGTCAACTCAGCAAAATACTCAACAAGGCAGTCTCAATCAAACTATTGGGCAGAAAGGACAGATGGAAAGTGTTACGAAGACCACAATCGAATGTACAACAACAGGACTATTCAGATGAAGAGGACACTCTGGATCTCGAGGCTACTGATGGTAAGTATACTAGTCCTCAGCTTACCTTTCTAAAATCCGTCAACTTACCAAGTTCAAGAACTCCCTACCAAGCAACCTTTCAAAATGCACAAGATGAAGTGGTTCCAGAAACACGGCAACAAGAAGACTGCCGAGCAGCGGATGAAAGACTTTGTGAAACAGCATCAACTTAAGCCTTCTTTGTGCGAGGAGTTGAAAGATATCATGAATCAATCGCGAGATGAGGGAGCACAGAAGGGCAAGGACAAATCTCTGCCAACTCTGGCGGTAACAGACATCCGACCAGAGGATGTCCAGTGCACGTTTCGTATGAAGGTTGACAAGAACCCAGATGGGGTCTGGCACTTGGATCCGGCGGAGAGGAGGGCCGTTCCTGAGCACCTCAGTTAGTTACTCCTCAGTACTCCAGGACCTAACTAACCTATCCAGGGAAAACATTGGCCGACTATGACCTTGCCTTTGGTGACACTGAGCAAAACGAGGCAGTGGTCCGAACAAGGGTGGACGTAATTGTCCTCACCATCCTGGCCGCTAAGAAAAGAGGAGTTCAGACAGCACGGCCTGGCAAAGACCTCCAGCAACCGGACCTCGGTTTCAAGCGCACTATCATACAAATCAATTCATTTCGGCCTGGAAACGAGCATCGAGCTCCCTTGGCCGCACAAGGGCCAGCTCAAGCTAATCAAAGGCAAGATAGACTACGTGGTCTGGTACGGCAAATCAGAGGAGGCCGAGACCAATATGGTGGCCATTAAGGCAAAAAGGAGAGGCGAGGCGAGTCTAGGAATGTACCAGGCGCGGGTCTATATGGGTAAGTATACCTTGGAGACCTTTACCATCACGCCTTGCTTACTTGGTATTCTAGGCATGATTCACCATGCCCGCAAGAAGGCAGGCCGTGCCAACATGCCCATATATGGGATCTCAACCGACGGATACGAGTGGTATTTTATATACCTGGGTCCTCAAGGCAATGTAGGATACCTTCTCCTGATACACCTTTATAGAACTAACTTGGCCAGACTTCGTCTCATGTTTTAAGTTGGGAACAAGGCAAGCAGGTGGAGATCATCTCGCACATACACAAAATACTACAGCAAGCCGCGTCGCTTTCGCCGGTACCAACCACCTTGGCCCGACAGAAGACTCTTGAAGAGGAAAGTGGACTTGCGCTTTTCTCTGGCCGAGTGACCAAGAGGGTCCGAAAGGAATAGTTTTGTTGGAGGGAAACATGGCATCACAATAGGATTAGAACTTAGCCATTACTTGTCAGAAAGACGAATTTTACCTCTTTCCTTCATTTTTGTCAATTCCGATGAATCAACCAATATTATTAGGAATGTCGTCCGATCAACCCCACGTCTGGAGACGGAGATGTTGCGATAGACCGTCGGAGCGCCACTCCGACCCCCGCAATTTATAGTCGGGCTGATAAGCTGGCAAAGAGGGGTATACGGGCATATATATTGCATGCAGTAAACAGCAGTCTTATCTCAAGTCTCAGATCTTTGCAAGCTGGGTTAACATGTACTCCTGGTCCCCTCTCCACGCCCCCAGGGGTGCGCGGCTATTCTTCAGACACCAAGTATATCTACGGAGATACATTTCCACATCCTCGCCAAAAGCATGCACTATCAAGGCTTCTTCCTCACATTCAGCTCCAGAAGCACCAACAGCTCCGGGAAGAAAACAGGCCGGCTCCCCCCCGCTATCCCGCCTCCCAAACAAGCTCCTCCTCCGCTCACTCCTCCTATCCAGCCTGATGACATCGAAGATATTTCTCCGTCCCTCACTAGCCCTCCTTGATACGCTCGCATCCTCCAAATCCGCTTTCCTGAATCCAGACAGAAACCCACTCCTGAACAGACTCGTCCGCTGGACACTGTATAACCACTTCTGCCCGGGCACGAACCGAGCCGAGGTGGTGCGGACCGTCAACGAGATCAAGAAGATGGGGTACCAGGGCGTTATACTGGGGTATTCGAAAGAAGTCGTTCTCGACCATAGCGAGACTACCCAGCAGGATATACAGACAGCAAAGGACTACCCACCGCAGTACTACGAGGTAATCGAAGAGTGGAAACGAGGTACACTCGAGACCCTCCGCATGGTTGGACCAGGGGACTTTCTCGCCTTGAAGTATGTATCCATACTCCCAAACAATATATATGTCCCACAATATTAAAACATTAGTGACTAGACTCACCGGTGCGGGTCCCATCTCCCTAGAAGCCATGCAAGCCCGCGGCCCCATCCCAGCCGCCGTCTTAGAAGCCCTGGACGAAATCTGCACCGAGACCGCAAAGCAGGGATCCCGGCTATGGCTGGACGCCGAGCAGCAGCTTCTCCAGCCGGGTCTGGATAACTGGGCAATTGAGCTGATGCGCCGATACAACACTCCTACTACCTCTATGGGAGCGCCGCGAGCGCCGCTGGTTTATAACACCATCCAGGCGTACCTCAAAGGCTCGAGGGCGAATGTGCAGCGGCATCTTGAGGAAGCTGAGAAAGGGGGGTTTCTGCTTGGTGTAAAGTTAGTTCGGGGCGCATATATCGAGCATGAAGCGCGCGGGTTGATTCATGATTCGAAGACGGAGACGGATGACTCGTATAATGGGATTGCGGAGATGTTGATATGTCGGCGACGTCGTTCTGGTGGGAAGGATGTGGATGTGCCCGCTGCGGCGCTGTTTCTGGCTACGCATAATGCTGAGAGTGCGGATAGGGCGATCCAGCTATATCAAGGGCGGTTGGATAGCGGGCTGCCTACTGTGAGTGTCCTGGAGTGTGGGCAGATCATGGGGATGGCGGATGAGTTGAGCTGTGAGTTGGTGCAGCGGTATGAGACGGCGGCTCTAGAAGGGAGAGCAGGGGCCCCGAGGACATTCAAGTGTATGCATTGGGGGACGGTGTCGGAGTGCATGGAATATCTGCATCGGAGGGCGATTGAGAATAGAGGTGCTGTTGAGCGGACGCATCATATGAGGGCCGCTCTGGCGAGGGAGTTCCGGCGTAGAATTGGACTCTAGATCTAATATATATATATACATTGGTAGTCTATTTTCCCTGTAGCTTCTTCAAATGCTCTGTCCCATTGATAATCGAGTCCGCATATGCGCTCCGCACGCCAGCCTTCTCAACAGCCAGCAGCCCCTGGATCGTACACCCCTTGGGCGACGAGATACTCTCCCTCAGCACGGCTGGGTGGTGTCCATCCTTCAGCATCTGTGCAAGACCAAGCAGACACTGCGCCGTCATCTCAGATGCATCCGCGCGCCGCATCCCCTCCGCAACACACCCATCCAGAATCCCATCCACAGCAACAGAGACCGTAGCCAGTGACGCCATCAGCATCGACCCCAGATCAAACAGCTCGCCGCCAATGACCTTGACCATCCCAATCTGCGAGAACATCCACTCGATCACGGATACCTGTTCCTTGGAGGCGGAGTCAGGAAGCTCGACGACCGTCATTGACTCACGCACAGCGGCTGCAACATTGGGGATCGCCCGAGCAACCACCGCCGTAGACATAGACTGCGCAGACGGAGTCTGATTCTTCGCAACTGTGGCAGAGAGCACCTCAATCGTCTTCCCCGCAATGACACTAACAATCAACTTCCCCGCCAGTGCATCACAAAGCCCTTCCTCGCTCAACACCGCATCAACAAGATAAGGCTTGCAGCCGAGCATAACGACATCAGCCTGCGACGCCGCGCCCGCGTTGTCACTAGCATAGAAGTCAAGCTGTACTGTGGACGGGTGCCCAGAGTACTTGGCTTTCAGCTTATCTGCTGACCCCTGTGACTTGGTGCATGCGATTATGCGGGAGAACGGACTTTTCTTGCTGGAGGGAGGAGTATCAGCGGGTGTTGTTGCGTCGAGGATTCCGCTGAGGATGGCGGAGCCCATGTTTCCTGTTCTGTTAGCTGCTGTCTGGGATATGGAGGGGATGGCTCACCGCATCCTATAATAGCGAGGGTGAGATTGGATTCCATGATTAATTCAATTCAATCAATTCAATTGTAGAAATGGTGCAGTGAGTGAGTCAGTGAGTATGAAGCAAAGAAACCCCGCTGTCGTATTTATGTATTGTACTGTCACAGCTGGGGAAATGACTAAGCACCGATATGTCGGGGATTTGTTCCGACTGCCTAGAAGTATAAGGTAGCTAGCCCCTATAAAGTATATCTACTACAGCAAAGTTTGAAAGAAGTCGTGGTGCCACCAGGAAATGAGAAAATGCCTTCTGCTCAGCTTTCAGGTTCGTCCTTCTTCCTACCCGACCTCACAGCAGCAAGTGCTAATACATCATGGGGCAGTCTCCGAGTACCTGCAGCAAGATCGACAGTTCGTTCCTTGATTTCTGTCAAATAAAAACAGGCAGCTCTTGTCAAAGCAAGAGGATATGGCACCTTGCGTCATCATCCGGCGCATCTGCACCGAGTGCTCATTTCGATACCTTACTGGATGACTACCACTTAGCCCTAACGCCGACATGGGGCGCCACTGGTACCCATTCCCCGGTCCATACCAGACCACGAGTCGATGCCATACTGCACCTTCTGTTAGCAAAAGCGAAGAGAAAGGTCTTGGGGGGGCTTGGTCCGGCAGAAGCTGCGGATAACCTAAAGAGACTCTTCTGGGGTTATGAGCAGTCAATAACCGTCCCAGGGAGCTGGAGTGACGGGAGCAACATCAAAAACTGCGTAGTCGATTATGTGCTCTGGTATGGAGACCACAAAGAGCTAAAAGCAAACCTGGTCGTGCTTCGAGCGGAGAAACCGATCGAGAGCTGTGCGGAGTATTTACCAACTCTTGCTGCTATAGGTGGGTGGCTTGTCTGGATATCGTCAGGTTATTAACAAGTTACAGCGATGATCCAACGGAATCGAGAGGACGGTTTGGCAAAGGAGACATATGGTATATACACTGATGGCTTCAAGTGGATCTTTATGCATCTCAGCAGTAAATACAAGGTACGTCTGCAGCCCTCGTGGTAGGCTCGTCTAATATAACCTCTTAGTACTGCTCTCTGGAGCTGAACTGGAGTGAGAGTCAACAGGTTATCATCGGCCAGATCAGCAAAATACTCGACAAGGCAGTATCGATCAGTCTATCCGGTGGACACTGGGACGAGTCTGAAAATTGGTCAGTGTGGAATATAAAGCCACGGGATATATCAAAAGAAGAAGCTGAGTCTCTTGCTGATTATGACGGTAAGTACATCCATCTTGAAGCTGACCCTTCCAGCTTATTATTCTCAGAACCACTCCCTGAAATTAAAACCTTCAAGAGCGTCAAGAGAGATTGGCTCCACGAAGTCGAGGTCAGGGCAAGACTCGAGTCCGCAATGAAAGGCTTTTTCGACCGTTACAAGCTCAGCACCAAAGCCAAGGCAATGATCAGGGAACTAATTGATATAGCTCGCAATAGAGGCCATGATCAGAATAGTGATGACGAAGCTGATTCTGGTCAGCCCAGGCCTCCTCCGACCCTGGCCGTGTCTGATATACGCGCTTATGAAGTGGACTATGTTTTTGGATTGGAACGCAACCACAATCGAAAGGAGGTCTGGCACCTAGACGCTTCAGAGAAAAGAGTCATCCCTAAATATCTCAGTGAGCCTTATCTTTGACATATCTCGACATATTTAACATATTCAGGTCAAGTTTTGGAAGACTACAAGCTCGCTTTTGGCATGGCACATCAGAATGAAACCCAAGTTAGGACTTCGGTAACTGCTCTTATGTTCGCTATTCTTGCCGAGAAAAAGCGACAAGGGCTATTTCAACATCAACAGGAGAAGAGCCCAGACAATTCCCCCAGTTACAACTCCATCCGGTGGGGCGTCGAAGATGAGTTCTCAGCCCCGTGGTTGTACAAGGAGCACCGTAGGGTGATTCGCGGCACAGTGGACAATATCCTCTGGTACGGCAACCAGGAGAAGATGGAAGGAAATACGGTGGTGGTGGTCAAGACTATAGGGAATTTGAGTGCAGGCCTATACGAGGCGATATCGTATATGGGTGAGTTTCTTCATAACCCTCAACCAGAGCAATCTACTTACTGCTACAGCAATCCTGAAGCAGCTCCGCAAACAGGCAGGGTGTCCAACGACAGCAGTATATGGAATCGCCACAGACAACGACGATTGGTATTTTATTCGTATCTGTCCTCGAGATACGGTGGGTTTGTTTCCCAAAGTTTCTAGATCGTGAACTAACTCGGGCAGCTATCGTACAAGTCGGTGGGCTGGGGGAACGAGGCGGAGGCTGTTTCTTACCTGCATAAGTTTATGGATTATGCTGCAGGTCTTGTTTCTTCAAGCCAGTCAACAGGTCAGTGTGCTTGAACTCAGTGTAATTGAGACGAGTGCTCTGGTAGGACGGACTGGTCAATTGTCTGCATTGCGTGGTGGAACTTAGCATCACTATCAGTATGATATCTAATCTAAACATTTCCTATATTAATTAATTTCAATTTTCTTTACTTCACTGGGTCACAATTGGTAGATAACTTGGTGGTTAGTATAGAATGACTAAGCGCTCCGATATCTCGGGATTCTGCTCCGACATTCTCTCCACCATCTTCGTCTATCTTCGACCACACAACCGCCTGAAATGCCTCTCACGGCCCCTGAGCAGTCGAGGGTGATGAGAAAATGCCATAAAGCGTAAGTCTCTGACACTATTCAGTGCAGGTCTGACAGCCACAGGTGCGAAAGATGCCGGACCATGAAGGTCAAGTGCTCCGGCACGAACCCGTGCACCCGCTGTGCCAGGAGGAAACGCCGCTGCCATTATGCAGTCGAGGAGACCCGCGTTTCAGTACCGGAAAGGTGGGTTGCCTCATTTTATCAGTTGTATGGCTGCTAAGAAGACAGCTACCTGCGCCAGCTTGAAAACCGCAGCTCGCCTGTTGTGTATAACGGCGTGCCCCACCAGACCTATGTGCCTGGCGAGCCACTCGAGGTCCAAAACTACCCTCCAAGACCGCAGGATCGGCCGCGTTCAAAGTTCTCTCACAATCCTTTGGTGGAGTACTCCTTCGCAAAGGCCCCCGATGGGAGATTCTGGTACATGGGCCCATCGTCATCGTGGTCCTTCTGCCGCCGCGTGCTCGCACTGCTAGGAGAGCAGGTCCCGGAAGCGAACCACCATCCAGATACCTGGCACATGGATGGCACGCTATTCACTCTGAAATGGCGGCCGCTGCCTGTCGATGAGACGCCGGATCTGGCCGATTTGCCGCCGATGGACTATGGGCTGTACCTGATTCACACCGCGCATTTCTACTTTGGGCCCCTGTTCTATATCATTGACGAGGTTGCGTTTATCCGCAGTCTGCATGAGTTCTATACCAACCCGGAAGAGAAGGTTGGGTCCATGCGCCTGTGGTTTGCGCAATATTTGCTCCTCATTGCGTTCGGGAAGGCGTTCCTTGCGCCTAATCGGCCCCCGAATGCCCCGCCAGACGGCTATCAGTATGCTTCCCGGGCTATGGCGCTGATGCCGGATATGTCGGGCATGGATCCGAATCCTTTACAGTGCATCGAGACTCTTACGCTGGCGGCTATCTATCTTCAGTCGATAGATATGAGAATCTCGGCTTTTCAACATGTAAGATCCCCATCACTCTGTCATCATATACCTAACCAAAGTAGATAGGACACGCCCTTCGCATTTGCATCATCGAAGGCATCCACCGACACGTACCTGAGCAACTGGGCGAGGAGTTGTCCCGTCGCTGCAAGACTATTTTCTGGATCGTGTACATGCTAGACAGGGAGTTTGCAGCCTTGATTGGCGCGCCGAGCTCAATCCGCGATGAGGACATCACCGTAAAGCTCTTCGTCAATGGCAGCGTGGATGAGAAGACACTCACTCTGCATGTCCGGCTTGCGCGTTTAAGCGCACGCATTCTGACCAGTATGCTGCTACCCATACTCCCAATTGCGCAGAGCTGACTGATCAGCGGTATACGGCGTCGGCGCCGACTTTGACGGGACTCTCATCAAAGATACGCAGTCTATCTTTCGCAACCTGGCAGAGCTCTCGCAGGACTTGAATGACCTTCTGCGAACACACTTCCACGGCTCACTCAGCCGCGCATCTCGAGCAGCCACTCGACTGATATTAGCCTACCACCACGTGAGATCCCAACCGGAATCCACCTAAAACCAGAGTTCATTCATTAACTCGTACAGTGCGTCGTGCTTACAACTCGCCCCCTCGTAATGTGCGCCCTCCACGCACACATCGAAAACACCCAACCCCCAACCCAGAACCAATCACGCACCCCACCTCAACACCAACCCCTCGACATCGCCCTCTCCCCAATCATAACCTCCCTGCTAACCTGCTGCGTCGAGTCGGCCCTCACCGTGCTGCAAACCCTACGCACCCTCGCAGACGAAGACCGCATCGAAGCCTTCCTGCCCTTCCAGATCGAAGACGCCTTTGCCTCTGCATTCCTGCTGTACATCATCCGTGTGATTGCGCCGTCGCTAGTGCCCGACGACCACTGGGTCGGGAATGCGGATTTCGTGCTGGAGAAGTTGGTTATCATGGGGAATTTGACGGCGCCGTTGAGACGGGCCGAGCTGGATCATTTGAAGAGTGTCATGGGGCCGTTTATTGCGGAGTTGTCGGGCTCGGAGTTGATTGCGAATGGTAATGAAGCTGCAGGGCCTGGGGTTTTGGCTGCGGAGGATGATGTCCTGGGTGCGTCTGCGAATCTGGGGACAGGGACGGCGCCGGAACAGGCTGAGCTGGATTGGGATATATTTTCTGTGGAGGCGACGGTTGGGCTGGAGCCGAGGGAGTTGCTGGATTTGGCGGAGCAGTTGGATGTCGAGGGGATTATGCATTATTCTGTTGCTTGATTTATATTAGCGTCTAATACCAATTCGTTCTATCTAAACCATCATATCTAAAAATCTATAATTTATGTCTACATAGCATCCACCACCCCAAGTACATCCCCCAACCGCTCAATCTCAAACTCAGGCCTCTCCTTCTCACACTCCTCCGCATTACCCTGCCCAAACCGACACCAACAAACCTTCGCCCCAATATTCCTCGCAAACAACAAATCCGTCACCGTATCCCCAACCATAAGCACCTCCCCTCCCTCTCCTTCAAAATCCTCCCCCAACCTCGGAACCAAAACATCCGTATACCCCGCCGGATCCGGCTTCCTACGCCCCCCAAACATCGGCTCCCCGATAATCAACTCCTCGTCTACAAGTCCATCCAGCCCATGCGCCTCCAGCGCCGTCTTCACCGCACCAACAGCCTTGTTACTTATAATCGCGACCTTGAATCCCCGGTCCCGTAGGGTGGTTAGGACATCGCGCGCACCGGGGTATGGCTTTGTAAGCGGCTGCCCGTGGGTTGCGTAGATGGAGCGGTATTCCTGGACCCAAGTGTTCTCGTTGAAGGGTAGAGCATTCCCGTCGGGGAGTGTGTCTGGCTGAGTGTCTGGTTCTGGTTTCGGTTGTAGGGCTTTGAATGTGACCTCTGGCGGGGCGCCGATGGAGATTAGTCTGTTGAGGTCGGCGAGGGGGGGTTCGTAGGAGGGGAGGAGGGAGTTGAAGGTGAGTTGGACGGAGGTGGTGATTGCGGAGTGCGAGTCGAAGAGGGTTCCGTCGAAATCGAAGATTATGAGTTTTGGGGTGGGCATTTTGTATAACTTATTTTGTTATTCAATGATAGTTGTGGTATAATCGTTGTTGTTGTTCTATAATTGTGTAGATGGAGATAACTAGATGGTGAGTGCAGTGAGTCATTGTCCCCCGCTGTTATCTTTACTTATCGGAATTCTTCACCGACTGACAAGCCGTGGAATGCTCGGAGACGCTCCGACTGTTTCTCTATGGATATCTATACTCATGGCCTCGTATTCAAATAGGGTCGCGATTAGGATGAATCTTGATCTTATTTGATGCCCTGCTGTTGGACAAGTGGATTGCTCGCACTGGTCTGTGTTACTGCTTGGAAATATATAGGCGAGCTGACAAGCGCTTTGTCCCACAATGTGCTACCTGCTCATGATTTCCAAAAGGGGAAATACGCCCATGGTGAGCCAGCACAGAATTTTAACTCCCAAGAACTCCGTCGGCGAGCCGAGTTTGCTTCTGGGCGGTTCGGTGGTTGTACCGTGTATCCGCGGTTTTTGTGCGATGAAAATCAGGCAGACCCACCGTCATGACGCAGTTGTCTCCTTGCTTGGAGAGGTTGGTAGGCTGGACTCGCTGGAGTGCCGTGGCGGACAAGAGCAGTGTGCTCGTTATACTACAGCAGTGAGTAGAGTGTATACTGCTTTAGATACGGGGTTGATGCACAGTCCAAAAGCAGTCAGCGTTTCATTGAATCGGCCAACTCCATTGCCCCCAGTGATCGCTGGCTCAGGTTGCCCTCTCTGGTTCCGGATTCCGACTCCTGCTGATCCGCAGATCGCCACAACTTCGGGCTTGACGGTGATTCGCTCGATGACGGCCATAGGCCTGGATGCATTTTCTAGACACACGCCAACCCTGCCAGGACGTATCTGGTATAGACGTCGGATATTACAGGGAGACACCATCCCCCAAGCCTGAATTAGCGATGCAATTGCAGGATGGGTCGCCGTGGCGAGCTAGTCAGCGAGCGGTTCACCGTGCGCGTTCAACCTCGGTAGACGGACAGGCACTCTTCAGGGACGGATCCGTTGCCGGACGCAGCCTGAGACAATTGGCAAATTCTGTTGCTGGTGCATTCTGCAGAGCGGGAATGCTAGCCAAGTAAGGTTTGACAGACTCACCTCGTCACGCCGTAGTATCGACCTCCTGGATTTCAACAATACTAGGGCCATTGGCTGTTCCATGGTTGTCTCGAACTGTCGTTCTCCAGAATCGCTTGGAGTCCACTCTAGCGTCGCCTGTGCCCCCACTTGGAGTTCTCCCTCCCGCCCGGTGCTTTGAAGCGGCATCCAGGAGTCATGAGATGAAGAATAATAGCCAAACTCTTCCTCATGCTGCCGGCTCGCCGTCGCCACCGTGGAGAAGAGGCGGTACGGCACGGTAGAATGGACAGGCGGCTGGTTCCTGGCGAGACGAGAAAGATGGGGTGGTTGGCTCGGATGCAGCTAGAGACGCACACTTGCAGTAGCCCAGCACCTCGTCCCGGCCTTGGGATTCCTTAGCTGCGTTTTCGCTTCATCCATGATCCCACTGCCCAGCATGTTCTGCACGTTGGGGCGATTAGGTATGCTGCCGTATTATCTATTTATTTTCTTTTTCTGCTCGGGCTGAGCCCCCAGTGCTCAGTGAACACCGTCCCAGCACAACAAGCCAGGAACAGAACGAGACCGCGATCGGGGACAGGCAGCCACAGGTCGCCAGGAGGCCTCTGCTCTCGTGCAACTGAGACAAGGCTCTTGGGGCTGGCTGGACTTTTCTGGCGCCGTTCTGTCGCGTTGTGCTTCTGCCCCCCTTCCACGCAACCTGCCGAAAAAGAAAAAACTACCCCAGCAGAAAAAATAAATCACAAGTAAACAGGGAACTGGGAACTGGGAACTGTCGGGGAAAACACAGATGAAGGACTCCAGCTGCAACCCCGGCTGCTAATCCGTAGTTGTATTGTCATTGACCAGAAGCGGCGAGGTGCGAGCTGCTCGGCCGGGCCTCCTTTTCTGTGCTGCTCCTTTTTCTCTCTCCACATCCAGATCAGCACCGAAACGTCTTTCCCTCGTCCTCTTTCTTCCTCCACAACCACCATTCCCTCATCCCACCCCTCTTTAGCCCTTATCTCTGTCGCTCTCCTGTTCCTTTTCTGGCGGGCTATTTTTATGCTTCTCTCCCTTTTGCAATTCCCCCGTCGTCTGCCTTGCGATCGCCAGCCGCCTTTATTGTCTTCCCCCCCGCCCCTGACCTCCGCGAGTTTGTCGCAATCCCACACTTATGCTTGCCCTGTCCGGTCCTTTCGCACCCCCTGATCGCTAAACTCTCCTCGGCTCCTCCCTCAATCGCTGCTGGAGCCGTCCAAGGTTTTCTAGTGACTGGTCTCCTTCCCCAATGTTGTGACGAAGCCCACGACTTTGACGATTCATGATCTCAACCCCGCAGATACCAACACCGACCCCCGACCATCTCTGAACATGCCCTTTTCCACCTCCTCCTCGTCTACCGCCGAGACGTCGACCTCCCCGCTCGCAGATTACTTCTGGATAGCTGGTGTGGACGGCTCGGAGGTTCTGGACACTTTCCGTAAACTGGGGGAGGAATACCGCAATGCCAATGCCACTTCGCCAGGCCCCGCCCTGACAGACACAATCGAGGAAGACGCCGACGCCGAGGATGCCCACGACCCCCGCTTCGACGGGCTTGTTTCTCGCAGCTCCTCTGTGATCGGCCCTCGCAGTTCCTACCAGCGTCTCTCGTTTCGCTCCGAAGACTCAGAGCCCGGTACCAACGGCTCGCACAGTAACCGCAGCAGCATGACGATTAAGGGCGGCGGCGGCGGCAATGGAAGTCTTGCAGCCCCTCAATCCCCCCGTGCTTCTCAGTTTCTTGGGCTGGAGGATTTCGATTTTGATAAAGCTTTGGTCAAGTTTGCCTCGGAGAGAGAGTCGTTTTTGTCGGACCTGAGTCTCAGCGCCGGTGCTATCACTCCCGCGTCGCGGCCCCGGTCCAGGTTACGTACCCAGAAGATTACCTCCGATGAGCCGCAGCAGTCTGGATTGCTTCGGTCTAGCATTGGGAGCGTGCGGCGGCACATGTCTTTCCGTGATATGAACAGTATGAAGAGACAGCCGTCGGTTGCTCGTCAAGGTGCGTGAAACTATGACGATTGTTTTACAATATAGACTCTGTGCTGACTTGGCTATAGCATCGATTCGGACCTCACGACGTCTAAGTAACTACAATTCCGTAATCCCAGTTCCCCAACCGTTGGAGATCTCCCCTGCCATGCATCCTCTGAAACGAAGGTTCGAACCTGTGCTCCTCGACCGATACCCCCCGAAAGGAATGTCCGAGGACTTGAAACAGCGTGCCACCTTCCCCGACTATGTACCCATGTTCGCATTCCCGAACGACATCAACATCGTTTCGTCGGACCAGAGGCCGCGGTCGACGTGGCATGGTTTCGTGATGACGAGTGATAACGGCTCGCGCCTGCATGCTATATGCGCCATTGTATGGATCCCGTTGAATAATGAAGCGGCCAATCAGTTGGAGAAGTGCTGCGAAGAATGGCGCAAGGATAATATGACGGATGAGGAACGAGAACTGGCAGCTAGTTTGGGGGAGCGGCTAGCCCAGGAGCGGGCCAAGCTCTCTCGCCTCTTGGCTAAACTGCCTACCGTACCATCCGGATCCGACTCGAGAGAACAACTGGAAGATGAAATCAGTGCAGTGGAGGAGAAAATTGGCTTGATGACTGATCTTCTGCGCCCGGTGCGTCATGGAGCGGCATCCAAGATCGAAGGACTGACTGATGGAGACACTGGTTTCTGGATTCCTCGTGCCTACGGTATCCTGGGACGTGAGGAGAATATGACTGGTTTCTGGAAAGAATGGTTGAAGGCCGTTATTGTCCCGATGACTGATAACAACGTTCAACGTGTTCCACCAGCCTCTCCTCGTCTGGGCGTTTGGCAACCACTGGAAAGATACGTGATGAACCTGTGTACGGAAGCCTTCGCCCCCAACACCTCCAAAACCCAGGTGGAGTTGGCGGTGCGTGAACTCCGGCTTTTCGCTCGCAAGGAAGCAACCAATGAGCTGCCAGGTGCCCGGAATACCGACATATACGCCTTGTTCCGGACGCTCTCGCTTGCCAACATCATCATCCTCTTCGAGTATGCGCTCACCGAGTCACGCATCATCTTCCTGTCCTCTCACACGTCCATGTTATATCTTGCTACTCGGGCTTTGGTGGACCTTCTGTTCCCAATTCCTTGGTCCGGCGTGTTGATCCCTATTCTTCCCGCGCGACTGATTCAAGCTCTGGAAGCGCCTTGCCCTTATATCGTTGGCATTGAACGGCGCTATGAGAAAGTTGAACTTCCCTCGGACGACTTCGTCTTGGTTGACCTTGACCAGGACCTCATTGAGAGCACGGTGAAGCCAACTCCTCTCCCGCGACACCAGCGCAGGAAGCTCCAATCCTTGCTCCAACTTTCTGCTCCCCTCCACAGTCGATACGGGATTCCCACTGGTCCTCCTGCTTATGCCGTCGAGACCTTCCCGCACGACGCTTTCATGGCCGAGAACTCTTCCATCTACACTTCCAAGGCGCAGTCGACCAACCTGTCAAAGTACGTCGGCCTCAACTCGAATTCCTTTGGTCAGGGTGCTGTTCCTCCGAACTCAACCCCACCACTTATATTCAACGCTTTCTTGCACGCCCGTAATGAACAAGCGGCTTCAAGGGGGTATTCCTCCAGGGGCTCGGATCGACCCGGGACCGCATCGACTTTCAAGCCTGGATCCCCGCCCTCGCCGGGTGGTAGAGATACTTCGCCCATCTCCGGCCATTTCCCACCACTGCCGACGACGCCCCGCAATGACTCGGGAATGGCCCTCCAGGCGTCTCTGCGCGAGAAGCGTTCTGGTCACTTCGATGCCTCCTCTCGACGCAGCTCGTCTTTCGGAATGGATATGCGCCAGATTCCGAGACGGCCAAGCGCACCTTTCCTAGGACACGCGCCGAACCTGTCTGTGACTACATTGAACACTGATTTACAGTCTACCTATGCCCCTTCGGTCTATGCACAGTCCACAGTTGCTGCTTCAACCATCGTTCCTCAGCCTGTAGTCCAGCCAATCCACAACAACGACGGCACATCCTGGGTGGAAGGGCACTGTTTGCAGCTCCAGCCATGGGACGACAAGATGGTTTGCTCTGTCTGTGATGAGCGAGCCGATGAGAACATGTATAGATGTGCGTCTTGTAAAACGGTGGCGCACAACCGCTGCGCCCACCAGATCTGCCTGGTTTGCCCCGTTGCATTCCACCCGGACCAAGTGCGAGCTGCGTTTGTCCGATGCTTCGCCAGCTTGTTCTACACCTACAAGAAGTTTCTTAAACCAGCAAGTGGCGACAAGAAGAAGGCAGGCCTTACGTACAGCTTCGACATGGATGCATTCTGCAAGAGCTTGCCTGGTGAGCATGCTGACTACATTGGTATTCTGTCTCAGACTCAAGGTAAGTTTATTTCCAACAACAGGCAATGAGTGATGCTGACGTTATCAGGTTTCAATGAGTTTATCAGTGACCGAGAAAGGGTGAACCCCAAAAAGAAGGACCCAAGGATAACTCTCTTCGACGAAATCGTCCTTTCAAAGCGAAACCGAGGCCGATCATCCATCTTTTCCGGAAGGTCCACCACCGACTTCCTGTCTGATACGTCGAATCACCTCTGGAGAACCGCAAGTGCCGCCTCGTTTGCTGCCAGCAGGACGCAGCCAAATCTCTCCGGGGACTACACCCGAGTTGTCACACGAGGTTTGTGGTGACCACGTCTGATATTAATTGAGTAATGGTTACTGACTCTCAAGCAGCACCAGCAAAACTCGATGCCAGTCTCATGAAAGAGCCCCGCATGATTCACGGAGCTCCCCGGGTGTCGAAGACAGCCAACAACGCCCGACGCAAGCCCCTCCCTAAGCTGATGAATGGTCTCGCGATCTCACCTCCGTAAGAGTGTTGCACGATGGTTGGTGGAGTGTGTCGTCCCGACGTACCAAAAGTGGGATAAACATCACGCTGCCACATATTCCTCCTATCTGACGCTCTTCCAGACCCTATTGCGGGTCGGCGACGGGCTGCATATCGGAGACTGACTGATCTTCCTAGGGTTTTGTGAGTGGTGGCTCAATCGACCTTGAAACACTCACTGGCCCTGTTTTCGCCTACCGCGGCATCTCCCGCGCCGATTGCGACAGGCTCACTACAATTAAAAGTTTCTTTAGACTCGCGGGCGGGACACTACCTTTCGTTTCTCATCTGAGTACATTTTCCCTCGTTCTTTGGACCCCCAGCGCGAGATTTGCAGCTGAGCGGCTGGATGCCAAGACGCAAACGTCGAACTCAAAGCGATCTACTTGCGACTGGCTCGGCCGTTTGTCGGGGTCTGATAAGTCTTGACTATGACTTGCCGCCTCGGGTTCATTCACGCGTACAGTTTCGATCCTTGTACAGTTATTGGAACATACATGCATCATAGACATACTAATTGTCCGTGCGTGGCACGGGATACTGGATTTGAGGTGTACTTGCAGGACAGGCCTTGTGTTTTGCTATTTGGCTGTTGGATCTATTGTGTTTACTCTCTTCTATACCCTTGATACACTTTTCGTTCGTTACCGAGGCATCAATCTCACTGTTTCTGATTATGAAAGACGGAAGACGGAAGTAGACGCTGTTTATGTAGTCCGCACAGCCGCTCAGGGCTATGCCAATAGTACCTAGTCAGCACTGTCCCTGGCGTGGCGGCGACTGAGTTCTGCACCGGGAGGACGCCGACGGACAATTAGCACAGCCAGGTTGTCGGTGGATATGAGCAGTTTTTCCTCGTATCATGTAGGAGGCCCAGTGTAGCAGGACTGCGTCGTCGTATTGTAGTCCACCTGGCTATAGTATGTTATGCTCTGGTTACATCTGGACCATGTCCGTCTGTTGTCCCGTCTCGCGGTCGTCCCTGGACGGGAGCTGTCTGTTTCCCCTTGCCGTGTTTCTTCAGTTTCAGCAACTCATCCGCTTCTCCCATTTAACCAGTTTAACCCGTCTTTATCCATTCCCTGATTCTGATGTCCGCGCTGTATAAGGCGATGGGAATGGCTGCTCTGATTGGCGGAATAATTTGTGCCGCACCAGAGACCGGGGAAATTTAGCCGTCGGGAGGCACAAAATCTCCCTTCCATTTGGTCCAACAGCTGCATCAGCACCTCCTCCCCGATCCATCGATCTCCATCCAAAACTCTCTTGTTGCCTTCCAGCTCCAGGGCGTGCTGTGAGAAATGACCCTCTCCGTCCCCAGTTCGTGGTCCTGGTGTCTTGACGTTGCGGCCAGTCGCCCCTCGGACTAATCCCGGTCGGCGCGCTCTTATCCAGCCATTCATTATTACTACTAATCTACTCCTGCTGCTGCTACTCGCCGACTGTGAGTTTCACTCCCTGCTCATCCTGCTCTTACAAGGAATAGGCCACGGCAATTGCCCCAGGCTGTTGTTGGTGGTTTCGTTTTCCCTGTTCCCGCTGCAACTTTAGCCAGAGGCTGTGTTGTTTTGTCTAGTCTAGTTCTCTTCTTAACCGTCTCTCGCTCTCCTTCTTTCTCTCTCCTCTCTCCCTTTTAAACCTGTGAAGGCATTCTGGTACTCTGTACTGATTGAGCTCGTGGAAGGAAATCGGTTTCCGCTGATCATCGATGCGACTCCACGTATCGTGCCAAATTCTCCGTCCTCTTAGATCGCTGCGTGACATTCCCTTTATCTGACATATCTCTCCGCAACCTTGCCTACTTCTTAAATCCTCTTGAGATCCCGCACCGCCTAAGTATGCCTTGAAAGATGATGCAAACTGCCCTCCATCATCAACCCGTGGCTACCACCCTCAGAGCCGATTCGCCTCTTACCGCCTCGCCGACAACGCTCAAGGGAACTCCCGCCTCCAGTACTCTTCCTTTCCCTCAGGCTGTTCCGCAGGAGCCTTCTCACGCTGTCGTTACGGTATACGGACCGGGCCAAGAATCGATCGTTCAGGTGGTGGCAGATATACTAGGGAAACCATGGACGACAGAGACGTCACTCGCGACATTAGGACGGGGCAGCAGCGCTGTTGTAGTAGGGATCCGGGCGAGCGACCTCCCGCGGAGTCTTGAGGGATGCGACAAATCAGCCTTTATCCTTGTCAACCTGCATTGCGTGGACGACGGGTCATTCCCCGAGGAAGAATTAACAGAGATATGTGACTACGAATTCCTATTCTCGCTACGAAGTCCGTTTTTCCGGCGCGATCTCACGCGGTTCCTCTCCTTGATTCTAGGCCAGACAAGGCCGCATGAGGACTTGAAGACGAAAACCCGCACCAATTTCATCTCGACGACTTTCCCTGATGTGCATGCCGCGCTGCCGAATCTGGATATTCTGTCGGTGGGCTCGGATGCCGTTGAGCTCCGCGTGGATCTGTTGTTGGACCCGGTGCCGCAGGACCCTGAGAGCCCGGTCCCCAGTTTGCGGTATGTAGGGCAGCAGTTGATGCTGCTGCGGCAGCATACGGAGTTGCCGATTATCTTTACCACGAGGTGCACAAAGGAGAATGGGAAGTTTCCTAAGGACGACCCGGCCTTGTTTTACCGGTATTTGAGGCGAGCTATTCAGTGGGGGGTGGAGTATATTGACGTGGAACTGTGGCTGCCAGAGGATATTCGGCGCAAGCTGGCAGAGGTGAAGGGGAACAGCGTGATTATGTCTGCGTTCCATGATTTCTCGGGAGCCTGGAAGTGGACGTCTCCAGAGGCGCCGCGGATTTTTGCAGAGAGCGCCAAGTATGCGGATATTGTCAAGATGATTGCGATGGTGGATAGTGTGGAGGCCAACTACGAACTGGAGTACTTCCGGTCAACGGTGAAGCAGACACATGGGATGTATCCACTACTGTCGGCTGTCAATATGGGACAGCTCGGACAACTTTCGCGAGCGCTGAATACGGTGTTCTCACCTATAACACATCCACTACTACCGATGATTGCAGCTCCTGGCCAGCTGACAGCCGCGGAAATCAACGAGGCCTTACATATTATGGGGCAGCTGCCGAAGCGGGACATATACGCGATCGGCTCGTTCCGAGCGACGCCGCAGTCGATGTTTATGGAGAAGTGCTTTAACGAGCTTAGTCTCCCGCACACGCTGACCTCCATCGACCGTGGACCAGCGGGATCGATTGAGCGGGTAATTACACAGCCAAGTTTTGGCGGCGCGGCACTCCACCCGCCCCTCAGCAGCAGCAGCAGCTCGCGGCTCCCGGCCATCAGCGACGCTGCGCGAGCCATCGGCCTCGTCGACACAATCGTGGTGACTAGCCCAGGGACCCTGGTTGGCGAGAACGCCACGTGGAAGGGCATCCGCGCGACGCTGACTCGCGACTACGTCCCCTCGGCATACCGCGGGCGTGCTGCCATCATCCTGTCCGGCACAGAGAGCGAAGCATCGGCGAGTATCTTCGCACTACGCAGTCTCGGCGTGGGCGCAATCTACACGGTCGGGTTCCGGGCAACAGGGCCCCTAGCGGACGGCCTGGAACCCTTTACATCTATCCAGTCGGTCAAGCTAGTCGAGCAGCCGTTTGTGATTGTATCGGCGCTGCCGCCAGAGAAGTCGCTCCTGGTGCAACCGCTGCTGCGGCACTACCGCAGTACTGGGCGGGCGTCGCCGCCGTCGACCCGGGGGAAAGTGTACCTGGACCTGACGCGGGGCGAGCGCAATGGGGACCCGGTGGGGGTTGCAGAGATGTCGGGGTGGACAGCATACAGGATTGAGGACGTGAATGCGTGGACGACGGTGGAATCGCTGCGGCTGCTGGTCGGGCAGAACGTGCCGTTTGATTTTGTGCGGATGGCGTCGGGATCGTACCCTCACTCGTATATTAGTTAGGCATACTGAAATGAAGACTGAATCTGAATATATTGGCTGCCGATCCGGACGGCGGTCCGTTCTTGCTTGGGGAAAATCCCGCTGTGTCGGAGTGACACCTTTAGCCGAGCGACTACTCTTAGCCTGCTCGCCTAGCGTGTCCCCAGTCCCCACCGTCCCCAGCTCTCTCGCTGTCTCGCTCCCACTGTCACCATCCCCGCATCGGTTCTACGTCCGTTCCTAGTCTTCTTTTGTTTAGCCTCTGCCTCAAGCCATGTCCGGGGCTCCACGTTATAATAAAACCGATCCCTCGTTTCTGGTCTCCAGCATGTCCTGCTTTCGCCTCCCCTTCTCTTGACCTGATTGTTCTGTCATGTCGCGCCCTACGGTCAGCATCGACCGCTTGACGCCTCGCCGGGCCACGGCCGAGCCCCGTGAGTCCATGAACTGCAAGTCGTGTCGAAAGCGAAAGGTATTTCCGTCCTGAAAATAGTGGAGAGAGTGGGCGCTAATCGTCAGATCAAATGCAATCGCCTCCGCCCCAGCTGCGAAGCCTGCAAGGTCTTCCAATGTGCCTGTATCTACGGTACAAAACAGCCCGAATTCCAGCAAAAGGCGACTTGATTCTGGTCTGGGCTAATAGTGGATTTGCAGACGCTGTTCCTAAAAAGCGAGGCCCGAAAACAGATGTGCTCGAGGCGCTGCTGAAACGGGTCGACGGGCTCGAGAAGCGCCTGCAGGATGACACCCGTCCGCTCTCGCCCTCGTCGCCTGTGAAGCCCGATCTGCCGCAGCTTGCACATCCCCATCCCCATCATCCCCATTCGAATGCTCATCCGCAGTCGCAATCGCAATCGCAACCCCCAGCGGCGGCGTTTCCTTTTGCACCGCCGCCGCCGGCGGTTTCTTCGTATGCGCACCCCCAGCCCGGTCGCATGCCGGATGCGATGCTGGATGCGTACTTTGCACGACTGCATGGGAAGCCATTTTTTATTCTAGATGAGGCGTCTACTCGCCAGCGCCACCAGAATGGCCAGTTGCCGGTGTATTTATCCATGGCTATTTATGCTTTGACGCTACGGTACGCCTCTTGATCGGTTTCTCGAGTGCCGGCGGCTAATGCATTGCTGATTGAACAGGTACACGACGGTGAACGCCCCGCCGGGGAGTTTAGAGTACGCCCGCCAGGCCCGGCGGATGGTTGACACCGACCAGCCCTCGATTGAGAATCTCCAGACGCTGCTGCTGCTGTCGCAGACGTTCTATGCGTACGGGTGTGGGAAGAAGGCCTACATGACTCTAGGTACGCTCAGTCCTACTACAACCGGTGGTGCGCGAGCTGACCAGGTAGGAAATGCGGTATCGATGGTGCTTGCTCTGGATCTTTATCGAGAACTGCCGCCCTCCCATCCAGCGCTCCCGCAGGAACGCGAGATGCGCCGCCGCCTCTTCTGGTCTGTCTACGTGATGGATCGGTTCCTGGCCTGCGGGTCGAAGCGTCCGTGTCTGATCGCCGATCACTCGATCGTTGTACGCCTGCCGGCGTCTCACTCTTCGGGCGCTGACCCTGGGGATTTGTTTAACCCGGTCGGCCCTAATATCCCGTACTCGTCGGACCGCCGCAAAACGGCGGGCTCTTGTTCCGCGCTTCTTGTTGATATATCGCGGATCCTCGGCGTCACACACCGCTATCTCGCCGCGGGAGGCGTCAAGGGCGACTCGCACTTCCCATGGCACGCCCTCTCCAACCTCTCCAAGATCCGGCAGGAACTTGACCTTTGGGCCGCCGGTACACATGACCTCTTCGCGTCCATAGAAGCCCTCTTCGGCCATCCAGAAAGCACCCTCCTCCTCCTCTCCAAGCTCATCTACCATCTCGTCCACTGCCTGCTCTACCGCCCATTCCTCCCCATAGACCTCGCCGAGCTCCGCGGCTCAGGCCAGCACCAGAGCTGGCAAATCGAAGCGACAACCCTGTGCTTCTCGCACGCCAATGCCATCGCCGAGCTCGTCGAGCTCGCCCGCCATGCACCGCGCATCGAGTGGCCAGACCTCGTGGCTTACTGTCTTACCGTCGCAGGCACAGTACACATCCACGGCGTGCATTACCACGGGCGCCGCGACGGCGAGGTCTTTGCATCCAGTCCGGACTTTTTGACGAGAGAAATGCACCAGCTCGCATGGCTGCGGCAGTCGTGGACCGGTGTACAACATCATCGTGACCTCCTCACTACACTGTCCGCCTGCCATGCGGACCTTGTTCGTACCCTTGCAGCACGACCAGTTAGGTTCGCGCCGGTCTTTCATCTCGAGGACTTCCTTGATCGGTATCCCGGTATTGTTGTCGATGGGAGCCATGTACGGCTGGTTGATGATGAGCAGTATGTTACCTCTCCTGTCCTTGGCCCAGCGGTTACTTGTGCCAGTGCTAATGACGATATAGAATCGACCTCGACCCCCAACTTCTCTACGCACCGACACTCCCCTCCCAACCAAACGGCATCACGCACAACTCTCATCCTCACTCTCACGCACGCCACCCATCTACCTCCCCAACCTCGCTCCCCTTCTCTCCATCTTCAACATGGCCCGATATCCCCACAGACCCTGAACTACTCAACCAACCCGCAGGGGCAGGAGCCGCAGGCCCATCGAATCTATTCTCACCGTCCCTCTCCACAGCAACACACATCCACCTCGGCCAAACACCATCCCAGCTGCAGTCTCAACCGCAACCGCAGCCGCAGTCCCAAATCCAATACGCAACATTCCCGTTCGAATCAACCCCCGTCCCCGTCGAGTCCCCAGAGTCGCAGCCCTCGTCCGGCACTGGTGCTGGCGCCGTCGCCGGGAGTACGGGCGCGGCAGCCAACGAGGAAAAAGACCCGTTCCTGAGTTTGCTTGAGCAGATTGCTGAGAATGAGCATAGCCAGGGCGGGCCGAGTGAGTTGGATTTCTTTCTGGAGGGGTTAGAGGAGAAGGCTTAATTACTTATGAATGGATGAATTATGGAATGGAAGTTAGGGTACGGCTAGGTTTAGGTTGCGCGGGATGAGATATGATGTGATGTGAATAGGAGCTAGCCAGCCCAGCCCGTCAGGACGGGAATGGGACGGCGTTGGTCTGTATATAGTCAGTAAATAGTCGTGTTCTAGTATAGCGTGTTTGTTTTTTGTGCTGTTGTTATGCGTGTATACCCTGACGTCATGACAATCTACAATGGAGTTATATACATCCGACTTGGCCGGGCGCCGTATCACATATAATCAATCCCCCACGCCCATGTAACTTATCCTGGTAACATTCTACATAGAAGCAGAGAAAGAAAATGACTCCGATCGAAGAAATAATCCCGCTCTACCTGGCAGACAGGATCTCCCTCGACACCGCCGTCCAACACGGTACGTCTCATTTATACCACCTATAAACCCATTATATTCCAGATAAATCGATCCTAACAAGAAAGCAAAAACCAACAGCATCCCAAATCCCCCGAAACACCCTCCTCCTCACAACCCTCAAAGAAAGCAGATCCCTCCCGCGCTCAATAGACACAGACCCAACAACACCAACCCCCGACCTCCCCTCCCCATCGCAAGATAAACTCCTCCAGCTCATCCGGGCCCTCGATTCGAGCGCCCGCGCCCAAGATCGCGATTCCGGGATCGCACTCGATGATCTGATTAGTATATCCGGGTATGGCTCAGAAGCCGAGGAACAGTATAATGCGCTGCATGGATTCACGAATGAAGCGGTGCGAGACTTTGCGGCCTATTCTTTGCATGCCAGCTCTATTCCCTCATCAGCCTCTGCGCGTACAGAAAGGAATAGCAATGGTCGCAATAAACGATCCATCCGCTCATCGCTATTCCGCGCGCGGAGCGAGTCGAGATATCTAGATTCCGACGTCAACGCCGATGCTGATGCTGAGGTTGATACCTTCGCCGATGAGCACGCGGATCCCAGCGCCGCCGACGTACCAATATCCTCAGGGTCGGATCTAGGCCACCGGCGCCGCAGAAGCAGCGGGGTAGAGAAGCACCTGTACAACCTAATCTCGTTCCTGGTGTTTCTGACGAAAGAGAAACTCCTCTTGTATCCGAATGTCGGGGAGCGCGTGGCTGTTGAGATGGTTTCTGAGACGCTGTATCATCCGCCGTCGCATTCGCATTCGCATTCGCATTCGCACTCGCACTCGCACTCGCATTCCCATTCATACTCCAACTCGCAGTCGCAGTCCCAGCCGCAACCGCAGTCCTGGAATCGTACTCGAAATCGATCGCATAGTGTTCCACAAAGCGCAGGTTTCGATTCAAAGGAAAACGTCAAGGGGAAAGGAAGAGAGGAGACTGTGGCTGTCGCCGGGAGCCATGAGCCGTGGTTCGGGTTTGTTTCGGCGTCTGGGCCCGGGAATGAAGTGTGCGTTACGGCTGTTGCGCTGTGGTTGATTATCATGGGGGAGGAGCTGTATCAGCGGGCGCGGATGGAGAGGAGGGAGAGGAGGGCGAGGCTTAAGACTACGTCTAAAGAGGGAGAAGAAGATGTGTGGACGCGGCTGAGTGAGGTTGTTGGGCGCGAGTGGCAGACGTGGACGGGCAGGTTGCAGTTTCTATCACTGCGCGAGGATCTGGATATCTCGGCGCGCGAGCATGCAGCGGAGGCGGCAGCTGTTATGAGGAGGGTTTATAATTATGACTAGGTTCTGGATATGCTCAATGTGATGTTGTGTTTTGGCTGACGCGAGCTGTATGTATTTGTTCTTGTACGACGATCTATATCCAAGCGTATTCTATAGTAAGAATCAGTTATGAGAACTTCACGCCTTTGGTCGGATCCCATGTCTGCGGATGGCTCTGCTGCTGCGTCCCCGAACTGCCGCCAAACCGTATCCCCATTTCGGGAGACCACATTCCCGGGGTCACCTGCGGGACTCCGCGGGTCGGCTGGGGTGCTGTTAATGGTTCCCGGAGTTGAGGTTGTGGCTGTGGAACGGCCTGGGGTTGAGGTTGGATTGGAGATTGGACGGGCTGGAACTGTGTCGGAGGTGGTGCCGACACTGGCTGCGGTGCCTGTCGGATAGGCGAGATATTGAGGGATGCCATTGCTGCGACGCTGGAAATTTCCCTGTCTCAAAGTTAGTGCAGCCGGGGAACAGCGTGATAAAGGTACTTACTGCTCAAGCTGACTGGCTTCCATCCTCCGCTTGTGCACGAATGCCTTGGCATCATCTCTAAACCGGCCAACAATCTTAGCAAGATCATTGTAGAACTTCCGTCCGACCTCGATGTTGGAAATAATCTCTTTATACTTCAGGAACCCGTTCTCCAACTCCTGAAGCGCCTTCTCACGCTCCCTAGTTGACGCATCTCCAGTGTGTGCCCGCGTGAAAGCACGATTCGCCTCGCGGACCTGCGCAGCGATTTGGTCTTGGTCGTGCTGCTCTTTGAAAACCATTTGCAGGTCGACGTCGTAATCGCGGAGTCTGGATTCGAAGAGGTCTTCGAATTGACTTGCCTGGATGACTTGCATGGGGAACTCACGCTCCAACCGCGCGGCCTCGCGAATCAAGGCTGAGCTGATATCGTCTGTTCGAGCCTTGTCTTTGACAGTCTGTGCCTTGCGCTTCCGACGGCTTTCTAACCGGTTCACTTCGCTAATACAACCTCGGAGCCGGCTGACCTCGCGCTCGACTTCGGGAGGTATTGTCGCGCGTCGGCTACTGGGGACAAATGCCTCAAGGTCACGGTTTGTGCCAGTTAGAACACGGAATACAGACTCAGAGTCTTGGAGTTTTTGCTCAACGAGGTTGTCGCTGCTCTGAGCGGAGGAGAAGTAGCCGTCAATCTCCTGGCAACTTGTGTATAGCTTCGGCGTTGCAGTGTCGGACGACTCGCGGGACCACCGGTCTGTGCCGAACTTCCGTCTATATGCGTCGTCCTCTTCTTTCTCAGCTGCGAGCAGCTCGACACCTTCCTTGTAGACTGCTCTGTCGTTGGACTTTACCTTGGCAATGTCCTGGAGGGACTTGCGGAGCCGATATAGCCCGTCCTGTTGCCGCATTTCCTCTGCGTGGGAGACTAGCGTCGGGGGAAGACCGAGAGGCTTTTCTAGTGCTTGAAGCGAGCCGGGTAGATTGAGCGAGGATAGTAGACTAAAGAAGTTAGCAAGGTCCAAATGTAGTTGAGTTGATGAGACGTACTCGCGTAGCTTGTCAGTCATGGTCTCCAACTCCCCAATAATTCGTTCGTTGACAAGGCGATCCCTTCGATCCGAGTAGATGCTAGCCGCAATGTGAACAGCATACGGCACCAACTTCGAGAACAGCGGCTGTCCCAGTGGACCCTTGTCTCCTAGCAGCGAGATTGCATCCGTAACTTGTGACGGCGCCTTCGACGCAACCATACTCGCCCGGTCAATAAGCTTCAGCTCCGACTTGGGCGGCACCGCATGGAGATAAATCATATCATTGTCCTTCTCAGCTCGCTTCAGATCCTCCGACACTCGATTCTTCAGCCCCTGCAAGTCGCCCAAAACCGTCCGGTTAATCCATCTGCTCTCTTTGAGCGCTTCATTCACACAAGCCACCGCATCTCGCAGCCGCGCCACCTCCTCTCCATATTTGCGCTTCTCAAGACAATCCAGCGACTGGCGGTACTGCGCCGCTGCCGCAAAATGATGCTGCTTCGCAGTCATATGGTGGATCCAATCCGGGCTAATTGCATTCGACTTGACGGCGTGGTCGCACGCATCCGCGTAAAAGTCGGAGACTTTCCCCGCGAGTCTCGCAATCGACGCATCCTTCAGCCCGTCTTTGACTGCTTTTTGCCAAAAACATTCCTGCGCCTGGGCCAGTAGTAGTTCTTCTAGACTCTGTAGTGTCATCTCGTCCATGTCCTCAGGCGGAGCCGAGCGCATGTCGGGGACAATGTCTGTCCGCAAATGAGCGAGTATCCCAGCAGCCTGGCAGAAATAATTACACGCCTGCTTGAGGCCATCGGACGTTGTGCGGTTTACGGAGAATGCGAGCTGAGAGTAGAGGGCGGCAAGGTTGAAGGTAATGTTTGCGAGTTCGAAGCGGATATTATTCTGGGAGACTGTTCCCGTTTGTTAGCCTTGCAAGGAAACCCCCGATGGGACAGAGCGAAAGAAATACCTGGCCGGCTGGTATTGAATCCAAAAGCAGGATACCAGGGGAACTCAACCCCAACCTACGTGTCATGTCAAGTCAATCCAACAAGCTCACTCGAATCGAATCGAATAGGGCGGACGTACATCAACCGGAAACTTCCCCCCAAGCCATTTTAGTTGCGCCGCGTAGGTGATTAACCGGCTGACTCCGCTAACGTGGGGTTCCTGGACATTTACGGCTTCGCTTCGTAGTCGGTCGATGATCTGGAGGTCATCTGCGAACATATCCGGCCGCTGGTCATATTTGGAGGAGATGTATTGTGTGAGGGCAGTCGAGAGGGAGACAGTGTGCGACTGGCGGAAAGGGATCTGGAGAATGTTTCTGCATCTGTTAATGTAGCCCTTTTATTGAAGAACATGTGGAGATAGCGTACGAGGTCATTTTGGCGGTGCGCGGTGCTGCGCTTTGAGGTTGAGAAAGTTGTTGATGTGAAAAGTGTCCCGCAGGCTGCCCCCACGGCAACCAAGATGACGTGGTGGTGCCTTAGGCAGCGATGATTGCATAGCTTAGCCAGCTAGTCTACGAACCGCTCACTACGACTCAATGGATAATTGTTTACTAGATAGAAAATTGATATTTAGTATTTATTGCTATGTTCAGATAATATAATACTAATACGCCTGGGCGCCGCCAATACTGAAATCCATCATCCGTCCAGCTCGTTGATGCGCATCTTAATATATTCGAAGATGCTGAGCAAAATCATGTTATTCACCCCAGTGCGGATCAAAATAATGGACAGTCCTTTATACATGCTGGACCGTGCAACTGCGGCGGAAGCCTCGCCGACTTCCTTCGTCTTTCCGAGAAGTACGCTCTGCGCGCGCGTTTTGCGTGTGTCAAGCGGATATGTCTGTCATCGTCAGTACTGTCAAATTTGAGCCAGCGGGGTTTCCTAGAGCACTCACGCAAAACCAAGGTACAGTGCTGCAGATTGCGCCGGCAATCATGGGTGCACCAAATGGAGACTTATCAGGCCCAAGCTCCCTGGCTGCAACCTGCTTGACCGTTTCATAGACCGCAAAATACAGGCCAGACCCAACGGTATCACGCATCGCATGGAGATAGAATCCCGTGTACAAACCTCTGAATCCGTACCGCTGTACGATCTGCCTGATAGCTTGGACGGTTCCCAGGCGGGGCTTGTGCCGCAACGAGTGGTCTCTCACAGCGTCTGGGGAAGCTTGGGCACGATTTGATACGAGGACAGATGTTTGAACCACGTTCTTGGCCAGTTCGAAAGGGCCTATACTGTTAGAACTTGCCCATATATTAAGAAGAAGAAGAAAAGGATAAACCCTACAAGCGAGTGGAGAGGTTATCGCTCCGGCAATGCAGCCCGCGGTGATGAAAGTAAAAATCGTGGAGACAGTAGGGGCGCTGCCGGGTTTGTTGTATATGGCCAAGGGAGATTGACCCGTTATTCCCTCGATAAAGTCGGATATGCGATGTTTAGCAGAATTGTAGGTAGTAAAGTTCACAACCCGGACTGCTGTGACGCTGGCAAGAGGAGGTAGAGCACCTATTTTGGTCAGTTTTGTTCGGGTATTGCAAGAGAGAAAACAGACGCACCAGCAACAAATCCACGAGGACCTTCGGTTCGCCAGAGATATCGAACACACTGGAATACGTTTTGGAAGTTGTGCCTGGTCAAGTCAGCGGCGCGCAGGAAAGAAGACATCGCCAGAAACATACGTTTGCATGCGAGTTTTGACATTCTCGAGAGGGGTCTGCGCAATTAGCAAGTGTTCCAGCTGATTCAGAGTTCTGCCTGGAACGTACCACAGCTAGAGTAGCGCAGACGGTAGAAGTCCCAGAGGCTACCTGGGTTTTGTACCTCTTGAGTAGTCTATTTCGTGTAGTTTCATCCATGGTCCAGTTATTTCCCGCTGGCATTATTGTAGGTGCGGGAGATGGTTGTGAAGGAGGGGTAAAGGGAGCATGTTCAGAGTGATTGTTGTCAGTCATCCCGCCATGTATCCCATTGGGGGCAGTGAGCTGTTTGTCCAAGTCGCTTAGTCGTTGTATATCTGGATATGTCTAAGTGAACCAATTCACTCTCAGCAAAGTAGGCTGGGGAACCCGATGGAACGCAAAGCGGCCTCTCAGGGTGCGAGCAGACCGTTCAGCGTCCCACAATTGTCCATCAGAAACCCTTTTCCAGTGCTCAGTATCCGGCTCTTCTGCTCTTTCTTCCGAGAAAGAAGAAAAAGGGAGTCAATCGGGCTTAATAGGACCATACGCTATCTCCGGCGGGGACGTATATACACTGGTTGAATTCGGACCGCAGACGGGGACACCTAGGCGTTTGGGAGCCGGATATTAGCATGACAGCAGTTCTTCTTCTGATGTAGTTAGGGAGACATACAGAGAAACCACCGCGCTGGGTACAGTCCAAGTTCAATGAAGACAGTGGAATGGGGTGGACGAGTGAACTCAAGCGAAGCTCCTCGTCCACCAGAATTGGGCTAGTAATCGGGCGCTCCACAGACTGCGAGCGCAGCCACTCACAGCCCTTTTACATTGTCTTGATCGGGCTTAGCGTACCTGTGACGTCGTCGTGAAGCAGTCCGTCCAACCTTTGCATACGGACTACGTCTAAATATTATGCATATACGCCGAATGTAGGGCAACAGCTCCAGCTGTCTAACCTACGCTCGACCGTGATGCCGGAGTTGCTCAAGTTGTGTTCTTTGTTCTTGGGATATCGTTAAGAAGCGATCGATCAAGCAAACAAACGCCCTAGCCGGAAGAGGACTAGGGTGGCGAGGAGCCACAAGTCGGACCAAATCAGTCCGTTGAGCTTGAGCTTACCCCGCCAACTTTCTTGCGGATTCGAGCTTGTGGAAACGAGCCAAAGAGATTCAATCCGTTATTCATGATAAGAAAGATCCCTGTCCGATAAGGAACTGAAGCTGTCTGACGGTGCAAGTGCTCCTGCGCAGTTGATTGAAAGTCGAGACAGGGTTCTGCCTTGATATACAGACGCTAGCGTGTATTTGGCTAGTCGTGCAGGTGATTGCCTGATTAGGATGGAAGCTTGTCCCGCATGTGAAGGCCTTCCCAAGTGGCTGCCCGCTTCGTGTGGCTGGACGTTGGAAGTCCAGACAGCAATCTAAAGGCGGAATCCACGCCGTGGCCGCCACAGAATGGTGTCGTAACTCTACCGTGTTTTGCTCAGGACCCTCAAACGTCTTTGTAAGCCTTATCAGGCTCGATCGTGGGTCATAGCTAACGTGTGAGTGTGGGCCAGTGCCGAAGGTGGACAGCAACCATTTTACTCCGTATTGATATTCCGTCCCGAAACTGACTTTGCTCTTTGAGCATAACTGAGTTCGTGTTTGAGTGTCAACTGTGCCGATATCCGTGCAGCATGCCAGTGATGCTCTCTCGTTGATCCTCGGGCCGTCTACCGGCTCAACTTCAGTGCCAGCCGTGGCGGCTTTACGACTTCACATGGCGATGAGAACGTGCAGGCTCCTGCGCAGACACGGATTACCGATCAATGGCCGTTCCGGGGCCCAACCCGATCCAGACGAGACGTGAAAAACTGAAGCAGTCTGAAGACTGATTTCCTCACCTTGTCATATGAGAGGGGCGCTAAACCGCTTTCGGTATTCCATATATCCTCGGGACCTCGGTCGCGGCATCCCCGCAAGTTTGCCCTCTCCGCAACAAAGCCACGGCCGCTGCTATCCACATGCTCTCCTGAACCACATTTAAAGGCTGGTCCTTGACCTTTACCCGATTTTCTTACTGGATACTCATTGCGCTTGAAACTATCCTTCGTACATCATCACATTTCATTCAAAATGGGCAAGAAAGCAGCATCTCCCGCCTACGTCCTTGGCGTTGGCATGACCAAGTTCATCAAGCCCCGAGGCAAGGTTGATTACAATGAGCTCGGATTCGAGGCCGGTGTCAAGGCCATGTTGGACGCTAAGATCAACTACGACGAGGTTGACCAGGGTGTTGCTTGCTACGTCTACGGTGACAGCACTTGCGGACAGCGTGTGTTCTACCAATTCGGTCTGACCCAGATTCCTATCTACAACGTTAACAACAACTGCTCGACCGGCTCAACTGGTCTTGCGATGGGCCGCACCCTCGTCTCCCACGGCGCGGCCGACTGCGTTCTCGTCGTTGGCTTCGAAAAGATGAGCCCCGGATCTCTGCAGTCGGTCTACAACGACCGCGCCAACCCCACCGGCCTGTTCGGTATGATGATGGCTGAGACTCGCGGTGTCACCAACGCCCCGGGTGCCGCCCAGATGTTCGGAAACGCCGGTCGGGAATACAGTGAGAAGTAAGTTTCTTGGTTGTCGCTTCAAGGTCCAAACTGACTATAGTAGGTACGGCGCCAAATCCGAACACTTCGCTGAAATCGCTCGCATCAACCACGAACACTCCAAGCGCAACCCATACTCCCAATTCCAGGATGAATACACTCTCGAGCAGGTGCTGAAGTCTCCGATGATCCACGAGCCCCTCACCAAGCTTCAGTGCTGCCCTACATCCGACGGTGCCGCCGCCGCCGTTGTTGTCTCTCAGGAGTTCTTGGATGCTCGACCCCACCTCAAGGACCAGGCTATTCTCATTGCCGGTCAACAGCTTGCTTCGGATAACAACAGTGTGTACAACCAGAGCTCCATTGACCTTATGGGATTCGGCATGTCCCGTGGTGCGTGCCGCGCTGCTGTTGCCGAAGCCGGTGTGAACATTAAAGACATCAAAGTATGCGAGCTGCACGACTGCTTCTCGGCCAACGAGATGATCACAATTGATGCTCTTGAGCTCAGCGAGCCCGGCAAGGCGCATGAGATGGTTGCCAAGGGTGACATCACCTATGGCGGCAAGATGGTTATCAACCCATCAGGCGGTCTTATTTCCAAGGGCCACCCGCTCGGCGCAACCGGTCTGGCGCAATGCACAGAACTTGTCTGGCACCTGCGTGGCTGGGCCAACAACCGCTTGGTCAAGGGAACCGATGCCTGCCTACAGCACAACCTGGGTCTGGGTGGTGCCGTGGTCGTGACCGTCTACAAGCGCGCGGATGGCAAGGTTGCTCAGGCCGTGCCATCAGCAGATGTCGCAAGGATCACTGGTCTCGGCTACAACCCCGCCGTTGAGGCCAAGGGCTTCACGGCTGAACAGGCCAAGCTGGTTCTCAGCAAGACCGCGTCCGATTCGTGGGCGTTGGCTGACGCGCAAGAGAGGGTTATCGCTCGTTTCTAATTTCCATGTTGATGTATATACCTTATGACTGTACAATCTAGCGATCAGAATGTTAGACTTCAAAATGATATGAGTACTGACTACTGAGGAGCGTTCCGAGTGTGTTTACTCCTGTAAATGTAGACGAGTCCGTGCCTGGTGCTGAAGGCGGCTCGGCTAAACAAGCCGCCGGCATATGATGACTCAGCCCGCGCCTCAACAAATTCCGCGCGACAAAATCTTCCTCTCTTCTTTTTCTTTCTTCATACATATCCAGGTCTCCAACATACCCTTGTTGATGGACAGTTCATTCCATTGAGAAATTATAGAACGGGACCGAGAGTGACCAGCTCATTCTAATCCCATTGCCTGCCACCAGCACGAGGTTTTTGGGTTCGCTTTTGAGCATACACGCATTTCGCGCAACTTTTCGGTTGATCGTCATAAACATGCCAGCAGCCTTCCTAAGTGAGGGCTGGCACTTCAGAAATTGTTCAACGCTAGATCGACAGGAGGAACAAAAAGGGATTAATGCGTCCCTGCCCTCCTTGCGCTCTGGATCAATCGCGCTATCAACGATCATCCGTTTGAACATCCCTGCGTATACAAATCATACTAACACAGCCCCATGCAGTTATGAATGGCATCTTCGAAGTCTCGTTCGTCAATCCCATGATATTCGAGGTCAAAAGTCGTGCCGACAATGATCCGAAGCTGAAAATATTCTCTTCTCTCCCTCGTGTTGCGGCCGCTGTCAATATCGAATGGCGTGGTTCGTGTCAATCAGAAGGAGGCACATTCCTGTTGCTTATCTCAACCAGCTTTTGAGTATGTAGTTGCGTAATCAACGTGTGGAATGTTTCCTTCCTCTCCAAATCTCGTACGTCTGTGCACTGATCCCAACCCTCCAAGCTTCGTAGGCTCGCATCCCTTGCGTTGGCGTAATGCCATCCGTTCTCCACGACCCCTGGTCCCTTGCACCTTGGAGCACACCATTGGACGCTGGATTACTTCTGGACCAAGTCCCCGGACAAGACGCTCGGTGTTCGGGATGGCTTGTTCGTGGCTTCGTGCCCTGGCGTGGCATATCCTCCGACGCGTCAGGAATGTTTATCCAGAGCTGCGAAAGTATGCGGATGCTACCCGGCGTCTGTTCGCCTGTCCAGCAAGTATAAATCACCAGTTCCATGCTGCTTCGAACTCCCTCATTCCATCCAACTTCTACAACTTCCACATCCAACCCAACAACCCAACAGCCAACCCTTCACGATGAAGCTCACTGCCGCCGTTGCCATCAACCTGGCTGTCCTGGCCATCGCGGCTCCGACAACCACCTACGATAAGCGTCAACCTGCCAACCCTGTCGCGGTAATTACCAACCCAACTCAAGCCCAGAAGCAAAGACTAACATTACTTTTGAAGGGCATCATGGATATGTTGAACATCGGCCCGCAAGAGAGTAGCAGCTCAGCCTCCGGCCCTAAGCCGACGCCGACTATGACCCCTAACTCAAACATGAACTTCCCTGGCGAGAAGCCGATGCAGGTTCAACAGCACGCCGCCGTATCCTCTTCCGTTATTAAGCCTAGCGAGACATCACACTTCCACGTCTCGGCAGCTGCTACCTCTTCCGTGAGCATCTCTGACAATACCGCATCAGCTACACCTACACCTACTTCTTCTACTTCCACTACTCCTACTCCTTCTCCCAGTGAGAAGCCGGCCTCCAACCCTCTTTCCGCCGTTACCAACTTGATCAGTGGTCTGCTGGGTAACTAGGGTAACTCTGTACTTGAATTCGGTCGGGTTGATTTTGGTTTCTGGTATTGTTTGGGTGTGGATTTCTTATTTCCTTCTTTCTGCCTCATGTGTTGGTTGTGGGGCTTCTGGATGTGATATGATATTGGGACTCTTTATGTGTCGGATTAGATAGTTTTTAACGCTAGCTTAGATATCAACGATGGAATGTTATTACTAGTAATGCAAAACCGGTGCGCATGAGTAGTCGTCGCACTTTATCTGTATGCACACCATCGAGCTACAAACTAGGTTGGTAGAGATAGACTAACTTGAAAGAACAAATGTATGTCTTCTAGTTTTGCACGGCCAAGGCCCATTTATATGTCTTCATTCCTGAGCTTGCAATAAGCAAGCTTTCCTTGTGTGACTCTGGTGAATGTTTCGTCGGTAATGCAAACACCCTACCACCTTGACATTGGAGGAGGTGAAGGATCATTCTTTCATTTGATAGCGTCAATGTCAACAGACATCCCGATACAATCCTCATAAGACATCAACCGTTTCAACTTTAAAGAGGTGATTTGAATTGTCTTTCCTCAAGAGGGTCAATGAAGGGTCTAGAAGCCCGCCACAGAAAGTAACGTAATGACCAAAGAATCATGTTTTCAGTGCACTGCCTCCGTAAAGCACAGAGACTGTATCTAATGTACGAGGGTCAAGAGGTGTCCATGATAGAGCAGCATTGCTCTCGCACGGGGACTATCCTGGAACACGAGTGCGTGGTGAACTCTGACTGCTTGGCAACCTCTCTCTTAGAAGCCCTAATCTTGGAGTTACTGCACTGGGTCCAGTAAACCACTTCACGGCCCCGACAGCCTGCTTCATGTTTTACGCGCAATTGCTGGGCTGTTTGCTGACTGCGTATTAGGAGACGGATTTCGCCAATTCCCTGCCTGCCAAAGCCGGGGAATGCTTCGGTGTTCCAGCCTTTAGACAACAGCAAGTCATCATAAAATGCGAAGATGGGAAGAAGCATTGCTTTTGACTATTAACAAAACCGACCCCACTTTCGTCATCGGCTGCTACCGGTAAACCCCGGGCTTGGGCTTCAATATTATTGGAACTCGCTGACTCCAATGAGGTGAAGTTGAGCACAGGTGTGATATTAAAGGAATAGAAAGGACGGAAGGGCTGGGATTCGCTCAGCGGACTCGTTGCACCAGAGCAAGAAAACCCTTTCTATAGCTCGCCCCTTGGTATCTGTAATCGTCGACGATGTCCCTGAGGCGTTGACTTGGGTTCTGTAGGATTGGGTGATGAACCGGCGTACTTTTAGGGCTAAAAGGTGTGGTAAGAGATGGGAGCGCTGCGAATATTGATGGCTTGATATATAGAACACGCACCCATCTGCAGCCTGAAAGCTCTTATTGGAGATGGTCTTCGCCAGATGAGCCTCGCCGATGCACCAGTCGAGAATAAATCTATCGGTAAACCCTATCTAGGTGTCCACTGATGAATGACATCGCACCGTCGGCGCCGAATTATTGATATCGGACGGTTGTCGAGAAGCCAGAACACCATGTATAGTACCGTCTCCGCAAGATTATCCATACCTCCATGAAGTGGTTCAGAGCCGGTCAGGTAATCACAACACCCACACAGCTTCAAACCTAGGCTTGTATGGCTAGACATATATCCATCGTTGGGAATTGAAGTCGCGACCGACAACAGTAAACTTCCTGGAATGGTGACATAGGAAGAGCCATGGAGTTCAATCTCCATGTTGTTGTCCCGCTACCTTCGTCTCATGTTTGGCGCAATCTCAACCGCGTTGGTGGGAATTAAAGCATTTTGCACACACGGGTGGCTCGCAAAGATTATCGTAGAGCACCTAATATCCTAAGACAGTCATTTTCAAGAGCCTTGCCGCGCAATCTCCTCCCAAGGCTAGAAATCTACACCGTTCTCATAAACGGACAGCCTAGCGGCCGTTGCGAGAGTTCTTCGATACGATTCAACCATATCGATTTGTAGGTTGAAGGGTTGCAATTAGGAATCTCTCTTAGGGCTATGAAAGGAGAAGATGCCGAAGGTTCAGGGGCCGGTGTCTTCTGAACAGAATTCGTGTGGTGCATCGAGATGAAACGGAAAACAGCCCAGCCAGGCCTGAGCCGTATAGGAAGAATCACCGTCATAGATAGTGGATGATGATGAAAGTGACGAGCATTCCCTAATTTTATTCATGTTTTGTTGTTAAATGGTGTGCTTGGTATCTTTTGTAGCAGCAGGTGGTTAGCCATAATGTCAACAGGATAGCGTCGGTGGTACTAACAGATATATATCGGTTGACTCGTTGATATATTTCCCCGGCGAGGTTGTTGCGTCGTTCATCAAGGCTCGTCTAGAGACTAGCGTGAGCCGACGTATGCCTATCCGTCCGTCCAGGAAATTGTTTGCTTTGGATGTGCCGCTTAATCAAATGTGGGTGGCTTTCGGTATTGTGCATGTTATGTACGAATGTGATGGTGTCCTCGACGCACAGGACCATGTGGAATTCTGCACTTGCGCAAGCTTCAATTTCACCTACTTTCATTGTGAAATGTGCCGTATACTTGAGTCATCATAGTACCTTCCAGCTCGATATGCTAGATCATAGTTTGTCGTACTTGGTACATCGATCAAACACTGATCAAGGCGTCAACACCAAAGTCGCGATGATAAAAGAAAGCACTTACAGTATTCAAACCTGCAGTGCAGCAACTGGCGATGGGTGTCATCAACCGATGGTTCAGCAAGGCAGCAGTTATAAAACACTTGACTTGCTCAAGGGCAAAGTGAAAAATGCAGAAACCAGGCATCTTACAGCAACAAGTAGGATGCTAGCAGAAACCCGAAAACCGTGGAATTGAGAGCCATGATGACGGGCAGGGGATTCGTCGCAACTATACAATGAATAGATCTCGATCAAACAGGTTGAAACCAACTAAACGACGAACTATATGCGTTGCAAATGTACGTTAGAGACAGACCAAGCTTGGAGACGTGGGATCTCACCTATACGTCGTCGTATATACCGTGGAAATGTTGAGGCTGTGGAACTCCAGACGCTACCTGTGTAAGCCACGGCCTGGATTACTCGGAGCTATGTCTGGCACGGCCATGTTTTGTTGCTGTCGTCGCAGATGGATTGCCAGTTGGTGGATGCGAGAACCTCACGGAGATTGAAGATGGTTTGTATAAAGAAGCTTCAGTTATTCCATTGCGAGTGAGCAATTCTGAATACAAGGAAGGGTATAAATCCAAATATAACAAGAAGCCGGGGATATATATAGAATATGAGGGAGTTGGACATATATAGGGAAAAGGATTGAGATATGGATGGAATGGAAACCAAGTTGGGAGATTTATAGACAATGAGGGGAGAAAAATGAAGACAAAACGACGAGGTCGGGGACAAGTTGGCAAGGACTCGCCTGGCAGACGTGCGTGACTGCGTTTGGATCCGCATAACAGGCTGGAAACTGGAAACTTGCATATTTCGGTGTAATGCTGAGTGACCTCGGGAATATACAGATTCGATTTAAGAATTATACACATCTCGCGATAGACTGTGACGGAACACTGAGACTCGAAATCCGTCCCAAATCGCTGAATTCGCCCAAATGCTAGTACCATCTATCCATGCTCTTCAACCAGCCATCCAGATCCGAGACAAATAAAGTAACCAAGAAATTGACATGTCGCTGTATTTCAGCTTGTCCGGCTAGCCCCTCGGTTCCGTCGTTTGTTGGGTAACGATGCTCGCCGACTCGAGCAAACGAGTCCTGTGATCCCTCGCTTTCGGCAGCGGAATACGGAGTCTTAGAAACACTGTTCCAATTGATTTATCCAAATTAACGGGATCTTTCCGCTATTGGTTTCACGAGCTCTTGCTGTTTTGGCTCGCCCGCTGCTGCTCCTCGTAAAGAGCTGTATAGTACCCAGCGTAATACCAGGCCATCATAAGGTTTTTCAACCCTTCATCCTGGCCTAAATAACTTGTCAAAAAATCATCTTCGCAAACAGGTCCGTGACCAGGATTTCAGCTTACCTTGGGGGAAACCGGGAAGCGGCATGGGAGGCGCTTGGGGAGCAGTCCCCGCCGGTGGTTCTAGTTTTGACTGCGCAGGCCCATTTGTCATCTAAATCGAGTCAGTACTGGTGCATCAAACGGAGCCAAGAAGACAAAGAGCATACCTGCGGAGCATGAGTCTCAACTGCAGTGGGCTCAGCGGCGTCAACGTCAGCCATGTCGTCGTCCTTCTCAACCGGAGCCCAGGACAAAGCGGGCGCCGCCTCGGCCTCTGCAGCTTCCTGGGCCTCTCTCAGGACATCTTCGACATTCTCACCCTTGGCATGGATGCTATGATAGAGCTATAATAATCTCAGTCAAATTGTAGGCAAGTCACGTGCCAGGAGCAACTCACTTTGTATTCCTCGACGGCTTCATCCCAGCTCTGGACAAGAGCGGAGTCGTCCCAGATTTCTTCCTGAGTTAGGGCCTTAGCAGCACCCTTGTTCTTCCCCATGACATCTGCAGTTACCTGTTGTTGGTCCGATGTTCGCGTTGTTGATGAGGTGAGGAGTGGAGCAAGACCAAGCAAGGGAAGGCGGAGTGGGACTCACCGCCTGGCGATTCTGCAGCTCAAAAAATAATTTTCAGCAAAAAAGTTCCCGCTCGGTGCAGAATCAACATAAACCATCGAATTGCTACTGGTGTGACAATGGCCCCCGATAAGAAAGACAAGAAGCGCAAGGGTATGTATATTGCGATTTTTCTTTCATGTTGTCCAAGTTACTGATGTTTGCAGCCGCTGTTGCGACCGCCGATGTGCCCTTGAAGAAGACGAAGAAAGTCGAGGCCAAAGCCGCTGAACCCGCACAGGAAGCGCCCAAGTCTATTCTGAAGAAGAACAAAGCCAATGGCGTGGCTAAGGAGGAGAAAGTTTCGAAGCCAAAGGCCAATGGCGACGCACCCAGGCCAGTCAAGCCTCGCAAGCGCGCAGCTGATTACATGAGTGATGAAGAGAGCGACGCTGAAGCGAGCGCTCCCGCGAAGAAACCTGCTGAGAAGGAGACTAAGAGCAAGCCCAGCGCAAAGAAGACCAAGCAAGAAGATGGCACAGCTGCTCCTGTGAAGGAAAAGGCCACCAAGGCTGGTAAGAAGGCGGCGAAGAAGGTTGAGATCGTGCCTAGCGATTCTGAGGATTCCGAGGGCGAGGGAGTTGCATTGAACGCCGAGAGCGAAGATGAAGACGATGACCAGACTACTGCACTGATTCGGGGCTTTGAGAGCAGCGGTGACGAAGACGAGTCTGGAGACGAGGCCGTCGACCCCGAGGCTCCGGTCCCCAGGATCCCCGACTCGAAGAAGGCCAAGCGCAAGATCCTCAAACTGCAAAAACAGAACAAGTCCGAGACTTCAGAAAAGCCTGGAGTTGTCTACGTCGGGTTAGTACTCATTCTATGTTCGTTTTATGCAATTCTAACCATCGTACAGACGTATTCCTCACGGTTTCTATGAGCACCAAATGCGGTCGTACTTTGCACAATTCGGCGAGATCACTCGCCTGCGTTTGTCGCGCAACCGTATCACCGGTCGCTCAAAGCACTACGCTTTTATCGAATTCGGATCCGAGTCCGTCGCCAAGATCGTCGCCGCCACCATGGATAACTACCTGATGTACGGCCACATCCTGAAATGCAAGTATGTGCCGACGGAGCAAGTGCACCCGGAGCTCTGGAAGGGTGCGAACCGCCGCTTCAAGACCACGCCGTGGAACCGAATCGAGCAGAAGCGCCTGAACAAGGGCAAGACCCGCGCCAAGTGGACGAAGAACATCGAGCAGGAGCAGAAGCGACGACTTGCCAAGGCCGAGAAGATGAAGGAGCTTGGGTATGACTTTGAACTCCCAGAGTTGAAGAGCGTGGATGATGTCCCTGTGCAGAAGGCTATTGAGGGTGGTGAGGCTGAGGAAGCCAAGGCCGTTGAGGGTGGTGAGCAGGCTAAGGCCATCGAAGCAGCGGCCGAGCCTGAGAAGGCCGAGAAGACGGATGATACCCCCAAGAAGGCGAAGAAGGACAAGAAGAAGAAGGCAGCAGAGGTAGAGGCTCCTGCTGAGTCGCCCAAGCCCAAGGAGGCTGCGTCGCCGGCTGCCAAGCCCAAGAAGGCGAAGAAGACCAAGGCCAAGGCCTAGATGACAGTTGTATTTAAAATCGCTCAGGGTTAATTGATCGGAGTCTACGGTTTTCAGCATTTCCCTTGTCATGGCTAAGATGTTATTGACCTACGTCGTTGAACAGGCCTGCATGACTCGGTTAGCTTGATGTATTTCTTTTCTTAGACAGTCATCGACTCAGTGAGATGTCTATAACCCCGCACCCCTCATTGCTTCCTCGGTAATCCCCGCAAACAACTACATGTATATCAGCCGTAGCAGTCTAAATAGGTTCGACGTTGTAGTCTTCAGTAGTCTTCACATCCAAACAAGTCCTATTTTCAACCAAGTAAAATGGCCTTTCCTCTCTCCCACCCCACAACGCGCGAGCTCACCGGAGGCGACCTCCTCGCCCAAGCCCTCAAACACATCGGCACTGAAGTTGCCTTCGGGCTGCACGGCGGCCATCTCGATGCCTTTCTAATGGGTTGCGAGTCCATCGGGATCCGGCTGGTTGATACGCGCCATGAAACCGCCGCTGTGCAGGCAGCCGAGGGCTACGCAAAGATCGCGCAGAAGCTTGGTGTTTGTTTTGTCACGGCTAACAGTGGGTGTGTTACTTTCTCTTCCATACAAGTCAAGTGTTGGTAGGAGAGAGGAGAGAGCTGAATAGTGTAGATTCTCCAATGGCATCCCCGGCCTTGCAACAGCGCTGGCAGACCGCTCGCCTGTACTATGCATAACGTCGTCGCCGCCGCTGCGAGACGCGGAGAACAACTCGCTCCAGGGGATTTTCGATCAGGTTGTTGTTTCGAGGCCGCTGACCAAGTTTGCGCACCGAGTGACGAATCCTGAGGATGCGCCGAGGATTGTTTCGTTGGCTGCGAGGACTGCGTTGGCCGGGGCTCCTGGTGCGTTTCAGAACTCAGTTGTTTTATTTTACTTTATTCTTGGGGTTAAAAATGGATTGAGATGCTGATAAGTCTAGGGCCTGTTCTGCTTGACTTCCCGATTGATGTGCTGTTCACGCCCGTCCATGAGAAACTCATCTCGTGGGGATCGATCTCGTCTCCTCGTTCTTATGCCCCAGGACCTCATGTTGAGGCCGTTAAAGAGGCTGTCAGTTTACTTCGATCTGCGAGTCGGCCGGCTGTGATTATCGGCAGTGGAGGGCAGTCGAATGAAGTGCGTCAACCATCCAGCTAGCAGCTACAATTAGGGCTAATGGCTAATGCCAATACAGACAACAACACAACTCCTCCACCTCTCCAACCAAACCAACATCCCCATCTTCGACACCCAAAAATGCACCCGCTCCTCGACTCTCGCAGCAGAATGCAAATTCTACGGCGGCGGCGCCGACAAGCTCGGCCTCCTCGCCGCCCTCAACAACCCCCAACCAGACCTCATCCTCCTCCTCGGCGCACGAACAGGAATGTTCCTCGCAGGCCGCAGCGGCGCCATAATCCCCCCGCACGAGAAATGCAAGCTCATCCACGTCGACCTCGATGGCGGCGAAATCGGACGCACCCTCCCCGTTGACGTGGGCGTCATCTCAGACGTAGGCCAGTTCGTTGCCGCACTCCACGCCCAACTCGCAGAGACACAACCCCCCATCGACAAGGACTGGGTGAATACAGCAATATCCCTACAATTCCTCCCATCGCCCTACGAGAACCAGGCCCCAGCGAACCCCTCCGGCCGCATGCACCCCTACCACGCGCTAAAGGCCTTCTTCGCCTCCCTGCGCGACCAATCCCCCATCCTGGTCACGGACGGCGGCGAATGCGCCCTCTGGGCCGGCGCCGTATCCCACCTCGCCTCGCCCTCTGCAGTGCTGAAGTCCACCGGCGCGCTGGGCTTCCTCGGAAACGGCTTCGGATACGCCCTCGGCGCTGCGGTTGCGGCACCGGATAAGAAAGTCATCAACCTGCATGGCGACGGCTCGGCTGGGTTCCATTTTATGGAGCTGGATACTTATGCGCGTTTGGGGCTTGACGTGCTTACTGTTGTGGTCAATAACTACTGCTGGGGTATGAGCTCGAATGGGCAGGAGTTGGTTTATGGGGAGGAGAACCCGGCGAGGCCGATAAGTGCGCTGTCGGCTGTTACGGGGTATGATGCTGTTTCGAGGGGGTTGGGGAATCGGGGCGTGAAGGTGGTGAAGGTTGAGGATGTGGAGGGGGCTGTGAAGGTTGCTGTTTCTGGGAAGGGTCCTGCTTGTGTTGAGTTGGTTGTGGATAGTAAACCGGTTCATCCGGTGACGGAGATGATGGTGGGACGCACGGAGGATCCGAACTTGGTTGTTGTGCCTTATTATGATAATATCCCGCGGGCTTATTATAAGGATTAGCTTAGGTATGTTGAAGGTTGTATTGCTAGCTATAATTCAGCATTATTTGATATTGGCGTGCTTTGGTGTAGCAAGGATCTTGACATGATCGTTTGGCTTGACCAGCTCTTTGAACCCTTTCTCTACTATATCCTCCAGTATAACACGCTTGGTTATCATCTTTTCCACGCCTTTGAAGCGTCCTGTTCTTATTAGACTGGTCAATCATGCGAGGAGAAAGCTTACCAGACACAAATGCATCCACCGTCTCCTTAAAGTCCCGTTCATCATACGCCAACGAACACTTGTATATAAGGTCCTTCCACAGGAACGGGCCCAGCGGAAGCGTAAACTGCCAGCGTCAGCATACCTACTCCCCAGCAGAGATAAAAGGAAGTGGTAGCATACCGGCGCCCCCTTGGGTACCGCCAGATTCACATAAATCCCCCGAAACCTCAAACTCTCACAACCAGCCTGGAACCCAGCCTGCGCACCCGCACAGTCAAAGACAACGCCAACCCCCTTCCCATCAGCAGTTTCACTCCTGCACCTCTTCGGAACATCATCAACACTCGGATCAAATATCCCACTCACAATCTCAGTATCCCGGATCATCTCCCTCCGGGCTGGCGACGTCTCAGACACAAAGATCTGCGTCGCGCCCCGAGCCCTAAGCACAAAGACCATGGCCACACCAACCGGCCCAGCACCTGTAACCAGGACAGGCACGTCCTTTAACTCAACCCTGCTGTTCTTGTCCGGTAGAGCGAACTGCGCAGCGGCAATAGAGAGGAAAAGCTCGAGGGCATGCCACGCAACAGTGAGCGGCTCGATCAGGGCGGCGGCGGCCAGATCTACTGAAGTATCCTGGTTTCCATTCTCATCTGATGGCTCAGTGTTAGAGAGAACATGTATATGATCCGCTCTCACAGACACAAGCTCTGAAAGACCGCCGCCGCCGCCTGAAATGCCCATGAACCCGAGTTTCTCGCAGTTGTTTGTCGCTGCGCCTTGACTGCAGGGTGTGCAGGCAGAGCAGTAGATGCGCGGGTCGACGATGACGGGTTGGCCTTTGCGTAGAGCTTTACCTTTATTCGCCGAGACAGAGTCAGGGACATGCGCAATCCGGCCTGTAAACTCATGGCCCATCGTCACAGGCAGAAGCGCATTGGTGAGTGGGTGCGGGCCTGTTTTGGCGTTGGGGATTGCGAAGGGGCCTGATATGTTAACACCACGAGAACCTCCATAAACTATGCACAAGTGTTAAATAGATATGGGCAGTACCGTAGATAAACTCATTCAAGTCACTCCCGCAAATCCCGCACCACTCGACCTCGACCAGGACTCTGTCATCGCTTGGTTCGGGAGCCGGGGTGTCTTCGATGCGGATGTCTCCTGCAGCGTAGAACTGGGCGGCGCGCATGTTGTGTCTATCTATCACTGTTTCTGGTTGGAGTTATGTTTATTTTGAGTTTTGAGTTGTGGGTTTCGATGATGTTGCTTATACTCGGCTATCTCCAGCTTTCTCCAATCCTTCCCCTCACTTTCTCCTCAGCTTGTCGATCCGGCCCTCGGCTGAGGGTGGGATTGCGAGTCAAGCTGGACGATTTAATTATCCTATTTTAATTATGTTTTTGGATGTTACTTGCGGTAGCGAAAGGATGAGCCCCCCTGTACTTGGTAGTCGGAACTGCTCTCTGGTGATCTTCCTACTCCAGGATCCGACTTCCTCGCCAGCTGGACAGTGAGTATCAGATATAAGGGTATAGGGAAGATCGACATTGACCATTGAACTATTGAATCAAGATACATAAAGCTTTGACCTCCAGTTGTGCAGTAATTGTAGAAAGAGACCTTGTTTATCTGGTGGACCCAACTCTGCCCTAACCCAAAAGAGCTAACGCATCACATGACCCCAAGCTCCACCAAATGCCAAAGAAATTTCCAGCGTTGAATTCTTTTCCTCTTCTTTCCCAACTCCTCGCTCAAAGGATCGCATTCAAAGCTCACACACAGAGAATTCCATAATTCTCTCCTCTTCTCATCCGAGAAGAGCCCGCTTTGGGAGAAAGTCCCCGGACACCCTGTCCTTTTCTTTTTTTACAAAGTCGGTCAGGCAATGCGGAAACGCGCCGCCATAAAAGCAATTTGATAGCGGCTTACTGCCCTATTCCCTCCCGGTGCCGAGTCAATGCCCGACGCCCCCCCGGGGTGGACACAATGGTGGTGTGGACTGGTGTCGGAGAGGGGTTTATTGGGTTGCCTTTCGTCGTGTTTGGATAGTCATGCGATTGCTCGGTTCTGTGTTGGAACTGGGTAACTCAATGGGGCTCATTCTTGAGGCGAGGAGTTCATCTTTTTCTTTTCACGAGTCTGTAGCTTATTGAAAGCGGTGGCATGTACCTCTTTTGTGATGTCCTTGGAGGTGCTGTTGCAGATGCTCTGTCGAAGGGGCCGGACTCTTGATTTACTCCCCCTTCTTCATTCTCTCATACCCTTGCACATATATATATATCCCCCTACCTTCCGAACACTCTTGTGGTTCAAATGATGATATACCAATCATAGAGTCAAGCACAGAGACTCCTACTTCGGTACGGGGTCGTTGACGATAAACGATTGTTTCTTATCTGACGAACATATACCATTACATTGTGTCATTATTCTTCAACCCATTTTCTCTATACTACCTCAATATCATACCAACTCCAAAATGAAACATGAATCATTGCGCCTTCTTAGCCGTAGCAGGGACAGTCTGTGCTTTCCCCTTGACCTGTAGCACCGCCCCCGTGATGATCTCAGCAATAACCGTAACTGCCGTCGCGCACACGCTGTTCCAAACCTGAACGCTCACCGAGCCTTGCGGAGCACGCGGGAACGACAATACCCATTCCACAGGGTAAGGAAGCCAGCCGCCCGGGAGAGCAAAAACAGGGGTCTTGGAGTGTCGGAACTGGATGAAGATCTTGACGCCCGTCGTGCTGAGCCACCGGGCAGTCTTGATAAACCATTCGAACGAGGATTTCTTCGACGACAGTTCCTGGTCTGCACATCCAAAACATGTTAGTACAAGTCTAGGATCCAAGACTTGTAGAATCGAGGAGGTAGAAGAAACATACTCAGAGCCTCGTAATCGCTCAGCGCCTTGTCGTGTCGTCGGCGCAGTTTAGCCCACTTTGCGAATTCATCCTGCGAGCTGGTGTTGTTCATCTCCCGCTTGAGCTGGAGTACCTCGCGCTTCAATTTGCTTTGTTCCTGGGCGGTTTGGTGCAGCGATGTTGGGAGTTTCAGGTAGATGTTCCATATCTGCGGCCACTGTTAGATGGGCGTGCGTGCCTCATTGAGGGGAGGGGAACAGGCGTACCAAATTATCAATGGTTGTCGCGCCAATGGTGTTCACCAGAAAGATGACAACATGGAGCACCAATATTGTCCAAATGAGGGGAATCATGGTTGCGAGGCGTCAATCCAGTCGCTGGTCGGATTCGAGTGATGGTGTGTTTGTGGAGGTACGAAGCGAGAGCGAAGGAGAGCAAAGTTCCCACGGCCACACAGTTGCACCGCAGTATATACCACGCTATTGCAATAACTTGCAACGGCACAAGATCACAAATATGCTGGTAATAAGCAGCAACTGCTCCGGGCGAAGTTGAAAGCTGGCGACGAAGCTTGGGTCACGCAAAATGACGTTGTCGCGGTTGGCAGCGAACTGCCAGATCTTCGGCGGGCGGCGTTTCTGATCTCCGGCCGAGACCAGCGGGGAGCTCAACCACCACCATGCCATGCAACAGGTTCCTCAATGACAGCCAAATGTCCGCCGCCGACCAATGCTTTTCGAGATCTATCCCGCATATTTGCGAACAGAGGTGACCGCGTCCTTGAATTCGAGATCTTACTGCCGGGGTTTGGTCCCATACTTGAAGATGATAACGCGGTCGGAGTCGAAAAGAAGTACCTAGTACAGGCCTTTGTAACTGCGCGACAAGTATTTTTCGACAGTTTGAAGACGAATCATAATGATACCGGTGACGATACACTATCAGGAAGCAAGGTCCATGGCGGTGATGAAAGTGTTGCAGTTGCCTCCGAAATCATCCTCCTCTTCGATTGCGAACATCTGACGGCATGCAACTGGAGAAAGAAAAGGATAAATTCCCTATTCAATTCGGATAAGGAGGCCCTTATCCATGCCTTGAATATTGAACTCTCCTTAATGACAACGTTCCTTTGCTCCTCGCTCCATCGCCATACTAAATCGCCGACACTCTGGCAGCATCGTCGATGGGTTCAATCGCAGCTTATCCGATTGCGGGAGCCAGACTTCCATGGTGTCCAAGAAATTCTTCAAATTGAACTGTCCGTTGCCCTAAGAGCAGGGCAGCTGCATCCCCGAAACTACTACGCCTTTAGTTACATTCGACAAATGTACCGCACACTGTCTGAGTTAGGTCGAGAGGATAGCGAAGCATGGAGTGTTCAACTAGCACAGTCCATTGTCAAACCTACATTAGGCTGGTGCACTTTGCATCCAGGTGATATATCGGGCCTAATGTTCCTGCTTTATCTGCTAGATGCTGTTCCAGATGCCCCTCTGCGGCTTGAAACTGTCACCGCCGTAGTTCGTTATGCTCTGAATACCGACTGGGAACGTGAAAGCATTTGGACTTTCATCGACCTGGCTAACAGGAAATTCAACCTACTTGAATCTCTGGGAGATTCACCAGTATATCCTTGGAGTGTCTTGTCGGAGAGTCCACAGCAGGGCGAGGTTAAGGCCGGCCCGTCATGGAAGACATGGCTTGATAGGGCACGCATTCACTGGTCCCAAGGCCGACAAATCACACATGTACCACCTGCATGACAAAGTTAAACCCTAAGCCAATCTCCTGCTCTATCCAGCATATATACCATATCTAGTCTAATGAGAAAGACCGCTATAATTAAATCAAACGCTTCGGATCTTCATTAAACGCCTCGCTAACAAATCAAGCGTGGCTATCGTCAAAGCAATGCACATGCCTCAGCCTGGACTCCAGATCACCTCCAATTGTGAATACTTTGACCATCACAAATGACCCCCCAACAAGCCCTAATCTCTTATATATCCCCAAATCATATATATGTTCTGGAATACGTTTCCCAAGGAAGGATAGAACAAATATCCAAAAAATACCAAAACACCAATATAACAATCAGGCGCGCTCTCATCGCGAAACGAACGACTGGGAGGGTCAAAGTATCGGCTCGTCTATCCAAAAAGTTCGATCGGAGGAATCCAACGTCGTCTCAGGCACAAGGCAGGTGTCATTTCTTCTTCCCACCGAGGCCTTCAGCGGCTTTCTTCGCGTCGGCTATTGGTGAGAAAACGTCCGAGTTAGCAACAGACCATCATCTCTTGTCTTGGTGGTGGGAACAGCAGCGAATAATCAAGAGGAAAGTGACCCAGCAGTCTGGTTCAGTCGGTTCTTTGTTCTGTGACGCCAGGGGTCGAGAGGACGGGCGGGACAACAAAGGACGAGCTAATTCTTACCCTTTGCTTGCTTCTCGCGCATCTTAGCGGCGTCGTCTTCCTTCTTGCGAGCGAATGCGTTTCCAGACAATGTGTTACCGGATTTCTATATCAGAGGCAAGGAGAGGTTAACGAATGTCGTTATCTTGAAGGGTGAGCGAGGGAATTTCTCACCAGCTTGGCCTGTTTGTCAAGGTTCTTTTGACGGTCACGATCTCTTTGGTTGCCGCGAGTCATTTTCGCTGTGTCTTAATCAGATTTATATATATGATTTTATGATATCCTGCGATGAAAATGTTGGGCCTGGAATTCAGAGGTATTAGGAAATTTGCGCGGAGGAATCGCAAATGCCCTGGGCTTCAGCCGGTAATGTGGTCCAAGCGCACCAGATTCGAGCCGTATAAAACTACCGAAGCTAGGGACGAAAATTGGATAGTCCGGCCAACCAGGGCTCAATTCAGAGGCATGTCGAAGAGCCCACCAGCAAGAATTAATTAGTGCCATTATTGTATAGATTGCCCCAGATACTCGCATCTTGCGCTAAAGTTTTCCGAGCCTCGTACTATGCCATCGCCATCGAAGGGGATATTTCACACAAGTATCCAATCGTTTGGGGTCTTCGTACCCTTTTCCTCTTCCTCTTCAATTTCCAAAATCTTTTGTATTCCCGCTTCATCACCACACCACTCAGTCAACATGTGCAGGGACTGCAAGGTTCCGTCGTTGAAGGGCCCTAGGACCTTCTCTTCGCGGTGAGTGACCCAGGCCATCAACTCAATCGCTTCCGAGTTTCTGTTTTGCTCTTTATGGGTAAGTGCTATGGTATAGAGGCATCGCAATGTCAGTTCATGGTCGAGACCGAAAGCTTTGACGCTGCCACTCAAAGCTTCCTTTTCCAGCTTTTCCCCCATTTCGTATTCTTCCTTCTTTTTGTATACCTTGGCTAGCTGGAGCTTTCTATCCAATAGCTCATATATTGCGTCGCTTTGCTGCTCTCCGTGTTCAATCATCTGTAGCAATAAGTTTCCCGCATCGTCTAGTTTGTCTTGATCGAAATATATACTGGCTAGAATTGCCTTGCTAGCATATGTTTCTGGATGATCCAGACCTAGCACCTTTTCTCTCACGTTGCAGGTTTGGAGAGCTAATGTCTCTGCCTCCTCAAGCTTACCCTGCGCTTTGTATACCTCAGAAAGCATGATTGAGCTTTTGAGGGTGTATTGGTGTTCAACGCCAAAGTTCTTGGTCCTCCAACTCAACACATGTTGCGTTAACTGGGCTGCTTCTTCCACTCGGCATGAATCCAAATAGAGGGCCCCTAAGTTGGCCATCGCAGTGATTGTTTGGTCATCATCTTCGCCGTATTCTGATCTTGCAGCCTCAAGAACCTCTGTTCTTATCTTCTCGGCTTCCTCCATTCGTCCTCGGGTTTCGATTGTTGTAGCCAAATTCGACATGGAAGTCAATGTTAACCTCTCTCGAGGACCCAGGCTTTTTTTTCTTGCCTCAACAACAAACGAGTCGAGTTCCTCGGCTTCTGCCCATCTAGCCTGTTCATAATATGTCGCAGCCAGGCTAGCAATACTTTCCAATGTTTCGGGATGTTCAGACCCGAACTCCTTCTTTTTATCCTCAACAAGCTGAAGATCTATTTTCTCTGCTTCTTCGTGCCGTCCCTGCGACCAAAGATAAAAACTCACGCCTTCCAAAAGGTGATATCGCATGATCCTGGCCTCGTCGTCAACTTCTGGAATGATGGATAGAACTGATTGAGCGTGTGGAAGATAAGTTGCACAAATACCCCAATTCTCGAACGTCGCATCGGGGTACACCTCGTCGAGCAGTTTCATGGCCTGCATTGATTTCTCTTCATACCTCTCCCCGAGTATCAACCATTTCCGCAATACCAATTGCACCAGTCGATGGAAAGAGAAGTTTCCTTTTCCATCGGTGGCCACGATCAGAGAGAAGGCTTTCAGTATTCCGAGGGCTTTTGTCAAATCCAAAGGCCGTTTTATCCTGTGCTGGATGAGGCTTTTAGGAACATCATTTCGGTCAAGGAACGCGATGAGGTCAAGTATTTCGATGGCCTTGGGGTCCCTTTCCTTGATTTGGTCGATCGAGACTATCAATGTTGTAGCAACCGCGTTTGGGACTCCAGTGTCTCGTCCTAACGTTTCGAATGGCTCGCAAAGAAGATCCATGCTTGTCTCTTCGCTGTCGTTATATAGCTCTATATATTCGCTGATGCTCATCGAATTTTCTTGCATGAAAGCAGCAGCTTGGACTATGGCAAGTGGTAAGTGACCTAGCAAGTCTGCGAGTCCATCCATTTCACACTCTTCAAGAACATGGTCTGTCACATTGTTCTTGATGAGGTTCTTTGACTCTTCGCTGGACATAGGCTTGACTTCTATAACAGCGTTCGCTACACCCTTGGTGAACTTAACTCCAGCCGCCCTATTCCGCGTTGTGACGAGAATAGCCCCATGCTTGCTTTCGGGTAGGAACTCTAGGATTGATTGATTCGCATCAGTTTGCTTACCCTTCTTGCTGGGCTCGAAAAGGCATGTTTCGTCGGCATTATCAATGATCAATATCCAGTTATCGTGCTCCCTCTCAAGCCATTCTTTAGCACATATAAGCTTATCGCATTTGGTGTCTGGGTCCGACGAGACGTGCTCGTCAAAGATCGCATTATAACCTTCGCGAAAGCGATCAATGCTACTGGCGCTGACCCAGAATACCGATAGCTGGGATTCGGTCCAGATTTGGTGAGCAAATTCTATAGCAATTTGAGATTTCCTGGGCAGTTCAGTATGATGTCTAGAAGCATCCACGAAGTTAGGCTTACCCTACACCTCCTAGGCCGAAGAGTGCAACTCTCGGGCTCGTGCCGATGGGCACAATCATATCCTTAAGCTGGTTCAGGATAGGCCCACGATCAACAAACCCTGGGTTCCGCGCGAACGGGATCATACCTAACATAACCATGAGTATCGACTCTAAGGGATGTTATCAAACCAACCTACATATTTTAGATTCGGGATTCTCGCCAGCCAGGGTTGATCCCACCAAAGTTGATCCGGCGCTGGAATCCCCAAACAGTGACACCTCGTCGCACTCTCTCATCGCTATAGCTGCAAACCTAGTAATGAGCCCGGAGACATGTATATACCTATCATCCTCTTTGCTTCGATATCGACAGATACTTTCGTGGTCTCCAGCTAAAGCTACTGTTATCTCGCGTGAGTCAGGGAGACCAAATGTTGCGGACTTCTTCTCGACAATCTGGATGGCCAAAGCAGTTAGGGAGATGACGGGCTTCTGTCGGGCTTCCATGAGTAACTCACAATTCCGAGACTTCTCAAAGGCAAAGTCTCATAGAAATTTATATATTTATAATCTTCTAATAACTGTTCGAAATTTGCTGAAAGCTCATTTGCATACAGGTCGTTTTCTTTCAAGGCGTTGATAAAGGTATTGTTCTGGGTTCTGAGAAATGCCCTCACAGCTTTTGCCACAGTCTCCCCTATCTTTGCCAGATGGCTTCCACGATGAGGGGTACCAAAAAAGGCTATACCATAAGTTGCTGTTGGAATGGAGCTGTAGGTGCGTCCAAGTTTGGCTTGTACCAGTGCCTGGAGATGTCAAAACTGGCCTCTATATGCAAAACCTTAGGTAATATACCTCCTTGACTACTATACCACCCAGACTATGAGCAATAAAAATGATAGGTCGGAGCTCACAGCCCTATTATCCTGTGATGAGATTCCATGAATGTACAGTAAGCATGACTACGCACCTGTCTCTCAATCCACAGCCTGCTAAGTAAATTCTGCGCTTGTTCGCGTACTCCGGCAGAAGAAGATTGAATACTGACACTGGCATTATACCCGAAGAGTAGTATTCTAGCCTGAGGTAGCTGGCTGGGGAGAAAATCCCTCAGCCATAGCTTCCCATCCAGCTCCCACGTCCTCTCGGCATGGCGTTCCTTGTTTTTGGGATTGAGCCCATGGATTGCGATAATACTATGTGAAATATGAGCATATCTGTTGCTTGAGCACGACCAAGACAAAATCTTACTCGATTTTGGGACTCTTTCCTGGCACAAGTGTGCGCAAAAATGTATCAACTTGCGGTATATCAGTCTGGAGTGCGTTAGTATAGTTTAACTCGAATTTTTCTATGATAGTTTCTGGACGTACCATAGCAACTGATGGTATAAACCCTTATCGTAGGCATTCTTGGGCCGCCGGGCATGCGAAGTCGCCTTCCCATATTTAAGAATCTCCACTCCGATTACTTTCTTTAGTGTACATTACCCGGAGATGGAAACGCCCAATTGTTGGAGTAGTTTCCAGGCGGCTGCATGCATCAACTGATCGGGCAGACAGCAGAAGCGCCTTGCTGTGGGGGCTGTTCATGCCGCATGACAGCGAATGATGGCGATATTTGGCCCCGAGTTCAATTCCGTCCAGAGAAGGTATCAAATAAAACTTCAGTTCGATAATATCTTCAAACTAAATTGTCGACCAAGTCGTTTGGATGTAATAGTGCAAGCCCCATTATACCTCTCAACAGAGCTTGGTCAACTGCGAAAACAAGTGAAGGACCCTGGATGTTAGTGGAGAACCTAAGCGCTCATATTAGCCTATGGTGTCCATAATTCTAAAATAGTTGACAAATTAGATGTGATATGGAGAAAGACCGACGGGGGCGAGAGTGAGAAGAAGGAAGATGGAGGAAGCGAGGGCCAATCGTTTGGCGCTGAGTTTCAGTCGCCAGGACATCTCGTCCTCTCAACCACTCCATCCTCCTCTCCAACATCCAAGCTGCAACAAATCCATCTCAACGGTGCCATTTTCTGCATGACTAGGAAAGATGTGACTCTATTCATTATTGTTGGAAGGTTCTCGTAAGGATGAATTTCCTTGATCATAGCTCCTCGAGCACTCGGCGCCAAAAGAAAGAAACACAAGGAGCCCCTTGGCGCTAAAATGAATGGACACCAATGGACTCGCATTCTCAATGGGCCCTTCATTGTGTTTCAGGAACCTATTCAGCCCATTGTATCTCCCACCGCTATATTCGTGTCTTGATTCAACGCGCCTGCTTCACAATGGGGCGCTTGAGTATCAGGTTGAATTAATAGCGCCCACCTGCCCAGTCGCCATGGACTGCCGCCTGGCTGTCCCTCTTTCTCTCTTGACGCCTTCGCAAGGCTCTGTGGTTCTTTCTCTTCTTAATTTTCCCCTTCAGCTTGTTCGATACCAAGTTTTGCTGCTGGCCAGCACCTTGAGCCTCTCTTTCCTTCCATTTCATTTCTTCTACTCAGTTGGGAGCAGGGATTTCCTGAGAACAAACCCAGATACCGTTATAGTTCGCGTTATAAAACTAATAGTTGCATTTCTTTTCCTCGTTTTCCTATAAAGCACAGCCGCAACCATGATGGCCTCGTTGAAAGAGTCACTGGCTGGTCCAGGATACGTGATCCTCAACGCACTTCGGGTTATAAACATCATCGTCTTCCTTGATATGATCGCAGCCCATGCGGTAATGCTGGTCAAGATTGACCTTCTGACCAGTTTCTTCTTTTTCGAAGCTGTTGGACATGCCATTGCAATTGTCGTCAGCAGTGAGTGCTTTCTATTTCAAACCCTGCATTCCGTGGCGGGCATGCTAACAGAGATCAGTTTTCCTCATAGTATCAGAACTTCCATTCTTCCGCGGGTTCTTCGACCGTCACTGGCCATCCCTCGGCGAAGATTCTGGATTTATCACACTAGCGTTTGCAATGCTGATACTTGGAATTGGAGCATTGGGCGACCTCAATACAAAGGCTACAAGCCAAGAAGAGCTTGGGCTCACATTTTGGAGAATCATCATATCAGCAGGAATACTGGCTCTCGTTGTCAGTGCCTTGAATGTTGTTGCGGTAAGACTTATTTCGCCTACACTTTGATTTACACTAATTGGCATACAAGAACTTTGCTTTTGCAGACCGCGATATCGGTGTTAGTGCACGCCACGTCCGTGTCTACGGAGCCGTTGCTCCGCATAAGGTTGCCTCGCGAACATGCAGTCAACGATCATTCCGCCTCAGCACTAAGCGTGAAGACACATTGCCTTCGTACAGTACAACAAGCCCTCCGCTCCGCCGCTCCTCAACGGCAGCGAGCATGCCGCGCCTCCCCGTCAAAATTTCTCCACCACTCAACCCGATGCGCATGCCCAGTGCAACTGAATATGCACCATCGTCAAAGTACTCCCGGGATTCATCGGGGGTCACTATGCCGGATCTCGCTCACCATCCGGCTATGCAACATCCCAACCAAATCTAATTGAGGGGTTTAACAATGCAACCCAACCGAGTCTTCTACAACTACCGAAGCTGAGAGAAGTAAAATAAAAAAGCGGCACTGGCCTATCAGTTATATTAGCGATGACAGTATTATTTTACGGGTTTTCGTTTATTTCGTTGCATGTTATTGTCTCCAGATATCCCTTTTTATTGCGGTTCTTGTTTCTTTTCCTTTGTTTTCTTTCTTTTTTTATACTGCATAACTTGTAGCAAAGTGACATGAAAGCATTCTCTTCTCGGGTCTCTTGTTCAGAAATATGGAAGGCCGATGTGTCATAGCTATCTCACAGAAACAGTAATGACCTCTCGGCTCCAATCAGGCCTAACATATAATTGTAATAGTACCATTAATTCACATGCTCCACACAAGCCCCATCGGACTTGGGCCCAGTAAGATGTGCTTCCTTTGCCCGTTTCTGAACTTCCTCGTCCTCGCGCTGGATGTATTTGAGCGGGCGCCTGGCGGAGGTGACGTCTGAATCTCCGACAACGATCAACGGTGGGTTGGAACGGTAATACGCGTCTATGTCTTCTAGTGTGCGGTTTGCTTTGGTGATGTCAGTATCTTTATGTATAAATGAACTCGGAATGAGCCTATAAGGTGTGTGGATTGTAGTCGGATTAAAAATAAACTGGGACGTAGGGCAAACATGATTTTGGTACGTACCAGTTTCAGGATAGAAAAAGTATATAATCGGCAAGAAGATTGCGTTCAAGACAGTCCAGACGATCCAGAACTTCCAGCCGATATTCTGGATGCCAATTGGAGTGATTTCGACAATGGCGAAGTTTGTTATCCTTTGCGTAGTAGAGATATTGATTAGACTTATTCAGTGGGCAGAAGGTCCTTCTGGGTGAGCTGGATAGATGACGTACCAATTCGTCGCCGTTGCAACGGCTGCTCCTTTAGTTCTCATGGGCAATGAGTTGATCTCTGTTGGGTATAGCCAAGGGACACCGAGCATTCCCATTCCGAAGGCGACGTGGTAGAGGAAGAAGAAGGCTACTGAGGCGGTGCCGTATATGCTATCCGTTTTTGCGAAGCGGAGTAGGATTGTTATGACGAGGAATGAGAGGAATTGGCCTGATCCGGAGAGGAGCATTAGGCCTCGACGACCGAAGCGTTCGATAATGGTTACGGCGACGCAGGAGAATATGAAGTATGATGTTGCGTTGCAGGCTGTTAGGAGGCGAGCCATGGTGTTTGAGAGACCGACGGAGTTCATTAGAACGGTGGGTAAATAGTAGGACATGATGTTGATGCCTTGAAGACATTACTTGTTAGTGGGTTTCCGTGAAATCTAGTAGGATGGAGGATGGGTATCCCGTTATAAACAAACCTTGAAACTGCTGGATCGCTTGTGTACTGGCCCCTAGCACCAACCGGCGAAGTGTCTTTGTGCTATCCGTCTTGCTTCGGCGTACGAGGTCCCGCCAGCGGACAGCGTTGTCTCTTTCGTATGCAATACTGTATTTAATTTCGTCGTATTGGGTTCGAATATACGGGTCGTCGAGGTCCATGGCTTCGATACATGCAAGTACCTCAATGGCTTCATCGTCATGGCCGTGGGATAGGAGCCATCTAGATTGGCATTGCGTTAGATCATTTTCTTCTTCTCTGTGGCGTGTAAAACCAACCTTGGGGATTCTGGAAGCCATGGGATGGTTGCAAATAGGACGATAATAAAGAAAAGCTGCAAGGCGAGAGGCAAACGCCACGCAATAGCTCCCCCTTGGAAAGATAGACCGTAGTTGATCCAGTTAACAATGCAGTAACCACCAACGTTGAGCCCCAGTTCGAGGATAACGAGTTTCCCTCTCCATTTTGCTTGTGCAGTTTCTGTTTGCCAGACTGGTGCCGTTGCGGTGCTAAGACCATTGCCGATGCTGCAGCTGTTGTTAGTCTTCGTGTGTATGTAGAGATGTCTTTGGATAGACTTGCCCTAGCACCACTCGACCCACGAACATCTGGGCCAAACTGTAAGATGACGCCTTGAGAATTGTGCCAATAGCCATGATAAAACTTCCAAGGAGAATGGTTTTCTTTCGTCCTAGCCTTTCACCCGCTGTGAAGGCAAGCATGGCACCGAGGAAACAGCCGACATCGTAGATAGCGGTGACCGTAGATAGGATTTTCGTCTTTGTAGGCCCAACGAGGTCATGAATCTCGAGGAAGTCCGGTGTGACGACCACGCCGCCTGTGGAAACGTCAGTTATTTCATTTTGGGGTTATAAAGGATAGTATCAAACGTACTGAAGACGCCTTGGTCGTATCCAAACAAAGTCATGTCAGTCGCGCAAGCCAGCTGCACTCACAGCCCCATCAGCAACCCCCTTCGTGAAACCATGTCGTCAGGAGCACAACTCACCGACACCCAAAATGTCAGCCATCCTCCAGTAAACCCCATGTAAGGCTTTTTCGTCCACGCCATGATGCAGATATGAAGAGATAGGTATAGATTCGACAGCTCAGGTATGTGAGAAGCCACGCTCCAGAAGACAAGGCCGATCTGGGCATCCGGGGTCGGCCATTATATAGAGCCACCATAGTGACAGCACTACACCTCAATCTGTATGACCCCAGACCACGTTGGTCCCACTCTGCTAAGCCCCAGACGGGGTTGGCAGGAGAGTCCTCGTCCTGGCTATGAGCGAATTCTTCGTCGACTCTCTTGCCTCCTAAACTTTGACTCGGTTCCGTGGTCGTCACCTAGTTACCGGAAGAAGAGGAGCTATGTTTAGTGCCAAGCAGGAGATGGCCATTATTGGAGCCCGAGTACTCCGGAATATTCCTATATTGGAATGGTCTTGCCATCATCCACCCCTGATCCATTCCAACCTCATCCGGGCCAATCACGGAGAAACGACCGCAGAATAGTATTTATATCCCCGCTTCCCCGTCGTATGCTGTATTCGGGGGTGCTCCGTTTTGTCGGATTGCCGATACTTGTCTTCTGCTGCATTTAGGGTGGAGTTTAAGAGTGCAAATGTGGCCGAGAGCGAGCCTCTTGGTCAAAGTGAGAGAAGCAACGCATAATCCAGTTTAGGCCTAGTGTTGACCCGTAATGTTGGCTAGCGCGAGCACCTTTAGATGGCTGCTCCGTTCGTCTCTTTGGTTTGTTTTCCAACTACAACAACTCACACAGCCGGTCATACTGAGCAGGCGTACTGATGGTATTGGAGCAACATATGTTATAATTCAAGCTTTATTTTCCTTATATGACACTTTTATCTATTCATCTATAATCTGTACCTTAATAGCTCGGGCAGCAGGGTTGCTAGCGGTAGCAAATGCCTCAAGTCCCTCCTCCAGCTTGTATCGGTGTGACACCAATGGCTTCAGATCGATGAGCCCGGCATTTACCAAGGCAATTGACTTGGGATAGATGTCATGGTAGCGGTACTGGAACCGCAGATCGATCTCCTTGGCCGACATGTGCATGAAGGGGATATTTTGGAAATCCTTTCCGACACCAATGACGAAAACCATACCTCCGAAACGAGTGGCCTAGAGATGAGTCGCGTTAGTTCATTCGGAGATGCACCCGTCATACTAATGGGGCTAACTTACGTATATTCCTGCATGGACACTGCTCTCCACACCGGTACATTCAAGGACCAGCTTCGCCTCCTGTCCGAGCTCCTTGACAATACGAGCACCTAGATCTTGTGAGGTTTCCTGCTTCTGGACTAGAATAGGTTGTACACGGGGCACGAGCTCCTTTGCCTTGGCAAGACGGTTCTCGTCAATATCTGTGATAACAATCGGCGCCGCACCCGCTGCGTTGGCCGCCAGCAGGGTGACAAGCCCAATGGGGCCAGCACCGCAAATGACAAGAGGATCGGCCAGGCGAAGTCCTGAGCGATCAATACCGGCCAGTGCAACAGTGAGAGGCTCAAGGAGAGCTCCTTCCTCGAAGGATACGTGGTCGGGGAGATGATGAAGCCAAGCCTCTGGATGAGCGTGGTACCTTCTCAGGGTACCATGGTGGGGAGGTGTAGAGAAGAAGACCACATCCGGGCAAGCGTGGTACTTGCCCGTACGACAGAAGTCGCAAGTCGGCTTTGAGCAGGGAACGCCACATTCCATAGCTACCCGATCGCCTGTTTCGCGCGTTAGCAGCGAGCCTAAATGAAGCCGAAGGATGCGCTCTTACCGGGCTTGAAGCGGGTTACCGCGTCACCGACCTGCAGGACGATACCGGCACTTTCATGCCCCAGGCCGTTGTCTCCCGTCACAATCATGGGGCCGATCCGGCCGTGCTTCCAGAAATGAACATCAGATCCGCAGATGCCTGTTGCGCGGACGTGGACTAGACACTCATCCGCACCAAGCTTAGGCACTTCACAGTCAGCCACCCGGAGGTCGTGGGAAGGGCTTGTGTGAATGGCAATGTTCTGGGGCTTTTTTTGAAAAACGTCCATGGTGACGACGTGATGTGATGTAATGTGAGTATGATAAGTGTTGTTACATGATGCTTGTAGTGCCCGCGGAGTATATATAGCGAGGCACCGTCCTGATTACGTGTTTAGCGAGGGGTGAACAATTCTACGGGGCCACCCCCGAGTTCCAATCACTCATCAATTGGCGGGTTACAGATAGGAACGTGGCGAGGGGCACTCGGGGCCAGCTCCAGTATGCACCATTGGCAGTGGATTTCGGAGATTTTACCGCAGTGCATGGCTGAAACGGATTCTGGCAAGAGATTCGAGACGCCGAGAGGGAAAACCAGGCAGCTCGAGGCAACTTATGCAACCAGAATTCCAGAGATACCCCACGTTTCTCCAGTGCAACGACGGTCTAAACACTCGACCCGCTTTTCAATGGGTTCTCTGGAGTCACAGGGACGCATGTGCTGGCAGCCCCGGAGATAGCTCCGAGTGTGGCGGCGGGATCCCGACTTGCACCAGGCCCGAGAGGGTCCCGGTGGATACAGTGAAGTCACTTCGGAGTCGAAATTGATGGCTCTCGGGGCCCGGCTCTTCCATTGCTGGGGTTAAATACCGGAATACAGCATGACACAGATGAGGGGGGCATCGTCGCCACAATCAGAAAACCACCATGTCGTTAGAGGGCAAGATTGCTATTGTTACTGGGGGAGCCAGAGGAATCGGAGCAGGGATTGTTCGTAGCTTAAGCAAGCAAGGCGCAAAAGTAAGTACACAAGCCTCTTCTTTGCCTGTATCTCCTTGATTTGGTGCTTACCGACATAGGTCGCTTTCAACTATGTCTCACCTTCGTCCAAAACCGCTGCCGACAGCCTCGTTGAAGAGCTTCGCGCCAATAACAAGGACTCTGTTGCAATCCAAGCAAATGTAACAGATGTGTCAGCGCCAGATACCATTATCAAAGCCACACTGGCTGCATTCAAGACAGACTATATCGACATCCTGGTCAATAACGCCGGAGCAGGCGACAACAGACCGCTTGAAGAAGTAACACTAGAAATCTACTCACACCTCATGGATGTGAATGTTAAGGCAGTGGTATTCATGACACAGGCCGTGCTTCCATTTATCAGTCGCGGTGGACGTATTGTCAACTTGTCGTCTATCTCAGCAAGAGGCGGATATCCCACACAATCAGTTTACGCAGCGAGCAAAGCTGCTGTCGAGGGATTAACGAGAGTCTGGGCGACGGAGCTCGGGCATAAATATGGCGTGACGGTCAACGCTGTGAACCCGGGCCCTGTTGACACTGATATGTATCAGGCCGCTGGCCCGGTGCACTTGGCTCGAATGGAGGAGGAGAACAAGAAGGTACCTGCAGGACAACGGTGTGGTACTATAGAGGATATTGGTGATATTGTTACATTCCTCTCCGAGGAGCGGTCTCGATGGGTTACTGGGGATGTTATCTGTGCAAACGGTGGTATGTTATATACATAGACCACACTAGACATTTGACTCCTTGATATTAGACCACGATCAATTGCGATGATTCTCATGCCACGATAATTAATCCTCGACCCCTAAATTTACAACAGCCAACCGCCGTGAACAAGAGCTGTGCTGTAATCAGTCATGTAGCAGTAAGTTTTCATGACTTGAGTCCAATCTCCCTTTCCTCGGGGTTCGCCCGGTACCACCCCGAGCCGTGTGGACTATACAGCTAAGCAGCTCGGTGATAGCTCCGCCCAATAGCTTCACTCTCATTATGTGTGCCCAGTCTCACAAGGTCCCGCCTTTTTTTTGTTTCTTTTGTCAATCCGAAGTTTGCAAATTCTATGCTTTTGCTATCTCAAGCTTCATGCTCAGCGATTACTGCAGTGCGGCCTTCAACAACCCCACGATTTGTTTAATCTTCACCAGATCACCAGCAGGAGCTCGATCTGACAAATGCAGAACGGAATCAGTGCTTCGTCCATTATTCCCGCTCGCTCATTTGTTTTCGGCCTTCCCTTGACTTCACTCGCCATCTCCTCCAACCGTCGAACGGTATCCCTGCGGTCTGCCTAACATGGGAAAACCAGAAACACATGCCTTGAAACAATCGAACCTCGACCCGTCCGCACCGAAGAATCTAAAGAAACCCAAAAAGCGCACACGTAGTCGAATCGCCTGCGACTGGTGCCACTCCAATCATGCGCGATGCGATCGAGAATTCCCGTGTTCAAGGTGCCTTAGCAAAGGTACTCCTTGTGAATTTACCAGGCTGCGTCGCAAGCGAGGACGTCACGCAAAGATCGATGTTGTGGAAACAGGTGAACGTGATGTGTTAAACACTGCGCCAAATGCCGCTGTTTCGTCTCCAGGCGATCAATCAACAGCCTCGTCGACAATTTCCAGTTTGCAGACACCAAATGCTCCTCAACAAGGTTTATACTCGGCACATGGTTTGACGGTTATCAGTCCAGGTGCTGAGGAACTGCCATCGTTCGATGGTATCCCGTGGGGTTTTCAGGGAATTGAAGAAAAGGAAGATGAAATTGAGGACTTAATGTTGGGACAGGATTCACGTTCCAATAATTTCCCCATAAGAACAGGTTTGGATGAGAGTTCATTCTCCTTGGGGCCCCCAACCGTTGGAGATTTCACTGAGAATGAACCTTATGCGCTTCCTGGATTAGACTCTGGGATTGCTTCTAGATCTCAGGATGTTATACCGTCTCTAAGGTACCCCGTTTTACAACCCTTAATGCCGTTCATCAAGACGGAACTCTCCCCTGACCTGGCATGTGGCCTTCTCGACCTCTACTTCGCCAGTGCTTTCCCAACGCATATGCACCCCCTTTGCAAGCATATACAATGCTTCGTATTGAGGAAATCCTCTTTCCTGACTGAAAGGAATTACCGCCTTACTAGTCCCGCTCTATTGGCCAGTATGCTATGGGTGGCTGCGTCGGACGATCATGCACTCTCCCTACCTATAACAGCTCATTATCGAAAGGAGCTCTGCCAGTTCCTCGGTTCGCTCACTGTTAAGCTATTGAAACCTGATACAGCTACTAATAAGCCATCTCTACCTATGAGTGAGCCAAGAAACTTCGAGACCATGTTCTGCCCTCCAACGCCTGGTGATGGTACACAGAGCTTTAGACACCCTGTCGGTTCTCTGGACGATGTGATTACGTATATACATATTGCCTCTATTACTTCATCAAGTGAAAAGAGCGCACTCAGCCTGAGATGGTCAGTATTTGGCACATTGCAATCAAGTTTCACAAGCTGATGGACGGTCTAGGTGGTATGCAGCTTTTACACTCGCACGGGAGCAGAAGTTGAACAGAGAAATAGAGACGACATCGAATTCTGATGGTCATGCCTTGTCCTTCTCGTATATGAGCACATCCTTCGACCTTTCGGTCTCAACCCAGAAACCTCTAGGCTGCCTGTGTTTTCGAAGTCACGGCTCCGCAATCCAACTCACGGAAGAACAGCGCGAAGAGCGTCGCAGGGTTTGGTGGTTACTGTACATGACGGACCGTCATTTAGCATTGTGCCACAGTCGACCTCTGATGCTTCTGGATTCCGAGAGCAAGGATCTTCTTCTCCCCCTCGACGAAGAAGCATGGCAGGCGGGAGAAATACACAGCAACAGCACACACTTTGCTGGTCCTCATTGCATGATATCAGGATCTAAGAATATGCGACGCATATTTCCTGACTTCACATGCCGTGATACATCGATCTTCGGGTTTTTCCTACCCCTGATGACTATCATGGGTCAAATAATTGATCTCAATCATATTAAGAACCATCCTATGCTTGGACCGGAAGCCCTCCGGCAGGACGGATGGGAGGGTCAACTCCATGAAGTCCTTCGCCAGCTTGATCTATACGAAGCCAGTATCGCCTCCTTTATCACGAGCGCCCTTGACCTCAAAGCATCGCCAGGATCGGCAACGACCCCCAACACGACAGAGCGGTCGGAAACCCAGGCATACTTCTGGCTCATACAAACAGTCACCTCCTATGCGTCATATTACATTGATGTACTTCATATTCTCCAGGATGGTAAGTGGGATCCAGTTTCACTCACGCAGGATAAAAGCTTCTGGGATTCCTCGCCAAACTTTGCATCTGCGATACCACATGCCCTTAAAGCAGCCGACTCGGTCAGACAAATCCTGAAATTTGACCCCGACGTCAGCTTCATGCCGAACTTCTTCGGGATCCAACTACTTCAAGGCGGCTTCTACTTCCTCCTTATTCTTGAAAGATTACAGGATAAGGCAGGGGAGCCGTTCTTGAGTGCTTGTGAGGTTATGATTCGGGCCACCGAGTCCTGCATTGTTACGCTGGATACTGGGTTTCAGAGACACTTCTGCCAGATCATGCGGAGCACTTTGGCACAGGCCCGCGGGCGCCCTGCCATCCATTACGAAATTAAACAGCGACGAAGGGCCATCTCGGCTCTATACCAGTGGACTGGGGCAGGCACCGGGTTGGCCGTCTAATTCTATGGTGACCTTACCATGGGATTTCACATGAGCAATTGCCAAGGACAGGCGTATTTCACAGCTCATTGAAAAATCCGAGTATACGTTTGGAAATAAAAAAAGTTCAGCGCTCCAGAGAAAGATCCCTAACTGGACACCGGACGGACAACTGAGGATGAGGCGGGGTGGCGGCTGTTCATACTTCGGCCACTCACCGAGCGCTGGTCCACTTCTCGGAGAAAGCGCCGCCATTGGAGGACCCGAGTCATCGTCGACGAGCACTTGTCGCCAGCTTCCAAAGATGCAATCTATTTTTCGAAGATCGGGTTTTTGGTCAACTCTGGGAGGTACCCAAGGGAAATTTCAAACACCCGTATCTTGAGACTGGACAAAGGCTTTTCCCTACGCGCGAAATCTGTCTGAGACACCGAGAATACTCTGTGTGGTTGAAGGCGCAAGGTTGACGGCGAGTGTGGAGCAATGATGGGGAGAGAGCACCAACGTCCTCCAGATTTGCAACCTTGATTCCCCCAACTTCACCTAACTTGATGGTATTTCTCCATCATGGAATCAGCAGCTCGGTCTCGGCATATTCTGCGCAAGACTTTTGCCTGCGATGAATGTAAGCGGCGCAAGATCCGCTGCTCCGGCGATGAAAACTGCATGAATTGCATGCGGGACGCAAAGTCATGCCGATACTCATCACCGTCACATCAGCTGTCAAAGCTGCAAAGGTATTTTGCTTGCCAATTTGCTTGTGTGCTTTGTAGGAGACGTACAACGCGCTAACACGTTTCTATCCAGGCGGCTTCAGGAGAGTGAGCGTTTGGTGCATGACATGGAGAAGGCCTGGGCAGCCTATCTACCATCTGTTGACCTCCAGGAGGCGCTTCGCACCGTCCGTCTACATGACGACTCGACCCCGGTGGCACCGAAGAAGGTCAAGCACCACCATGATCTGACGCATTCCACTGAGCAGCCACCGACCAGCGTGGCCGAGCACAGCAATGCGGAAGACTACGAGTTTGACGAATCACAAGATTTCGATAACTCGACAGATGGCATGGGCTTCTTGACAATAGATCCCCATAAAGCCGGCTATACGGGTCCACAGTCCGGAGTGGCTGCGTTGAAATTCCTGCAGTCGCTTCCTCTCTATATCCCTCTAAGCAGCTTTATCCCAGCTTCGTCTCTGGACGACGATGATATCTCCGATTTTGCTCTGCCCAGAAAGCAATCAGAAGTCGCCCGCTATCTTGATGATTATTTTACGTTCTATCACCCCGCATATCCAATCCTACATGAAGGAACGTTTCGTGCACGGGTATCGGGTAAGTCTCAGATGGAGAGGTCTGCAGTAAACGAAGTCTAATTGTCGTTAGGTGCGTTGGCTAAGCCTCACGATGGCTCATGGCCGTTGTTATATAACATTGTTCTTGCGATAGGCGCGTTTGCCGGTGACTCGAATGGGACGAAAATGGACATAGTATTTTTCAAAGAAGCACGAAAATACCTGTCGATGGATGTTTTGGAGAAAGGGTCCCTTAGCTACGTCCAGGGAATTGTTCTGATGGCCAATTATTTGCAGAAGCGGAACAAGCCTAATGCTGCCTTTATCTTAGTCGGTATTGGCTTCAGTATGGCTCTCGCGATTGGCTTGCATCGGGAGTTCGGGATGCCCAGCACGTCACCATTCACCATGGAAGTTCGACGACGGGTATGGTGGACACTCTTCATTTTCGTCTCTGGTGTTCAGCTTATTTTAGGCCGCCCGGCCGTCTCGCTCGTCGGTGTCAATGTTCGTCTCCCAGCCAATGTAGACGATCACGATCTCGCTGTGGATATGGAAGAGCTCCCGGAGAGTCAAACGGGGCCAACAGTTACCTCTTGTCTCATCGCACAAGTCAAGCTAGCCAAGATTGCCAACGCGATCCAAGTCGAGCTCTTAACCCACCATCTCCCCACTTCGAGCAAAGCTCAGGATCTGGAAAACCGCATTTCTTCCTGGCACAATGAGCTTCCTCCTCATTTCAACACGGACGTCTACCTCGAACCCCGGTTCGACATTCCAAGGCAGGTCGTCCTCTGGAGATCATACCACCTACGGATTGTCATAAACCGACCTTTCCTATTTCAGAATATCACGTCTAAATCTGAACTCGACACATCCATTAGTCCAATTGCTTCCTGCCTCGACGCTGCAGACATGTGCGTTACGTCGATATGCGGGTTCCTCGAGTCGACGGACAACCGGCAACGAGGGCTAACCTGGTACGCGACGTGTTGGCTTCTAACAGCAAGCTTCGTCCAGGCAACATGCTACGTGTATGGGCCGGCGCATCCTCTGGCGGCTTCCTGGAGGTGTCATATACAACGAGCGGTGGACTGTCTAGGGAGCCTAGGGTCATCTCATGACATGGCTCTCCGCGCGAGAGTTGTCCTCCAAAAGGTTCTGGGTAAGCTATATCCAGTCCTACACTAATAGGTAACTTCGACGGCTAACACCTTGGTTTCATACAGAGCACGGTCATGAAAGAACATCCCCCGGCAGTTTCGATCCATTCTCGTTGACGCAGATGACCGGACCTCTTCGCCCGCCATGGTCGCCATCCGCTTGGGGTGAGAACCCAACTATGTACAATCCGTTTGGCCAAAATCTGGGAGGCAATTTCCGATACGCGCAGGGGTCACTGGGGGCGGAGTTCTTGGACGCTGCTGGTGGATTGATGATTCAAAATTTATTTGGCGGTTCAGAGGGGCCGCAGAACACCTCTTGGACGCCGGGTTAATATTTTTAAAGCACATATTTTAAGGATACCAAAATGTATAGATGGAGCTGGTGTCTTGCTTTCAAATGTACATATAGTTGATGGTATACACGTGATGGACTCTGTGTCTTTGTTCACGAGAACTTAGCCACGTGCAACAAATAAGCCTAGTAAAAGAAAAAACGAAACGAGTATCTTCCTTGGCCTCTCTTTTTTTTTACCATCAGGTTCATCACGTTGTTCCCCTGGCAGTACTCCAGTTCCGAATACCGACCCGAATAGAATCCGCTAAGCGCTTCTTGGCGCTATCGAACTATCTCCGACAGTTGATGCCAACTAATCTTCCTAAGAACAACCAACTCTACCGAGTCGAGCACCAAAAGATCGAGGAAGATGGTCGATTTGAACGTTTCTTGGGGCACGTAAGTCTACTCAATTATTCTCTCTCCCTCTCTGCATCTCGGAGAACCGCGGGTATTAATCGCATACAGAATCAAGAGCCTCGCGCTCATCTTCGCCCCGATTGTCCTCCCACGAATCCTCAACTTCGTTCGCTATATCAAAGTCGCTCTAACGCAGCGGCCAAATCCTCGACCTCTCACTCTCGCTCCTTCTCGGGCTCTCAACATTCTCTTTTTCTCGATCCTTGTCTTCCTCTTCCTTACCCACCCTTCAAGCCCGCTCGCCCCGAGCCCGAGTATTTTCTCTCTTACGCGCTCCCGAATTAATACGCCAGTAGACGCAGTATTTTCAAGGCTGGCGCGTCTGCGGGATGGCGGTGTCCTTACGGAGGCGGACAAGCTGCTCAGGTCGAAGCTTGTATCGAAGGAGGCGCGGAAGATCTATTTACGATACGGCGAGAAAGCACTGACGCAGTGCCAATTCTGCAAGCTCGACAACCCAAACACCTACGCCCTATTCTATTATCCGCTCAACTCGATGGTCCTGCACCTCGTCCACATGGCCGTTGTAGGGATTGCAACCTCCGCTTCGTTCGCCGGAAGAGACGCATCTAGGTGGCGCACGAAGTTTACAATTGCGGGATTGTTCCTGGCCATTGCTGATCTCTATGTTGTGTTCATGTATGACCCCATCAAATCCGGCCCTCAAGCCGTGCGGGATGGAATCGCGGTTCCGCCCGCTGTCTTTCAGAAGATGGCTGTGTTGCGGCCGCTGGCGCTTGCCTGCTTTGATGTTGTCCTGGCGGGTTTCATCTACGTAACTGCTACAAATCGATGGTTCTTTACGCCGCCGAGCCAGGCGGATGAGGTGGATAAGATTGTGTCGGCGTCTTTGGCATCGCTCACCGGGACAAGCACGAAGTTACATGTTGCGAGTGTGACAAAGAATGCGGTGGTTCGAGATAGAGTGCTGAAGGACCGCGATGATTCATACTGGCAGACGGTAGTTGCGAACGGAGAAGGTGCCCCGGGAGCACCATCGGGAGTATGGGAGGAAGAAGAGGTGGTGCGGGCAATGTCTCGGGCGATGGCGGGACAGGGAGGAGTTGATCTGGCCAAGCTGGGAGTCAGTGCAGCGGAGTACGTGAATGGAGCGACAGCGGGGTTGGAACGGGAGAGCTCATAGACTACTAGACAGATAGAACATGCGATTTTTTAGGGTACACATGAGATATCCAGCAAGGGTCAGACGACTGAAGATCGTACATTAGCTTCCGGACGAAAGGCGTCGTCATGGCCTCTAGCGAGGGCTTGTGAAGCGGGACAGGAATGCCATTGGGAGAGCGCGGTGCGGAGGCGGTGTGCCTTTGTGCTGGTACTTGGGCGGGCCTGTTGGGGCCAGCCAAATTGAATGCGGTCGCAGACCCTCCCGCGGTACCAGCACCGGGCCCTGACCAGGAGCTGTCCCTCATCCTCCAACTGCAACTCTACTGGATTTGTTTTGCTTTCCTTGGATTCGTCGCCATTTCTTCCCCTCTTCTCGATAGCGGTGTGTGTCTGTGCTTCACACTCCTCAACTTTCTGCGACCGAGGATCCTCGTCCTTGATCTCCTTGCAACGTTTCGTCTCGTTCCCACTCCGCCAGGCTGAAACAGAAAGAAAGAAGGACGGTGGTATCTCCCCCAACACTCCGTCCCGCGCAATCCAGACAGCTGTATCTCAAGCAAATACAACACCAGCACTCGCTCAACACCGGTGCCCATCCCGAACTCAAGATCTCGTACGGTGGTCTGGAACCACGTATTCACTCGTTTTCATTGACTCAACTTGAAATCGCTGGCTTCGGTTCGAGAAAAAAAAAAACCCTCGTTGATCCTGCACCCTCGACCACATCCCCTTGCACGAAGCAACGATTCACCACCGACTCTGAGCTCATCTTCTTCGAGCTCTCCTACTCGTTATGGCCGTAGATACGTCCTCGCCGCCGCAGTCGGTCACAGAGCTCAATGCCTGTGTCACGACCTCCTCGCACCGCCCAGTTAAAGACACCACGTTCCGAGAATGGGTGGTTTCAAACCAGATTGGTATGCATGAATTTTTGCAAGCTCAAGCTTTTGTCCACTTCCCTTTTCCCATTTTTTCCCTTTCTTTACCTTTTTTTTTTTTTTTTGTCTTTCTACCTACTTAGACTATGGTACGCTAACATGACTTTCTACTCGCCCATTAGGGATATCCTTGACGTCCCTTTCCATGCTATTGGCCGTCCACCACCTCTACCCTTCTCTTGCGCCGTACACCACACCTTTTTTCCAGCTGTCGTACTACCAACCATCACAGGGGCTATACATTCAAGGATGGGATGATATCTACTTTGTCGTGAGTTCCGTATTTGCGTTCACCGCAATTCGGGGCATTGCGATTGAGTGGGTTTTCCGGCCAATGGCGCAGTGGTCTGGATTGAAGAAAAAGGCCTCAATCCGGCTCGCTGAACAGGGCTGGATGTGCTTGTACTATGCGTTCTTCTGGACATTCGGAATGGTTAGTCTTTCCTACACCAGTTCACGACGGCCCCGGCTAACTATGGGCAGTATATATGGTCGCAATCGAACTACTGGATGGATTTCAAGGCTATCTGGGCCGACTGGCCTGCGCGTGGTATTTCTGGGATGATGAAGTGGTATCTCCTAGCACAGCTTGCGTTCTGGGTGCAGCAGATTTTCGTTATCAACATCGAGGAGCGGAGAAAGGATCACTACCAGATGTTAACTCACCATTTCATCACCAGCTCCCTCCTCACATCCGCTTATGTCTATGGCTTCTACAACGTCTCTAATGTGGTTCTGAGTTTGATGGATGTTGTGGATCTACTTCTGCCGGTATGCTATCATACTTTTCTCGTTTCAGATTGCAATTGGGTTCTAACTTTATACAGACTGCCAAAATCCTCAAATATCTAGGCTTCGAGCTGAGCTGCAACATCGCATTCGGTGTTTTCATGGTCGTGTGGGCTATTTCTCGCCACATCATGTACCCTCTGCTCTGCTGGTCCATCTTCAAGGATGTCCCCGCTGTGATGCAGTGGGGCTGCTACTCTGGCGCAACCGGGGAGATGATCTCGACCGATGGATATCCTGACCGAGTGATGCACCTCTTCTCGCCATTTTTGGACATCGACGGCCCCATCTGCATGAACCGCACGATCAAGTGGATCTTCCTAAGCTCCCTGTTATCACTCCAGGCGCTCTCCATTGTTTGGTTCACCATGGTCATCCGTGTGGCAGTGGGCGTTCTTCGCACCGGCAACGCAGAAGACACCCGCAGCGATGACGAGGAGGAGGAAGAAGATGCTGTACCTAAAGATGGCACGAACGGCAGTGTCGTCTCAGCGGAGGTCTCGAGCGCTGAATGGCGCCGATCCAACGGGCCGTCCTCTGCACGACCTCGCCGCAGCGATCGCAAGGCACTACTTGGGCGCATCGGGTGTGATACGCGGACCTAGCCACCTTGACCCGGTTTCATACATCTCCGTCTAGATAACGCCATCAAACTGTGGTACTCCCATATCGCACATCTGATGAACCGAGAATATGACTACATGACGTATATCCGTATCTAACCGTTGTTCTTTTGAAGAAAAAAAAATTATATTGTCTATGTTTGATACCACACATCTCATCTCGATTGTTTTTGTTTCCGGGTTGTTTTTTTGTTTGTCGTTCCTGCTTTAACCAAATCGCCTCGGCCATGTTCTATCTTTTTTGCTATTGATTATATATCCTCTTTCCGTACGTTGCTGTACTTGATTTAGAGAGGCCAGGTGATTTAAATACCCACTTTGTTGTCAAGGGATGGAATCGTGTACTTACGGTAGTGATCTTTAGTACTGGTATGTTTCTGCATGTTTACTTGGTGCAGGTATATCAACAACTAAATCAAGCACCAAACTTTATGAGCTTCTTCTCCTTAATGTTATTTTCTCGTAGCCTATCCAGGAATTCCTAATAATTTACGATGTCTGGCGTATTTTGTGAATTTGGGTCGAGACGAGGACCTCAATAATTCGCAGCCGCTACTATGCACTAGCCTATCTAGTTAGCCCTAAGTTCTTGATATGCTTCCGCCTCAAAATCTACCTATAGAGTTTGGTACAAATTTAGTTTCTATCAAATAGACTTCGATATTTACTTTACATGTAAAAGCATCAGTCTAAATAACAGACTAAAATGTTCAATATTGGATTATAAACATTGGGTTTCGTAACATTCGTATCCGCTTCATAACCGATCGTAAAGAATGAGAAAACTATGTTAAAACAGGAACATCGAGATCATCAATTCCAGAAAGAGATTCCAGCTCACTGCGTGCCGGAACCCTAACGTCCAATATCTCACGACGCAGTTCGTCCTCGTCCCAGAAATACCCTCGCTCGCCGCAGAGTGCGGAATCTCTCATCTTCGCCCTTGCGGTAAGGGCTTCGGCGTCGACTGTTTCTTCGCCGAGTGCGCACTCCTGTTGTGTAAGAATGAAGTTTATGAGGACTTGTCGGATGCTATCCCAGATTGTGCCGTGACGTTTCCACTCGAGGTGTTTTGTAATGCGGACCATGCGCGAAACAACCCAGCATCGGGCGCCGGAGTTGTCGTGGTCTTCGCCGGGCATGAAGCCCGTGGTTTGCAGGAAGAGCCAGAGAATGGATGTTATGCTTGGGTTTTCATGCGGGTTTATACAATCGATAGCGCGTTCGAGCCATTGGAGGTAGGGGTCGAAGGGGGTGGAGGTGGAGTAACTGTGGTAGAGGGCTACAGCGATGAAGAACAGACAGGACATGCAGGTGTATTCGTCAATAAAACGGATATCGCGGATTCCATGGTCGTAATCTGGAAGTAGTGTGAGGATGGAGTGTAGCTTTGTACCTGGGACGAAGCTTTTGATGCGTGGCGGTGTCTCTGTGTATGCCAGGGCAGAGGGTGAATTTAAAGCAGTATGTTCGAGTTTATGTAAGTGGCGGAAGAAACGCAGAAAGTCCTCGCAGGCGCGATATTGATCGCAGAACATCTCTGTGTCTCCTTGGGGAGTAGAGGTATGAGCAGTATAAAAGTGTACATCGGGATCGAGAAAGTCGAAACCAGTTGGTGGAGTATCTGGTATAGCGCCGGTCCAGGGGAGTGCAGCACCGACTGTGGCCTTTGAGGCGCAGCTGAAATCCACCCTGCAAAAGTAAGCAGGCTGCTAGCTGAGAAATAATATAGGAAGACATACCAGTAGAGAACTTTCCCGAGGAATGGACTTGAATTATGCATTACCTGCATGCCTCCTCGGTTCTTGATCATAGAGGCAAGTCCCCTAAAGTGCATGCGCTCAATCGATGCATCTTTCGACCATTTCTATGGGAATTAGCTTTGCAAGACACAATTAAAACTCAGCCTACCTCAATGACAGCCATTGTAGCAACAGCATAGATGGTCCCATCATTTGCCGTTTTCGAGTCCATCTGAATGCGCTCGTTCATCAACCGCAAAGCTCGCATTTTGTGGGTGAGACTCTGGACCGACTCTGTTTTCCCTTCTACTCCTGCACGATGTTTCGATGCAATTGCCAGCATCGCCTGAAATGGGAGTTCATCATTCAGGGCCAACTGCTTGAATATCTCCTTCATGGGATTCAAGTTGTTCGCAGCGGAGTCAATGAACTTATACATCATAGATGGATATGTCACGACGACTAGCAGGACATGTCAGCTAAATCAACAGCACGCCAGGTGAGTCCAGTTACAATGTTGGATCAACTCGTGATCTGCACCCTTTATGGGCACTGGATACGAGCTGAAAGGGTCCCGAACTGTGCCATGGTCAGGCACGCCATGAGGCTGGATATACCGAAGTTTCGGGACAAGTAAAGGACTGGTAGGTTCGCGTTTAACCTTCTCGGTTTTCGGCAATAATTGTCGAGAAGGCGTTTTCCCCTCTGCCTCATTGAACTTCTCTTCCGCAGTGGGTGGCGAATTTCTCTTCGTTTTACTGGAGACATCATCCTGCTCATCATACGTGCTCGCACCGGCTGGTTGCGGATGAGGCTGATTTGAAATAGGACGAGTAGTCCAGCCGGCAGCAGGCGCTCGTGTTACCCCCAGGCGTGTAATACTATCTATGCGACGCTGGTGCATATACTGTCGCATCGCATGGCGGCGAACCTGCCGGCGTGACTCGTTATCTGTCACCAGAACAAACTCAAAGTTCTTTGATTCTGAAAGAGACTGCGATTGTCCGCCTACTTTGGATTGTCGCGAGCCATCACTAGACGCGCCTTTTGCTGAAGCAGGACTCTCCACAGCTGGTGAGGGCCGAATATCGGGGTCATCGGGCCATTTCCTCAACTTGGCGTCCTTATCTTCCTCGCCCATGGTGGCATTATTGGAGCGCCAATCAACAGTGATATATATAACATGTAGCAGCCCTGTCAGTGGTGGATGCGCTAAATAAGCACAAACGCAGTTCTTCTTGGGCCGCGTTAGGGTCGCTTTGATGGATGAATTGGAAGATGCAAGAGTCCAATGCTCGCCATCTGCCCGATTTCCCGATTAGGAGCTACCCCTCACTCTCCACGTGATGCTTAAACCGACACAGTTCTTCCCCTGATTCAGCTGGTAAGTTGCATGAGAGAATCAAAACCCTGGGCCTTGGGCGTTACAAACAAAGAACTTGGGGCCGGAGTTGAATTCCGCTGCGTTGAGGCTGCATGACTCGTGTGCTTTCATGCACATAATTCCGGGTTGCGCTCCGCTCCGCGACGATCACCGGGGAATCTTGGCCTCGCGGCTCGCGCTGCCCAATTTCGATACTATATGAGCCGTGAGCAAGCTACTTAATATATCTTTGTGTTAAAAATTATACGCCTAGTTCTAGATCTCAATATGCTTTTACACGGTCGGGCTTCTATTTTCTTTCCTAGTCAATATCTTCGAACCTCTTGCATACTCGATATATAACTTGATCGACCTGTCGTATGCGGGCATAACTATTTTGCTTCTTTTGCAGACATTTCAGGTCAGCGTCCTTTTTATAGATTGAACCGACTTTTCGCAGAAATAGCCGTATATATCTCTATCCTATAAGGTTAACCCTAGCCTGAAAATATTCTGGGGCTTGGAGACGTAGCGCCAAGCTTTAGGATACGAGTTATCCCACTTTCTAACAGGCTGTGAAGCGGCTGTGAGGGAGACCTTTCCTTGGGGCAGAAGCAATAATGCTAGGCCGAGGGTTTGCAAAGTCCTGCGGATAAAAAAGAGCATACTTTGTGACGATTTGATGTCTTCTTCCACCGAAGCCGCGGCTCAACTACCATTCTCTCGAAGTTTTGCCAATGCTGCGGCAATTCCTTCACTGACATCTTCATCTTTCTCAGCTTCATGTCGGGGTACAGTTGTCTCAGACACTTCCGCAAATAAATTTTCATCTTCGGCGTCTCGAGGCGCATCCGTCGCATTCGACATGGTTATATTGTCATCACCCACTATCGGCGGAGCCCTCCCCAATCCACGCCGCGTAGGAGCGCTGGCTCCCTTCGTCTTCTCAACCCTAAAGTCCTCTCGCACAGCATTACACCATTGTCTAACCTTCTTCTCACCCCATCCGGGAACAGCGCTGATCTGCTCTGGCTGCGCGTTGATTGCGTTCTGTAAGCTGCCGAATGTAGATATAAGGCTGGCGGCGTCTGATTTGTTTATGCTCCGGGGCGCAGTGACAAATTCTACCAGTGAGTCTTTATAGGATTGCGCTTGCTGCGTGCGGATTGCTGTTGGTTGGGAATGTTCGCTTGATTTGAAGAGCTCCAGGTAGTGTGCGGCTTCCGGGGCGGACCAGCAGAGAACTAGGGTGAGATTATTGATAATTGATGTTTTAGATAATTCCTTGAGGCTTTCTTCATGGTTCGGTATATCGACGATAATGAGAAGAACTCGCAGTAGGTATTTCCCCGCTAGTAATTTGATTCGCGAATATATGTACTCCGGGTGTAGTCGGTGGTATTTGAGTGATAGAAAGAGCGCACAAGTGGTAGTCCCGAGAACATAGTCGGCCGGAATATCGGCATACTCCCAAGGGAGAACTTTGATGTGATTCAAAATCGGATTCCCTTTCTGCCGTGTTGATACAAGGATGCCAGCAGGACCGGGCTTGCTTACCAGTGCCTGCGGCTTCGGCTGTTGGACTTTGGTCTGCGGTGCTCGTTCAGAGGCTGACTGGGGTGTGGAAGCGCCTGAAGCTCGGGGCTGGCCAGCTGCTTCATCACGTATCACCGATTCGAAGTCAGCATCGTTGTCGCCGAATTCCCCAGCCATTGTTGGAGCTGTGTTCTGTACCTAGATGAGATGGTCGAGCTGCCCAGCGTTATCTAATCGGCGGCACCTCCGCCTTCACCGCCCGACCCACAGTTTCGCAGATTATCATCTGGGATTTTTCTGCCGCCGATTTTTTGCTCCAGAAACACAAAAATAGTCGGACCAAAAAGCTGCGCAGTATGTCTGAAAGCAGTGAGGTGGGCAGCCCGGAGAAGCCTATTGTGGCCTCCGAAGTCACTACGGAGACGTCTCCGAGCAAAGCCAAGTCTCAAGAAGATGCTGCCTCCCAGCCGCGAAGAGAACTGTTCGTCCGATCGCTTCCCGCCTCAGCGACGACCGAGAGCCTCGCCGAACACTTTTCGCAGTCCTACGTGATCAAGCATGCCGTTGTTGTCCTTGACCCCAAGACAAAGCAGTCGAAGGGCTACGGTTTCGTGACGTTTGCCGATGTTGAGGATGCGCAAGCTGCGCTGGAGGAATTGAACGGGTCGACATTCGAAGGGAAGAAGATTAAGGTTGAATATGCGCAACCTCGTCAGCGTGTCGTTGACGAGGCCGCTGGGAAGAGTGCCCCGTCTGCTGCTGCGCTAGAGCGCAAGCAGCAGAGGGAACAGCAAAAGGCCGATACCCAGCCACCGAAGCTAATTGTACGAAACCTGCCGTGGAGTATCAAGACCCCGGACGATCTCGCACTGCACTTTAGGAGCTTTGGAAAGGTCAAATATATCACCCTTCCGAAGAAAGGCACCCAACTTGCTGGGTTCGGTTTCGTTGTGTTGAGAGGAAAAAAGAATGCCGAGAAGGCCCTGGAGGCTGTGAACGGCAAGGAAGTTGACGGGAGAACATTGGCTGTGGATTGGGCGGTGGAAAAGGAGGTATGGGAAACCCAGCAAAAGGAAGAAGTACAACAAGAGCCAGAAGTAAAGGAAGAGTCGAGCGACGTGGACATGGATGAAGGAGGTGTTGGCTTGGTCGACGAGGACATCGACGAGGCCATGAATAGTGAAGAAGATGAGGATGATGATATCAAGGATGAAGATGAGGAGGACGATGAAGAGGGAGAGGGGGAAAAAGAAGACGAGAGAAACGCCTCTACGATATTCATCCGTAACCTACCATTTACATGCGACGACGAAACTCTCTACGACCACTTCACCCAATTTGGGCCCCTTAGATACGCACGGATTGTCGTGGACCCAGAAACCGAACGCCCTCGCGGTACCGGCTTCGTCTGCTTCTGGAAGCCCGAAAACGCGCAAACCTGCCTGCAGGGCGCACCAAAACAACAGGACCCTTTGGCCGCGGAGAAGGAAAAGGGAAAGAAGGGATCGATCATCAAGCAGTCTGTTCTTCAGAATGAAAATGCCGACCCCACGGGTAAATACACTCTCGATGGCCGTGTCCTACAAATCAGTCGTGCCGTTAGCAAGTCGCGAGCTACACAGCTCCAGGAGGAGGGTGTCTCGAAACGGCTTGTCCGGGATACTGACAAGCGACGACTGTACCTTCTCAATGAAGGAACGATCTCACCGAATTCGACTCTCTACCAGCAACTGTCGCCCTCAGAAATCAAGATGCGCGAAGACAGCTTCAAGCAACGGCAAAATTTCATCAGAAAGAACCCATCCCTTCATTTCAGCCTGACTCGTCTTGCCGTCCGCAATCTCCCCCGCCACGTCACCTCCAAAGACCTCAAGCAATTGGCCAGAGAGGCCATTGTTGGGTTCGCCAAAGACGCCAAGGAGGGTGTTCGCGAGCCCCTCTCTAGAGAAGAAATGGATCGGGCATCCGAGGAGATGAGAGAGGCCGACCGGATACGAAAACAGAAGGGTGTTGGGATTGTCCGCCAGGCAAAGATCGTCTTCGAAGGCCGGGATGGGAGCAAGATTGACGAAGGCAGCGGCGCAGGAAGAAGCAGAGGATACGGTTTCATCGAATACTATACTCACCGGCACGCACTTATGGGTCTCCGATGGCTAAATGGACACGCCATCAGCCCGCCGAAGAACGTCTCCGAGGAATTGAAAGATAGAAAGAAGCGAGTGATTGTTGAATTTGCCATTGAGAATGCCCAGGTTGTCAAGCGCCGCAGCGAGCTACAAGAGAGGGGTCGCAACTTCAAGAAGGACAAGGGGGATGAAGATGCGCCTCAAAAGGGAGACCAGAAGAAGAACAACCGCGATGCTGGGTCTAAGGGTCAGAAGAGGAAGCGCTCTGAGAGCAACAATGGCAAGAGCAAGGAGGAAGCAGAGGAGCAAAACAAGGTCGCGAAGCGGAATCGCATCATCGCGAAGAAGAGGATGCAACGGAAATCTCGCAAATGAGCGGTCTAGTTTTTGTTTTATGAAGCTGAGCAGGAAAAGTTACATTACATGATATACATATAGACACCTAATCAACGCTTGTACAGAGTCGATCCGATGGGTTTGCAATAGGTTTCAAGTCATTTCACGTAGATAGATTTCGGCCTCCGTAGAAGCACATAAATTGCAGTAGGAAAAACGTAAGAGGGCGATCAAAGCCAAAGCGTAATAACGCGGCAAGTCGCGAACGGGTATACCACAGGAGTAACACCAAGAACATAGGGAACTACAATATCCTCAATCCTAGTAGTTCTTCGCATCCTTCACCTTCCCCACGATGTTGTATCTCTTGCTGAAGAAGGTGAACCATTCCTCTAGCACCTTCTTGTCCTTGTCTTCGAGATCGTACCACTCAGGCCTGCACTCCTCAGGCTTGAGGGATGAGCAGGCCAGGGCGCGAGAGGCGTCTTTACCGGCGAAGACTGCAAGATATCAGTTAATGCATGTTCGGTGCAATTCATTGGTTGATTGAACGAGTTGGAAGTACTGTAGTAATAAATAAATGGGCGTGCTCACCTTTGTACTGCCCCTCAGGACCATACGCCGAGTTGCGGCTCACGTCAAAAACAATTCCCTTAATGGCGACATAGGTAGGACGACTGGGATCAGTGCCTGGAAAAAAAGAAGAGCTTTGTCAGTTATAACCTTCTTCATGTAATTCACAGTATAATATAGCTTTTCTGCAGGGCATGGGTGAGCTTGTGTTCATGCGGAGAAGCGTACCATCACACTTGGCCAGCTCCTCCGTGGTAATCAAGTCGTCCTTGGGAGGATCAAGTTGGACAGGCACCTTAGGCGCGAAGCGGCCAGAGTCTGTTCCAGTCATTGTGACGGCTGACGGGTATTTGGATATTGAGCTGAGTCAAAAGACGTTCTGGTCAGAAATTGAAAAGGAAGGAAGTTGTATAATATAAATGGGTTCCTGAGAAAATTGCAGAGCGCGGGGCAGGTGGGGGAGGGGAAGTTCACAGCTTCAGGCGGTTCGGCGTCGGGGGCCGAAGGAATGGAGAAACCGGGAGTTCCCTTGTTGTTAATTCTGTGTTTTCTGTTGAATTAGAGCTGCGGCTGCCGTCAATTATTGCATTCAGAGCTTTGTAATAGGTCTATTGAGGCATTCTCGGTGGATTCACAGGGGATTGCGTGATGACTTAGGAGGACTGAACTGGGCCTCGAACATTCTGTCAACCTCGGCTCAAGACTGCGTGCCAGCCAGGATGCCTTGACAGCAGCTCAAGGGAGCTATAAGAGCAAAACAACTCTGGAAAAACCTAACATTCTACTACTGCAGTGCGCCTGTGGACGCGATTCTGGAGGCCGAAAGACGAATCAAAAGACTGACGTCAATGACCAGCGCCAGGCTGCGGAGGCGGCTATACACGGCGTGCCACAGTATCTAGTATTTGAATCGCTGCTCGTCTGGCTGATGGCAGCAAATGCTCCTACCTCTCACAAAAAACATGTCTTCCAGTCAAACACAGCAATCGGACGCTCGACAACGCCGACGCCCTCAGCTTGCGAATCGAAGAGCGAGCGACAGCTTCGAGCCGGACAGCAAGCCCAACCAACGAGCAACTTCGGTCGAGTCTACTAGCTCAGAGACGAAGCTCTCTCATTATCTCCATTACCATGACAACGATTGCTTCTTTGCTCCGGAATGGCTGGACCACCGGGTCGTGAAGGACCGAGAGCACAACATTCAGTCCTAGGGGTCGACTTGTGTGGTTACCATACCGGACGCGATAGACGAGTTGGGAGGAGTGAGAGGATAACGAGAGGCAAATCTCATATGGAGGCGTGGCGGAACGGTGACTATCGCACTCCCAGTGTAATGGGCTCTGATCAGCGACGAGATGTAACCGTAAGAAGCAAGAGACGGCATTTCTAGCATGGCGCTACTGCATGGTTAAGTTGTGGGCTTCTTCGCTTGTCACGTCACGGACGGCATTGCTTTTCTAGATAAAGTCAATGTTCCCAGACTGAACCTGTGGATATTTACTTAGTTTGTTATCTCAGTCTTGCGCACCCCTCGCCCAATACCATAGGGATTGCTTGGGACGGCATCCACTCGTGGCATCTTGGTCGGTGGGGAGAGTCGATGGCCGGGCCAGGGCAAATTCCCACATTCACAATCACACCCCATGGGCCGATCTCCTTGCCTCGCCCGTCATCTGCCACTGAAAGCCATCTCTGATTCGCATTCATTTTTGCCTCCATGCTCTGGCGTCGCTCCTGGACCTCTTGGCTCTCTCCCAATCGTCTGGAGTGCATAATGCTTTTGCGCCCTCGCGATCTCCTGTGGACGTGAGATACGACGCCGGTCTACCAGACTGCGATTCTACCTCGGCGCAACGGAGGCCCCGATTCTATCTAGTCGACAGTGGGGGCCACTGGAGTAAACGATGGAGTCGCGCAGTGATTAGAAGCTCCATTCCTTCCTTTGATTTGCCCAATCGACCTGGGGATTCCGGCTGCTAACCTGCCTTGCTTGATTCCTGCGCTGTCCCGCGATGGTCGTGAGGTCGCCTGCCGTTTTTTCTCTCCCCGCTGCCGTTCTATTTAATTGCTTGGCTTCGCTTTTTTTTTTTTTGGCTTCTCTTTTTTGTTCGGTTTTCTCCTTCCACTGTTCCATTTACTTTTCGTCATTTGCATTTTTATTCCGACAAGCTCGTCCGTTAGTTTTCCGCACTCACTGACTTCGAGCAATGTCGAAGTCCAGTGCAGTCCCCGAAGGCGCACCCCTAGGCCCTCTGGCGCATGGGGGATCCTCGCCCTCGGTCAATCGCTTCGATTTATCGATCAGCGGTTTGGCAAAGCGGACCGGACACCGGAGCGAATCTACCGAAAAAGATCCCGTTGTCAATAATCGCGAGGAATCCATTGAAGAGGGGTTGAAGCCGGTTTATGACCATACGCACCGCAAACTCAAACCTAGACATGTCCAGCTTATTGGCATTGGCGGCGTAATTGGCACGGCATTGTACGTTCAAATTGGTCAAAGTTTGGCAGAAGGAGGCCCTGGGAGTCTCTTCATTGCATTCACGATATGGTAAGTCCTGCCCCACCTGCTTGTTCTTTTGCCATCGCATCTTGTGCCCTACTGGACCTAGGAGTCTAGTAGGTTTGTGCAGATTTACTTGTGCCGTCAAAAATAAAATGGATATGAAACACGTCAATCTCTCTGGAGAAATGCCAACTGCTACTGAAGACTGTGGTCCTGCAACGTGCTAGAACCAATTGGTTGTCTGCTTTGCGCTTTCCCTTCTTTCGTTGGCCTGCTGCTATGCTGAAACCTGCAGTATCTTATACATCTCTTTACTTTAGGTGCGCTGTTATATTATGTATAACCGTTTGTACGAAACCCCAGTCCAATTCTAAGCCCCATCGCCGCCAGCAACATCTATCCCAAGCGACCTATGCGGATCCATTCTTCCAATGCGCCATTGCCCAATTGCACCTCAGTTGTATCAACAAATTTTGTTCAGACAATGGTCTTCTGTTGTAGGTTACTAAACAATGCTTTCTAGGTCTGGCCGAGATGGTCACATACTTGCCGGTTGCTTCGCCCTTTATTACCTTCGCTGGACGCTATGTCGATGATGCTTTTGGAGTCGCCGCTGGCTACAATTTTTTCATCTTCGAAGCTGCGATGGTGCCGTTTGAAGTTACTGGTAATCGACAATCCAGCATTGGCCCGGTATCAAGCTAACATGTACAGCAATCAACCTGGTCATTAACTACTGGACCAGCGCAATCCCTTTACCAGCACTGATTTCTATCGTGCTTGTTCTCTTTGTGTACGCCTCCCGCAGCAGGAAATTTTGCTCTTCTGATCTAACTACTGTTAGGTTCCTGAACGTGTTTGCCGTGAGGTGGTACGGAGAGGCCGAGTTTTGGCTCTCTCTTAGTAAAGTTATACTCAGCATAGGTCTAATCCTGTTCACATTCATTACGATGGTGGGTGGGAACCCCATCAATGATCGCTTCGGATTTCGGTTTTGGAACGAACCCGGCGCGTTTGCAGAATATTACAAAGAAGGCAGCTTGGGAAGATGGATGGGGTTCCTCGCGTGCCTGATCCAAGCCAGTTTCACTATTGCAGGCCCCGACTATATTTCAATGGCTGCTGGTGAATCTATCGATCCGCGGGGGAATCTACCAAAGGCATACAATGGGATGTTTTACCGCCTCACTACATTTTTCATCCTGGGAGCGCTCTGCGTTGGCATCCTTGTCCCGTACAATGACAAGACGATGTCCGATGCTTTTGAAAACGGTGCACCTGGAGCGGCAGCGTCTCCCTATGTGATTGCGATGGGCCGTCTTGGTATTCCTGTGCTACCACATATTGTCAATGCTATGATCCTTTTGGCCGTGTTCAGTGCAGGGAACAGCTATGTTTACTGTGCCAGCAGAACCCTATTTGGCCTTGCTCTTGACGGGAAGGCGCCGCGCATTTTTACTAGATGCACAAAAGCTGGAGTTCCTGTATACTGCGTGGGCGCTGTTATTCTGATTTCCTTGATCTCGTTCCTTCAAGTTTCTAACAGCGCGGCGGTAGTGCTAGATTGGATCGTCAGCCTGGTAAGCTTCCCAATTGTTGAACCCTGACACAATCTGACTTGGCAGGTTACTGCATCGCAACTCATTAACTTCTCTGTCATCACCTTCACATACACCCGATTCCGCAAGGCTCTCATTGCGCAAGGCGTTTCTCGCGATTCCCTTCCCTACAAAAGTTGGGGGCAACCTTACGTTGCGTATATCGCTCTAGTATCAACAATGGTTATGGCTTTTGTTGGAGGCTATGAGGTTTTCTTGCCTGGGAAGTGGAATGTGCCGACATTTCTCTTTTCATACACGATGATTGGCGTTTTCCCTGTGCTCTACTTTGGGTACAAGCTTCTCCGCCAAACGTCGGTTAGGAAGGTTGAAGAGATCGATATCATTACAGGTTTGGATGAAATTGAGGAATATACCAGAAATTACGTCCCTGAAAAGGCGAGGTATGTTTCCACTGTTGAATTGCTTTCTACCACACAGCCTTTTAACAACTCGCAGTAACCCCATCTCGAGATTCGCCGACTGGTTGTTCAGTTAGTGTACTACGTGCTACGTACTACTTGGTACTAGTAGAGTACTGTATAGCGACCACATTACAAAATTAGAACCCGTCCGTGGGTAGTTACGATAGACGAATAAAAAAAGAACTATATATATATGTAAACTTCCAGGCACAGTTCTATATAAAAATCACTTGGTGCTTGCTACTAAACCACTGTTATCGTAACCCATAATATACACAGAACATGACTTCACCAAAATCTTTGGTTTCTCTAATCCGTTCAGCAGCCCCTACTCATGCCATCGCCATATTTATATTTCTCGGTCTAGAAAATCGTAGCCATCGCCTTCCTACGCCTGTCCTTAGCTCTCGCTCTGCTCCTCGCCTGCCTGCGCCTTCAACTTTGCCAATCTTTCCTTATTCCTCTTCCCCAAAACCCTCAGCGTATTTTTTCTCTCCATCTCCGTCATCTGCGCCCAGTTCGAGATGCGCGCCAGCGTGCCGTCCGTATTAACAACTAGCGGACCGAGGTGGTCTAGTTTTACTCCATCCCCATTGACATCGAGCTGGGGGACATCATTTGAGGCGGTTGACGAGTCAGGCAGGGCGAGGACCGGCTTGGATTTATCTTCGGATGAGGACTCAGGTGCAGGATTGGAGCTTGCTTGGTTGGACATTGTTGAGTAGGGTTTTGCGAGAGGGGATGACGGCTGCTTGTATTGTAATGTGGAATAGAGATTTGTTGCGTGGCACTGTGCGAAGAGTGTGGATGCGGGTGATTTGTTTAGGAGGTGGGTAGAGAGAGCTGGTGCTGATGCGGATGCGGATGCGGATGTTCGGAGACCTAGCAGGAGGTGGAGGAGGGTTGTTGCGCGGGACATGCGCATGTCTTGTTCTTTTTTGGTTAAGTGGTGAGTTGAGCTGCGATTGAGTTGTGGTTTAGAAGTGGTGGTGGTGGTGGTTAAGATAGAGAGGTGTGGTAGTTCTGGAATTTTCTCCGCAGCGTCGGCTGGGAGCTTGGACGGGTTCCAGAAATGGGCGGAATAGCTTCACTGTAAACTTCACTGGGAATTGTTTCGAGGCTCTTGAATACTTGAGGTCGGATTCTAGAATTAATTTTATATTTACATTTATAATTGTCTACAATTAGGTCTTGTTACCGTTCACCAGTCGGTTTATAGTTAAATGTGGTTGGGGGAGTCAACGGAACCACCAATTGACCTAATAATATCAGCAACAGAGTCGAATGAGACCATCAGCACACTTACCGAAGCTGTGACACTTTCTCCCATTCCCTTAATACTATGCCACCACCCTTTTGGGATGAACAATCCATCACCGGCCTCCAGCTCTGCTTCGAACCCTTCATACGCCCGATCTATTTTCTTGCTTTCCGCATCGTCCCAAACGGCCTGCTCGAGTAAAGCTCTTTCGCGCCCCTGCATCATCTCTTCGCCCCGGAATACCGCCGCCTCCCGGTTCCCGCTCCGTCCGAGTTGTCCCCGGACGTGAGAGAAAATGACCTGCCCATCCCGCGGAGCTAGCAATCGCACGATCTTCCGCCCAGCCAGCTGAACAAATAGATTGGGGTTCGGGTCTCGGTGTAGAGGTGTATAGGTCGGCGGGTGTCCAATCCACACATTCGTATCGTATACATCACCCTTACCCGCTTTCGCCACAATTGAAGGGGTCGGGAAATCGTCGCGAAGGATCTGAGGTAGATCAAGCAGTTGACACTGTGCTAGGTAAAGGCGTGACGGGGACTCGGACTGCGATTCGGCTTCGCGAATCCATTGGAGGAAGAGGCTGAGCGGCGCATGGAATTTGCGGAAGCTGAGATCTGAATCACTCTCTAGGTCATTGCGCTGCGGAGTTTGAGGTTGTGCCTGTGTGAGTTCGAGCGGAACTAGAGCGTCAGCGCCATGTGCTGCGAGGTATTCGGTATTCAGTTGCGAGGTGTTCGGCCTGGTCGGCGAGTGGTGGAACCAACGCTCGTAGGCAGGGATGTCGCGGAAGAGCCGACGGGGAAGAAGCACGGGCTTTTCAGGGAGGAAGAAACCCTCGCGAAATGTATCTATGTTGTCATCTTCGACAACAGTTAGGGATTTGTATTGGGACCGTGCGAAAGAATAATCGCGCCTAGAATAAATGTAACGAGGGAAGATTGTGGAAAGCCATTGGGATTGAACCCGTGGGTCATTGCACCTGAGCCATTTCTGGGGTTTCATTAGACAATCGGCATCAATTGCGTCCACTAGATGAGTTGTGAGTGAGTTTAAATGGTTTTGTTTGAATCGACGGCAAGTCGGTTTTGGTTCTGGGCACGTGCCATCAGAACCCCCAAAATCCTCCCCCTTCAACTCGAAGGATTGAGGTGAACGATTACATTGGGCGAGAATGAACAGTGAGTAGTTGCTGTTTTTTCAGTGCTGCTTTGCGGGTTCCTGGTTTCACTTCTAAGGAGTGTTTCAGCGCTTGTTGACTTGGTGGTGGTGTTTGACAGTGGTAATAATCCACATCCAGCATTGAATCTAGACTATTTTCAGCACCAGCAGGCGTCAACCTGTCAAGCGGCATTTAGCCCAATGGCCGTATCTTAATTTCCATTAGCTCATGGTTTTTCGTCTTGGAGGTCCTGGGGTTGCGGTGGATCTGGGGACGGAACCCCGCGCACCCGTTCGATGAAGGCAAGGAATCCCTCCGCACTCTTTTCTCAATTCCCTCACGCCACTACCGGATCAAACCATCGGAGTTTGCGCCCAGCATGGACTCAGAACCACCTCAGGCCGATTCTATTGCGTCTCAGGCCACACCAGAAGAACAAATCGATCTTTCGGCCGGAGATAGCGCAAAGCGCAAGGCGGAACAGCCGAACGGAACCCAGACGCGATCGAAGCGGAATCGCTACATCTCCATTGCATGGTATGCCGCGTTCGAGCCCATCGCATCCTCCCTTGCTGCATTGGCTAAATATATTTTAGTAATGAGTGTAAGCGTCGGAAAATTAAATGCAACGGCCAGGTGCCGTGTCAGCGCTGTGGACACTTGAAACTCGAATGTTGGTTGCCGTATGTCTGCTTCTTTCAATCGCTAACCCGCCTTTAGGCCGATATGCGCCTAATTGCTGTAATAATAACTTTAAGGATTCTGAGTACGTATCACTAATATATTCGTGCGGTATTCTTGAACTAACAATTCCGCTCTAATTTCTCTAGTGAGTTCCGGTCGATGAAGGATCAGATTGCTTCGCTGCAGGATCAAGTTGGCAGTCTTTTTAGCAGCCTCAATGAGCTTCGCGTGCAGAAGTCCACGTTTGACGCCCCACCATTTGATCAATTCTCTCGTGATGGCTCGCAAGTATTTACCCCGATGCACCCACCGTCGGGGAAGCCTCGTATGAGGCATCCTCGGTTCCATGGCCCTACCAGCTCGGCATTCAATTTTGACGTTGCTCGATCAAGCCTTCAGGATATGGGTATCGCGCCGGTCGAAGAAGGTATACAAGATGATTTGACGACGGCACATGCTACGCCAGCAGCATCTCCCCCTCACGTGCCTGCATTGAGTCAACCAATGCATCCGTCAAAGGACCCGATATGGGCGATTAAGAAAGACGAGGCACTGCGGTTATGCCGAGTATACGAAGAGGAGATTGGTATCATGTACCCACTGGTCGATATTGACCAGGTCACACATCAGGTCAACTTGCTTTATACGTTTATGGAAGCAGCAATGCGCACTGGGCTTATGCACCGAGGGCTAGGAGGCGCAGATGGCCTTGAGGATGACAGCACAAACCTCATCAAGTTGATCCTTGCGACTACACTTATTGTTGAAGGTGGTGGTGAGAGCGAACTTGGTCGGCGTTTATATCTAAGCGTTAAACCAGTCATTGAGTCCAAGATTTGGGAAACATTAGATCTCAAAACTATCCAGCTTCTAGGATTGATGGTGAGTCTCAACCGGTGCTGGTATGAACATATGTTGATCGAACAGGCGACGTATCACTTCCATACAGACGACGATGCATTGGCTTATCGAATTATCGGCGTGGGCGCTCGTATGTGCCTAGAGATGGGGCTCCATAGACGAGACGCTCTGGCCAAATCCTTCCCCGACGAAGCTCAATGGCCTGAGATTGTCAAAATATTTTGGTCAATATATTCCTTGGACAGACGGTGGAGTTTCGGTACGGGACTGCCTTTCGTTATACAAGACGAGGATATCGATCCCAATCTACCTGAGCCGGTAATTTATACCCACCTTCTCCTTATCTTTTCGTGCCTCTTTACTTATAGATATTAGGACCCATCACTACAGTACTTGAGGTGCATGATTGTTCATAATCGCATCAGCTCGAAGGTCTGGTACTCTGGTCTGGGCTCTGACGGAGCAACGGACATACGCCGAGACGAGATTGGCTATCTGGACTACCAAGTCTTACAGTGGTACAAGCAGATTCCGGATACTCTCAAATTCTATCCGTCTGAATCTCCGAGAGCAGGCGAGACAGCAAATAGAGGCCTTCGAAGATTGCGTATACTTTTGTATCTGCGCATGAATCAACTGCGGATACTTATCTATCGACCTGTCCTCCACTCTTCTACAAGCATCGCGGAAGATAAAGGCCATGCTCAGACGGTAGTTGACGTCGCCAAAGACTCCGTCCGGGTACTCACTCGGCTGAACCAAACCTCCGATATTTATCGCACGCAACAAATTACGTTCAACTATTTCCTGGTTGCTGCCCTTGCCGTGCTGTTTCTGGCTGTGTGCCATGCACCTACTGAATTCAACCGGCAGGTACGGGATGAGTTCTATTTAGCGTTGGACCTTGTCAATGGATTCAGCACCAAATCATATGTATCGAAGCGCCTGTGGAAGACAATAAAAGGTCTCAGGAGGACAGGCGAGAAATTAGGTGTCCTAGTACGCCCTTTTGGCACTGATGCTAACGACCCGCACTCAACAGCAGCTGTTGCAATGGCAGGCTTGGCTGGCCATCCAATGGAAGACCTGTCGGTGTATGGCCCTATGAACGGGGTTGGTGAGTTGGGCAATAGCCCTCTGAATGGGTTACAGATGAGCCACGAGTTGACGACCTTGTTTGAGGCTGTTGGAGGGTTCGGAAATTTCATGACCCCAGCGGCAACAGATGGACTCAACGGTTTTATCGGTCCTGAGGGAGAATTACAGAATACTGGAGAAGGACTCTCAGGTGTGTTGGGGGATGAAGGCGAATTCGCACGAGTAATACGGGACTTATTCTGAATTGTCCTCCTGATACACTGTCGGTCTCCTTTTGCATTGTATTTGGCAAGATACCCAAGTTACTCTTTTCTTCACAGTCTCTTCATTTCATCTGTAACTACTTCAGCGTAAACGCAATCAGGCACCAAAATTGCCTGAGGCATATATATCCACGTGATAAACCAGCCTCCTGCTTCTTTGATCTTCCATCATCGCGTCTTCAGTCCCTCAAATCGAATGTTGAGAAAATACATGCAAAAGATGTCAAATTGAGACCTCTTCTCTTTAATCTTTCCATTTTATCCCCCAGGTTCGGTGGCCTTCAGGTTCAAGGTTGCCCACCGCCCCACGAGGCTAATTCGGAGGTCCGTCAACCTCCGTCGATCGATCGCCTCCCAACCCGCGCAGAAAAATTCACCCCTCTACGCATTCTCTCTCGTTCCTTCGCTGGATATCGGGGATTGGATAAGCCTGGTATTTATCTTTCTATCTGTAATATCTTGCGACCTTGAATATTTGTCTGATGACGGATAGTGGGGTTGAAGCTTTATCGCGTTAACACACCCATCGCACAACAATCCGCAGTGGTCCCGCACATTGACATGACCCCTCGGCTTATCAGGAGGATATAGCTGCTCTTCTGACCACCCCAAAACTGGTCCACACTCGCTATTTCCGCTCCTTTCTAGACGTCCGCATTTTACTCTCCTATATCTTGAGTCTTCCCTGCCTTAGTTAGGGTTGAGGGAGAAGCTGGAGTCCGAGAATCGTGGCAACAGGCTGTTTGTCTCCTGCTCTTCCGCGAAACGTGGCTCGGCTTGATTTTTATCTTTTTTTCTAATTGAATTCCAGCACAGTGTCGAGAGAAGCAGGCTCGGCGTTGGCCGACGGCCTAGATAGGCTGGATTTGAGTCAACTGTCTGAATCAACGCCGTCCTCTACCGTCCCGTCCGACTCGTTCGATATGTCGTCGTCCGAAGGCGCCCCGGAGTCATGGATCTCCTCGTTCTGCCAGCTTATGGGTCATGAGTTCTTCGCGGAGGTTTCTGAGGATTTTATCGAGGATGATTTCAACCTGACGGGCCTGCAGTCTCAGGTGCCTATGTACAAGGAGGCCCTGGAGATGATTTTGGATGTGGAACCGGAAGAGGACGAGGAGGAGGAGGAAGAGGAGGAAGAGGATGAAGACGAGGATGATTTACTTGGCGATGAGAAGCCGCCTGGGTACCGAAGGGAACGAAGACATGCAAGGGTTGCAAGCGATTTGAGTGTGATCGAGAGCTCTGCAGAGCTCCTCTACGGTTTGATCCACCAACGGTACATCACCTCACGTCCAGGTATCCAGCAGATGCTAGAGAAGTACGAGATGCAACATTTCGGTGTCTGTCCGCGGGTCTATTGTAATGGATGCAAGGTACTTCCCGTTGGTCGTTCTGATACGCCAGGTCAGGAGACCGTGAAACTTTTCTGCCCTAGCTGTCAGGACCTGTATACCCCACCAAACAGTCGGTTTCACTCGGTTGATGGCGCCTTCTTCGGAACTACATTTGGTTGCTTGTTCTTTATGACATTCCCTGACTTGGACATCGGACCGACATACGACGTAAACCTAACTCTATCACCAACGCGCTCAGCGTCATTCCCTTCGACTGCCACAACCACAACCACGACCTCAGGTATCAGCAACCAACCCTCATCAGACACGCCTCGTCCCGTGTACCCGCTTGAACTCAATGGCACACGAACGGCCAGCTTCGCACCCGGTCTAGGAGAAGGCAAGTTGTTCGAATCGCGAATCTACGGTTTTAAAGTTTCGGAACGGTCGAGGTCAGGTCCTCGCATGAGGTGGCTGCGGATGAAACCGACAAACCTCCTCGAGCTAGACGAAATGACCTATTACCAATCGCTACAGCGCAGCTACGACGATGACGGCGATGCAGAGATGGGAGGGGACAACGCCCAAAATGCGAACTCGGCTATCGCACAACGGAAGAAGGCCCCTATGCGGCGGCGGCGATACAACCCGGACCAAATGAACATAAATGGGGTTGCGGGTTGATTCAAGCGGATGTCTACTTTCTATGTTACTATCCTATGTTACTACTCAATTGCCTACGTTATATCATACCTTTTCTTTTCTTTTTTCTTTTCTCACTGCAGATTTTCAACACGGTTCAATTCAATTACCCCAGGTCCTCTCTTTCTTTAGTTGCCTGTTTCTACTTTCGACCTGCATACAGGCGTCTTGCGTCAATGTTTATTGCTTCTGGCGTTGTTGTGGCTGGTTCACCAGCCGGTGCACACGGCCGAAACCTATTATACATACATAAATGATATGGAAGTAATGCGGACGATTTTGGTCATGTCCTATTTCTCTGTTAAGGTATGAGTTACTGCGTACTTCGCCGCGTAGTAGGTAGATATTGGTGGCACCACCTATAAACATACCAAGAGAAGAAGTCCTAGCATTACAAGTGATACTAATATGGGCCTACTACCTACCCATAGTTCCTTTGTTTTTCTTTCTCCCTTTTTCCTTCCCAAAGCCTCGCCGTAAGTAGTTATGGTGCACGTGCGCTAAGATCAAACGCCGTTTTTAAACAGCCTTTGGGAGGGTCTCAGGTTGCTAGATCTCTTTGCCCAGTATACATACTACGACATTAATATGCGTCAGATGTCAGTTTCGAATACCCTTGGTTGGGGTTCCCTGGTATTCCCAGTTGCCAATAAGGTCTGGACTTGTCGCCGTCGATAGATGGTTAGATATTGAGTCTCGAATAGCCAACACCGTATACTCGGATCAACAGCGAGAAGCCCGGCAACACAGAGAAGCTAACTCAGTGTCAATGCTTTAGTCTGGTTTCGGTGAAGCTGTATACCGATCAGGATAGTGTGAGCGGTACAGCGAACCTGCAGGGCGAGTATTGCCCTCGAGGTTTATGGCTTCTCGGGCGAGTAATTGTGACACGTAGGCTCCTGGGTGGTTAACACTCAGACTGGCCTACCTTGACGAGCTCACAAGCTAGTCAGCAATGCCCTATACTGGGGGGATGGTATATTGCAGTTTGGCCTTTCTCGATGCATGTAGATGCTCTTGTCTCAAGGCCTTGTTTAATGCTGCAAGATCATTCTACCGTTTTGATTACTCTGACGGCTGGCTGTTAAAAGGCCCTCAACCGGTCATGTAACTCGCCCACTATTAGGAATCCTCTCGGGGCCCGTGCTTGCGTGCTCTCTAGCTTGATGCAGGGATTGTAGGGCAATGCTCAAGGCACCAACAGCATTTCGAAGATATACGTAATCATATAAGCTGAGCCTCGAGGGTGAAATGTCACCAAACTGCCATAATCTTCGGATACTTGCCATCAGAAAGTCGTCTTCCTATACTTGCTGCATTGATGATCAACACGGCCATATCGTGATTGAAGATTAGCCATTTAAATGAGTAGTATCAATAGTATAGGAAACAACTGAATCTAGAAGATGGCATTTGGCGCCCATGGATGGTAAATCGCCGACGCGCACCGCTCGGAATACAGCTCTGTGCTACTTTCCATCGGCGTCGTGCATCCTTCCAATACTCTGAGCGAGGATGGTTGCAAGCTCGGCCACTCTTTGACCAATGGCTTGGATTTGTCCAGGGGAGCCTCAGAGGATCATGTTAGTAGCTCGAGCGACTAATGCAAGCTCGAGCCCGAGGCTCAATCTCAGACATCTCCTGGCCTGTCGCAGTCCAAGCGCCGTGTGCACAAGTGGGACCTGAAAACAACTGGCCATGGAGGGCCACGAGTCGTCGGTGGTCGTAGACTGCACGGTCGTGGCAGTTCAGAAAGTCGGCCTGGAGGCAGTGCCCAAGTTCGTCGACATAAGAACAAACTCTATTTGTAAAACAATGCGATCATAAAAGGCCTAATCGCACATTGATCAGGAGGCTGAGGCTCAATCCTTTGCGGCGTTGTTGTTATTATCAGCATATTATATGCCTAATATTGGGCGTTCGGATTGTCATCGATTTGGCTGTGGATCTTGGCCTATCGGGCTTCAGGCATGGCAGTCGTTTTTACCATATATAGTAACCGAGTTGTTGGATCGACGGTTTCAGTTGGGAGGATTTGGCCAGCCTCTTCTGCGCCCCATCTCCTCGCAAGATGGTCCGGAGTATAACATGTCTGCCTGGTTCTCAGCGCTGTTTGGGTTTGGATGCGGGGTGCAAAGCATTCAAGGCGGGCAAATCAACGACAAAGGGTGCCCGGTGTATAGTTTGGTGCGTGTCCAGATACAGGGCACAGCTGGGGCTGCCCAATACGCATACGATTAGAATCGTGGGAAGGGCCGTTGGACTGTTGATGGGTTGACAGCTGGGAGGAACCGGATACGAGTCTGGAAATGGAAATTGCATGTCTTGGAGGCTCGCGGCAGATCCACCGATCCAGGAGCTGGCGTCGTAATCTTCAGGCTCTCCATTCCCAGATGAATGAGTTGCCCTGTGTTATTCGGGTTGCTTGGGGCCCCATTCAGTATACGAGCCAGCAAGTCACAGGTCGACCGTCCCACCGAAACAAGGCTCGGCGTTTCCCGGTCTTTAGGCCTTAAATCCTTTTTTTTTTTTTGTTTTTGGATCCAAGAACCTGCGGATTCCAATTCCGGTTCTTTGTGCAACAAAAACAGGGATCAATAATAATCAAAAAGGAGCAATGAGGAGACATCATGTCAGCGGCACAACCCAAACTCCGGTTGATCACAGAGTCCAGGCCTCCTTGGGGAGCTCGTATCCGATTCCGAGTGCATAAGTACGGGAAGTAATGCAAGTGCACAATGTGCTCAGCTCCACTGGCACGGTGGCTTGATAAGCAATAAGCATTCAATCCAGTCTCACCTGTCACTCGGGATCCTCTTCTCAGCTCAGCACCTAATTTCTCCAGTTAGCTTGATCTGCCTAATTCTATGGGGAGGAACAGGAGCAGATCAGCTTCGCAGTCGCCCGCGGGCACCTGCAAGCTCCCTGGTTACCCGATTAGGAATTTGGCAGCGCCAACGCAGCAGCCTCCTGGTCGCTTCGTAAGTTCGTATACCCCGTCACTGGGCTCCCTGATTAGGCGGAGTGGGCGAGTGCGTCACAACAGCACGCCCAAGAGAGGCGCAGCACCTATGCTCCTCGCAAACATCCCACTTCCACCTCTGGATCTCGCCAGGAATTGGACCCCAATCCCGCCCCGATCTCCAGCCTCCGCTTCCACTTTTCCCGGGTCCCTGTCTCCATTTCAAATCAAAGCACAGCACATCATCGCTCATCCTTTCTTGTTGTTCCGACTGTCTGGGGGTCTGAAACATGCGAGGCGACGAAATACTTGCCTGAACTGGGTTAACATTATACGAGGCAGTGTCCCTAACAGGTCTAGTGGTTCGCAAGGGGCGCTCTTTTCCTTAGCTAGCTCGGAAATAGATACCACTGTCCAGGCTGCGGTGATTCACAACGACGGACCACATTATCCGGTGCATCCAGTGAACCCACCCAACGACCTGGTCTAGTTGGAACTTCGAAGTTAGAATGAGGAGTCGACGATGATCCAGGCGGATGGTGCCGGATCGCTGCTGCTGCGCTGTGATTGCGAATGCGTCAAATGCGATAGATGAGTCAATTGGGCATGGCTCCATCTCCACCGTACACCGTACTCCGTACACCCCGTGCTCAGGTCGTCAACTTCCTCCAGTCTCCATAGTGGTCGGCGACCTCGTCCTGGTAGACGCCGCACCTATCTCCGAATTGTCTTTGAACAACCTCCGACTCCGACCAGGCAGCCAGCCGCCCGCAGCTATCCGAGCTAATTACTCAGATTTAGTAATTTCAAATCCAACAAATGAAATGCCACCTCCAGCTAACTCCATCTGGTCCGATTCAAAGAAACATGGTTGACCAAGTGTCTGCTGGCCTGTTGTCCGTACGGACACGGAGTTGAGATACAAAGGGTCCGCCCGTTGATCCGTTCTTTGGGCCATGAAAGAAAAGAGCTAGGGAACAGTTAGTCAGTCCACTCTGGAGATCTGGTCCGCAGTCCGCAGTCCGCACGCTATTTCCGAAGAGCTCGAAACCTTTACTGCCCTTTTGCTTCGCCGTTCAGCCCAGCTCCGCGCCTACGATGTACCGAACAAGAGACTAAGCCATGCTGGATGATCCATGGATGGTTGCGCGGTGTTTTGGGGGCCAAAAACGGGATTGTGATTGGGCCGCGCCATGCAGGGTTGTTGGTTCCTTAGGCTGGCCCCATGCCACATACTACGACTCGGGTCAGTTGCGTTTGCGATTGGAATGGAGATTGACTGATCATTTCATGGTTGATAATCTGAAGGGAGATAATAATAGGAGAATACTAAAAGTCTAATAATTCGTAGGAGAGCAATTTCCCGAGTACTCCAAAGGCTCCGGTCTCCAAGGGCCGGCAAAATAGGTAATAGGAAACGCCGAGTGCCATGCATCTATCCACGTAAAGATACGATATCCTGCCTGTTATTGCACACACCAAGGAAACAATATCAAGCGACACCGATACACAAGTCGTAATTCGTTAAGAACAAAGAAAAAGTATAAAAAAAAAACCGAATCAGGAAACCCAAAATGCAGCTCAAAGAAGTGGAGGGTACGGGTGTAAAGAGGTAGCGTCCAGCTCCGGTGTCAGAGGACAGCCCAGGGAAGGCTCCGCGGGCGTCGATGGAGAGGAATGGTCATCGCTGTATCCTTGCGACAAAGCTGGCATCTGGCGGGGGAAATTAGCTCCTCTTGTTATGGAACTGCGGGTACGTCGCCCTAATGGAAGGAAGGGTATGTACAGGAATGTTACTATGCTCCTGGTGGTGTTGCGCTGGAGCCAGATCGATTCCCGCCATCGAGGCGTAGCTCATATTGAACGGGCTGATGATATCGTCGTCTCCGTACGAGGAGTACTTCTTGGCTGGTCCGGAGCCGTGCATTGTGACAGGAAGGAGAGAAGGCACGGGCGAGGGGTACTCGCCGTGGTAGGCCATGTCACCGTAGGGCCCGGAAAGAGAGTGGTATGCTGGCGGGTGTCCGTATGAATGCTGTCCGTAGGGGTCGAGCGAGGAGTACGAGAGGAGAGGTGGTGGGGAAGTGGAAAGCTGCCGGGTGCTCTGGTATGAAAACATCGACCCCCGTTCCTCTTGTGTGGAGTAGCTATCGTATGTTGACGCACGGTCTGTCGATGCTGGACTGTGGACATCGGATGTCGACTTGGATGCGCGAGCATGCTTTGCGCGAGACTTGACGGTCACTCTCACTGGGGGTTCCGGCTCGAGAGAGCGCTCTGGGGATTCGGAGGCGGAGGCAGCACGTTTTTCAAGGTCCTCCAGGCGGCGCTTCAGCTTCTTGCCTGCCGCAAGAGTTAGAATGATTTTGATGGCTCATATTGTAGCACGGTACGTACGATAATTGCGCTGGGCAATGCGATTCTGGATACGACGCCGTTCAGCCAAGTCGGAGATCTTGGTCCAGTCCTCATTAGGGTTGGCATTGGGACTGAAGGCACTGCTCGTGCCGTGGTTTCTGGAGCTTGTGGAATATGAATAACCGTTTGAACGATGCATTTTGTAGTAGCTAGAGTGCCGATTGGTGCAAGGTCAGGCTTGGAGTGGGGGAAGGACTATAAGTATGAAAGAGTAGGAGTCTGAGTAGGAGGAAGTGGGTTGACTATATAGTCCAAATACTCCGAGAGTCTAAGGCTGTCAGTTGGGTCCACGGAGACAACTCAAACAGGGCGGCGCATGGCTAGTATTTATCACTACAGTGAAGACGAGTGCGGACGGAGCTCTCTTGCTCAGCCCCCGGACTCCGAGTTCAAGACGGCCGCGCGATTGAGCCGTTGCGGTAGCGGATCAGTCCGTGCGATTAGCTGAGTGAATGTGGAATGGGTTATGGAATAATTAATTAATTAATTTTCTTTTTTTGGCCAGCATGTCGACCATGTGCTGGGGGGGGTGAGGCACCTTTCCCGAAAGGAAATGCAGGGCTGCGTCACTGGCGATTTGAGGCTGTTGCGAGCTGCTCGACTGCTGTCGCGGAACCCCGGATGCCCGATATCACCGAGCGCCTTTTTTTAACCTCCGCAGGGGGCCTGGAGGGCCGGAGGCTGCAGTCCAGGCAATCAGATTCAGGGAACCAGGGCTGTGCTGGGAATGTTCCACAGTCCTCGACCGTCCATGTGGTTCCAGCGATTCACTTTCCACTGTCCAGCATTCCGCCGCTTCCATGGAGGGAGTTATGAAGCGCCCAGAGAATTGTGACTGAGAGGTGTGAAGATGAGCCACGGTCCAATCCCAGGAGACTCTGCAAGTGTCGTTCGAGTGCAGGAGGGAGATCATCACTGTTTCCTTTTTCCAGCCTCTCTTCACTCATCTCTTTGTTGGTTTTTTGGGTTTCCGATTTAGCTTAGTATTTATTTATTTATTTTATTTTTCTTTCATTTCCAGTAAAGAGTGGGCTCGTGGTCGAAAAGGCTGGAAAACGTAGACGAGTACGAGACTGCGATCCGAATACGCCGGGCAATTTTCAACGCAGATGAGGGGCTTTTCATTCGCTGGTCAAGAATGGAGGATGAGCAAATCTTCAGTCGCGATGAGTGAGAAGCCCAAAAAAAATAATGGGCTTGTAAAAGCCTCCTCAGCCAGGCGAAGGAACACAGGGAGGAGTGGCCCCTTGATCGCTTCCTTGCACGTTGTGTGGGGAGGTTGGACAAGAAGCCCACATGCCGTCGGTCTGTCAGTCTCTCCGTGCCTTCCAACGCTAAATGGTTCTTCTGCCTGTCTGGCGAGAATTCCAACACGCACGCACCAACCAAGTCGGTAATTCTGAGCGAGCGGGTCCATGTCTTGAAAGCTGAAACAAAGTGCCCTCCCAACTCAGCCCAAACCTGAGACCACAGAGTGCGTGCAGTCAGTGGCAGTAACTGGACAGATTCATGGTCCTGAGTATCATCACCACGTTACACAAGCTGGTCGCTGCCATCCAGGTCCTTTAAATGAGACTTCTTAGGTTCTTACGGTGATTATTCCAGACAACTTTGTCTCTGTCTGTTGATCCTTCTCAAGCCACAAGCTGCATCTGTTGCATAATCCAAATTCCTGCTGCACATTTCACCCCTCACCAAGGTTCCGCATCTCGACCCAGAGTACACATTGCTGGGATGCGCTGCTCGAAACCCTGCCTCAATTATATCCACCATCTTTCCACTATCTATCTTAGTCAATTAATAGAATCGTTGTCGCTCGAAGATACTCCGGGCCTTTCCAAGATTGGGGGCTGGCAGCGCCGAATAGAGCCCCAATAGTACTAGCCCGGGCCTAATGCATCCTCGTCCCTCAGCGCCTCCAGATCAATAATTACACCGAATTATTAATATTCGGAGTCTGGAGATGAAAAAACCGGTGGACGCTTTCCGACCCTGCAGCGTTCTGATCCATTGGGCGAACCACAGCCCGCGAGATCAAGGCTCGTTGGAGCTTGGCCTGTCTCCGCTGAATTTAACTCATGGTAAACCCAAAGCCCGGAGTAATTCTTTCCTTCAATCTCAAACCCATGGACATTTCGATGGTTGAGGTTGGAGTTCGGTCCATTCTCCCCTCCGCTCACATTGATTTTATGGACAATGACAAATTGAGAGCGAAGGCCGAAGATGGTTTTGGGATGGCATTTCAGTATCACCCACCTTGCATGAAGAATCTGCTCCTTGCCCAATCACAGTCGACCCTCCATTCTCAAAGTTGGGAGCCAGGCGTTCCAAATGACCTCTTGCGTCTGAAATGCGGGCGAAATGCGCAGAGGAGGAATGGCACAAGTATTGAAACGCACGGTCTCGATTTAGACCACGTTGCACCCCTTGATCTTGGCAACTCGACTAAGGATAAAGATCTCACGCTCCAGAGTGGTGGATACATACCGAGATCTGAGTCTCTGGTGCAGTCCGGGGTTTTCTTCTCTCTTTTTTTTTTTTCGAGTCGGCATTTTCGGGGATCTGAGGAGCGCAGTTGTTCCTTAATCCCTTGGATGGTTCATACTGAGTCACTAGTCCACTGTAGATCTCATTAAGCCCATACAATTAATATCTGGTCGTCAATATCACCACAACGAGGAAGTCAACGGCGCAGTTAAACAAGAGTGGATCATGCGCTATCGGGCCAGAATGGAATTCCACCTGTGGCCCATGTCCATTCCCTCGTCTTTGGGGCCAGAATGCCCTCAGCCCCAAGAAGCCTCCTTGCCGACCCGATCTGCAGTGCCATGACATGAAACTCGTGGTGAGGGTGCTTGTGATACATGCCAGTCCGGGCGCCTGCTCGTGGACTCGACATTTGCTGCTATTAATACGATGGTTCAACGTAAAAACCGTCTTGGGAACGAGGTTGTCGCCCAATAGTTGAGCCAGGAAGGGAGCAATTGTTATCTCCGTCGGAACACCGCCATAATCAATCCCTTGCAAGGGATACCACGCGTTCCAGGCCTTTTTCAGCTGAGGATCCCCCTCTTCCGGAGGAGCCTCAAAACCGTGCAGCTGACCGTTCGATGACGGTACTGAAAGGAATCGCTGAAACTTGCGCGATATTTGGAGAACTTTCCTCACAACTCCGAGATGGGGCTGAACAAGTTGACTCGAAAAACCGTCCGGTCTCTTCGGTCCTCGTCCTCCCAGGCCAGTCTAACGGACGCTAGCGGGGGGCCGGTAAGTACGCTAGTAGGGCTGAAGGAACAAACAGTAGGCGACACATATCATTGGCTGGCTCGCAAGCTCCTCACATTTGTCAGTCAGTCACCCACCTCAGACCTCCATCTCCCAATCCGCAGTCAATCAAAATGGCGGCACGGATCTCACGAGCCGGCCAATCGTAGTTCTCCAGGCCATGTTGATCTCGGATTCCACGGGAACCTGATTCTGGACCTGCAATTTGCAATAATTGTGGGCGCCTAGCTGAAGTCAAACTCTTTTGGTCGAAGAAGATGCCAGTCGCAAACCCCAGTTCCGTTTTCCAAGCCCTGGTTTTGCTTCCATGTAACACAAGCCACTGCCTAACTGGCTGTTGGCTCAGCCAAGTTCACACCGAATCACAGTCGTTCTCCGCACAGATTCTGCCTCGAGGGTGAAACACAGTCACACATTCTCTCAGCCAGGGACACCTGGCTTCAGGAATGTGAACGACTCGAGGGAAGAGCCGCGCGACAGGAATTCTCGGATCGGTCGGACAGAATATGCTGTCAGCAGACTCGAAGTTTCAACAAACATTCTAGAAGCAGTAAACCATCACCAGTCAGATTCTAATTTGGGCGGGAAGGGCCGAAACAGTGCACTTGCCAGCTGACAAACTTGGCATGGATGTGTGAGTTTAATGGTCAGCAAGTGGCATTTAGGAATGCCACCAGGGAATCCAGCTGAAGATCATCAATCAACTTCGAGATATCGGCACGTGTGCTTTTTGCAACTCCACTGATGGCGTGTTGTTGTTGGGATCATCGGCAAATTCCGCCTCATGGAGATTGCCGGAACTTGGAAACCCATATCCGGATAGCCTATCCGGTTTCGTTTTCACAAGTTTGAAGGGTTCAACCCAGGCATCAGGACGGACCTGGAGAAAACCTTCCGGCCGAACGGCGTAGTCTGTATCCGATCCGTGCGGTTGGAGTCGAATTCTTGGGAGCTGACCTTCCTCTAGCTGTGATGAATCATAAGAGGCAAAGTGGCTTACACTGGGTTCCATTGTTTTTAGTGCTTGCTCGCTCTGTTACCTGTTTCCCCCCAAAAAAATACAGAAAATATCTCGCCTCATATCTGGTCGGAAATCTTCTCCATGAAGGAATCCCTGTTGATGGCACTAGGCCTAGTTAGGCTCTAGGATAGATGATCAATGAATGGGTGGACGATACAGATGATGTACTGTCACCCTAATATTGAATACACTTGATTGTCACCATCTGCACTGTATCAAACATATCCCATTCAAGCTCATGCGGCTGTGAATACATTAAGAGACAAAAAAAATGAGCGCCGAGAAGTAGTTAACAGAGAAGAGAATTACGTAACACACCTATAAACAAAGTTCTGAGAAAACAGCTGGCCTACGTGATCTCTTCACTTCTTTATTTTTTATCTTCAACATGCATCCTCATCAAATGGAAAGGTACCCTGCTTCTCTATGAAGATTCCCAGCCTGCTTTTGGCTGTTTAGTATGACCAGCAAGAAAGAAAGAGCACGACGGAACTTGAGTCAGAACCGACTTCTGTCCCCTCCGTGGTCTAGATATATCAGCTATGGCCTCGAGATCAGGCCTAGGGGCTTTTGACATGTTCTCATACGATATTCGGAGCTTGATTTGGTCTGAAGCTTTTAACACAGAGCCCTCGTCGCCTAAGCAAGGCTGTCTGGACGCTTATACCAGTCTTCTACGGGCCAGCAAGGGTATGTACAACGAGATAAACGAATTTCTATTCTATGGATGCGTGCTAGAGATTTTACTGGTCCCGATACCAATACCTTTCTTCAAAATTTCCCTTGGCCACCTTCCTCCGCAGCCTCGCAGTCTCTCTCCGGTCAGGCAAGGCAGTGTCCAACCCCCCATAAACGCACTTCACCCTGAATCCCTTGGCCTCTTCCCCTTCCATATACTGGATCAGGTTGTAGTCAGGCTTGTATCGCCATGCGCATTGGAGAGGGTTGGTGTATTCTACTTATGGAAAAATACCAAAACCACGATCAATGTACTCAAGAGCGCGGGGACACTTGGTCGTCTCACTCTCTCCTTCCAGGGAGGGCACCTCAACCTCAATCCTTCCTACAAACCTAGTTTCAACGGCTTTGACCACAACTTCTTCGTCCGCCCTTTCAACCGCTTGCGACGGGTGGCAACCATCATCGAAGTAACAACCGACTCGGAGGTCGCTGCCTCCGCCATGGATCTGGCAACTACCAACCGAACTCTCGGTATCAAACATGAGGCATGGAGCGAGCGAGAACTCCGACTCGAACTCACGAAAGACTGGTACAACGTTTGTCTTCTGGCGGCGACTCCCGGACAAGGATGGAGCAACTCACTGAGGACTCTACAGCAACTTCACCAAGAGATATTAGTGGAATGGTTGAAAGAGACGCAGAGTGGTGAACTTCAGTTCATCAGGCAAATCAACTGGATATTGGCCAATTGTCGAGAAGTCATATGGGAACTCGATCCTTCACTCTCGCTGTTTACAAAAGCACGAAACGCCTTGAAATATAGGGATTGGATAACGATTCAGCACGGGGCTGTTTGTACCTCTATCCGTAAGTCAGCTGCCATGTTGGACGATCTGACCGAGGCCATTGAGATAGCCTTGGTCGCATGCTGGAATTTCAAGCATGGTCAAAGATCTACACCGGAAAACTCCGAGGAAGAAACCCCGCAGCCACAGCTTATATGCCTACGCCATGATTAACCAGTCTCAAAGCACTGTTCCAGATCCCCTGGTCATGGGTTCTACTTAGCAATATCGTCCATCTGCACACGCCGAAGCGGAACCCGGATGTGATGTAATAATCTCACAGGCACCACTCCATTCCAATGTACATGCCAAATATTACCAGGGGGTGTTTACTCCTTACATGAATCTTAGGCTTCAGACGACTCTCGAATTTTGTCGTGTCTATACCCCAGACTGCGCTTTAGCTCTCTGGTTTAGATCTCAACCTCTGCATTGGAGGCCGGCGGCTAGCGTAAGTAACACTGGCCTTGTTCATTGATTACTGTGCGACCTTCTTGGGTTGGGCTTTATGTCTCACAATCACAGTGATGGGACTTTTGGGGAACAGGTTCATCGGTGTTTCTTTCTTTTTGATTGAGTAGTGATCTTTTGGTGAACCCACCGCCACTCTGTACTAGTTTTAAGAGTCGCTCAGAGATAATGCGTATACCTCATTCCATTTATACTGTAGTGTAGGGTAGCGCACACCTCATGTATTAGGAATTGGATGGGATAATTCTGGCCATCTTCCCAACCTTTCACGCCTTGTCCACAGGATCAGTTCAGCAAAATGGAAACGCTAGCTTGCATTAAGCGATTACAGGTCCAATTTTCTTAGTCGTATATCGGAACTCAAACAAAGAAAGTCAGGTCATCAACCGTCATGGTAGATCAGTCCATAATACCATTTCACAGTTTCACCGCTGCCAACAGGATAAGCTTCTATAATCAACGAAGATGGTGGATGTTTCATCATGGTTTCCATTGGATTATCCAATGCCGACCTCGAGGCGCTGGACAGCAACTGTTTCCGCCACTGACTGCGTATTCATGACCGAGTCGAAATTCTACGGCCAAACATGTTATGCCCCAAGGATACAGTGTTATCGAAGTTTAAAGTCTCATCCTTCATTGAAAGAAATTTGCTTCGATCCTAGGGATCCGCAGGCCGGCGAAGCCATCCAATTCAAGTCACCGCATACGAGCATTCAATAGTCCCATAATAGGTGCCAATGAAGCAGATCGGACACGCCGAGGAGCGATCAACTTGCATACCACTCAATTCTCTTGGGATCCAGGATATAATCTCCAATAGGAATATGGATTTACTGGCGGTCGATCTGCCCGGCTCTTCAGCCGTCCACCTCCAGCTCGGAACGCTGCTGCTGCACCTACATCAAGATCCATCGATATTCCCACGCACCTCGTTCCATAATTGCTTATTTTGCTTATTTGTCTTCGAACGTATTCAGCCTTTCGATTCTGGCCCACCTTCTCGGTAGTGACGTCCGTTATGGGCGAGACCGATGCGCCAATCTTATCTTTGGCCCGTCCTCGCCATACTCTCCGTAAACCATGGATGAGATTCGGAACTTATCCCAAACTTAGCATCATTCTGCTTGATCACACGCGCCCACGAATAATATCAAACGCCAACCGAGCTCAGCCAGTTCCAGCCTGATTCTCAAGTTGCACGTCGCACAACCTAGCCCAGAGAGGTAAATGGACAGGCAGCCCGCGCGGGCCTGCAATGGAAGCAGAAAGAGTACATAGTTATACTATATGCCGTACACCATATGTCGTATACATGCGTACAGGATCAGAGTCCGGCCGTGTGCACCACATGCACACGGACACAACCCCAGCCTTCAGCCTTGAAAAGTCGAAAGAAAGGAAAAGAAAAGAAAAGAAAGTCCACGCTCCTCAGCCCCACGAGCCTTATCTCCAATCACCAGACTGTGGGAATTTGATTTCAGTATTGCATTGGAGGCATCTGGGAAATTGACGCGGGATCCCTCCGCTCGTGCTTCGACTTTGAAATTTGGCTTCTCTCAGCCTTACAAATGTCCAAGCACCTAGGCGCTTTTAGCCTTGATGGTCTGGGCTGAACTGGGCGGGTGGTTATACTCGACTTGGCGTTAATATGCGCCTGCTAAGGCTCTCATCATTGACTGCTAGGGGTGACAGGTGGAGAGCAATTAAGGGGTGCACATTCTGTCCTTGTGGAGCTCAACGGACGTCCGGCGAAGACAGGGCACTTACTACTACTGGTAACAACATGTATGCGCGAGATTGGTAATCTGGAGGGGCGATATTCGGCGCCCTGGCTTCGAACCCACTCAGCCTCCTCCTGTATCTCCGGGGACGATTCCTCTTGAGGTTAAGTTCAACGCAACGCGACGCTACAACAATGCACAGCCAACAGGAGGGGCGATAAAAACATGGCGGTGACACGACACTGTGTCCACCAGGAGAAGGCATTTCCATGCCTCATTTGCTTCACTCCACTTGCATCCCTTGACCAAGCGTATAATTACATTATGTGCAAGCGGCACTGCATTCATTTCTACATGTATACTTTGTTTAGTATGGTAGCAAACATGGTGGAAGGCTGAGACTAATCACCCCTTCACCCCATGCGTGGCTTGTACTACTGCGCACACTTACCGTGAGGTTACCTTGTTTAGGGCTGCTACTTGAGACCGGAGCATACAAGTTCAGCAGCGTGGGTCTTTAGGCGTCCAGCATGCCAGCGTTCTGGGGGGGTTACTGGTTTTGCTATTATTAACTCCAACGAGGGAGATGGGTTTGTAGCTTTATTATTGGGTCTGAGATGGATGTGAAGGGGAGGCACTCTGAGTCGAAAGTAGGGATCCACGCGGCTGTCCTACTGGATTCTTATGTGGTTGTTTGAGAATGGGGACTAGAGAGCCTAGGTGCCTAGACTTGGGGGCTGAGCATTCGGGGAATTATGCCTTCCAAGAGACATCAGTGATAGTTTGGGGGCCAGTATTAGAAACCAGATATCTGGTCCAACAAACTACTCAAACCGAACAAAGCGGGTGCTGCTCGTAGTGCTTCGATGGGTTATGGAATTGAATTGTGGAGGTCAAGTGTCTAAAACTCGTGCTTGATGCCAAAAATGTCTACAAAATTGATCCAATAGATTCAAATATTATGCGAGTCGATATATCAACCTTCACCTCCGTTTATAAGACATGGCTAGAAAATGTTAGCAGACTGTTATATAGGGTACAGTGTTAGTGACATACCTCCACTGGTGCTCTTTATCACCGTACTGGATCTCCTCGATCCAGTTCTTCATCTGAAGAGCAATCTCCCCGGCCTCCTCATCCTCTTTCAATCCGCAGTTCACCAGCTTGCCACGGTAGCTGATATTCCGCACAGGGCTGACAATTGCTGCCGTGCCTGCTCCAAAAACTTCTAGCAGCCTTCCTTCTTTATCAGCCTCGGCGAGCTCAGCCATCCTGATCTTGCGCTCGGAAATATCCCACCCTTGCGGGATGAGTCTCTCTCTGGCGAGGCCTAGCACGGAATCTCGGGTAACACCCTCGAGGATTGTCCCATCAAGGGGTGCAGTTACCAATTCTTTCTTGCCAGTCTCCTTGTTCTGCAACGCAATGAAAAGGTTCATTGTGCCAACCTCTGTTACATACTCTTCCTCTCCGAAGAGCCACAGGTTCTGCTGGAACCCACGCGAAGCGGCCTCCAGCTGAGGAACAATACAGGGAGCATAGTTTGCACCCAACTTCTTATCTCCCACACCTCCAGGCCAGGCGCGCACGGCATAATCTGTGGCCTCCAATGAGATAGCCTTGAATCCGGTTGGGTAGTAAGGGCCCACGGGACTCGCAATAACGAATAGAAGGGCAGAGCCTGGTGGTCCAACACCAAGAGTGCTCTGGGTGCCAATCATCGTGGGTCGCAGGTATAATGAGTAGCCTCGCGCACTATAACAATGTTAGCAGTCGAATTCGCCAAACAGAGCAAATTTAAATACTCAGGAATGAATCTGCTGTCGAGTTTGACGAGCTCTCCAATCATTTTAGTGAGGGCTTCGCCGTCAAAAGAGGGCAAAGCGATCCGTGCAGATGACTTGTTCAGGCGCTGCATGTTCTTGTCAGGTCGGAACAATCGAATCTGACCTTTGCTATCTTTGTACGCCTTCATACCCTCAAAACATTCGAACGCATAGTGGAGTACACAAGCCGAGGGATCCAGCTGGAGTTTTTGATAGGGGACGATCTGGGGGGTAAGCCAGCCATCTTTTGCAGTCCATTCGACAGTAAACATGTGGTCTAGAAGAACAATGGTATTAGAACTGTACATCCTCTGCCTAATAGGCTCCGAGAACAACCATACCAGTAAATGTCTTGCCGAAGACAAGGTCCTTTGACGGTAGCAACTCCTTTGGCGTGCTCGTTTTTGTGATGGTAAGCTTCGACGGGTCCAGGCGAGCGCCTTCCAAAGCAGCTGGAGTAGCACTGAAGCTTCGTTGCCATAGCTGGTTTGCGCGAGGGTTCTGGAAACGTGGAGCAACGAGGCTAGGTAGCGCTCGCTGGCGAGCTAATTGATGGAGCGATTTCATGGCTTCTATGAATTTCGGGTATCTTTGTCAGTCAAAGCCCAGGGCCAAAGGAAGAATGTTTTGGATGACAGTCAAGGGGAAGAAAACCCGGCGGGTAGTCGCGGTTAAAAGCAAAGTGCATGGACTCCCCACACGGAGCGCTGTGACAACTCCGGGCGACTCATCAGAGCTATCGCAAGCTCGCAAGGATAACACGGTGTTTGATATCTTGGGGTATACGGACCTTAGACCAATGAAAGTGCCCTCAAATCCGGTGATTGATGTGCGTCCTTTGAGTCAGAGTCGTGGGGAGTGATCAAGAACTGCCAATGCCAGAAGCGCTCTCCGCACATCCACAATTGACACTCGGTCTGATCTCCGAAATCGGCCATCAGCGGATAACCGGCAGATCGAGGCAGGCGGTGGCCTCAGGAGCTTGCTTCTTCTCACGTGATCTTCTGGAACGCACCGAGACGGGGATTAGCTTGGGCTGAAGTACGTAGTGCCGAATGGTTGAACGACAACGCGCTGGAGCTCGTCGCAAAGTGTGATTGTGTGGTGAAAGCAGATGGCCTCATAAGACCTGATTCTGCGTCACACTCCTCACCCGCCCTTCTATGTGGTGATGCTCCCAATTGTTTTGTTGATCCCCGCTATCTCGCGACCGTGTTAGGCTGCGGCCACCCCGACACATGCAAAGCTGATTGCCGCGTGCTGGATCGAATGCTATGCGATAGTCCGTCTGAAATCGTTGGAAACTGAAGGACCGCACCGCTGCAACCAAGATGTTCTCATCCGCGCTCAAGTCATTCAGCTCCAACATCACTACGAACTATCAAGTTTCCCCGCATCCTACAGTCGTTTCCGGACCCTGGAAGATTCATGATGGAAAGAAGAAATCCACAAATACCCCAGCATCTATCTTTATCTTTGATAAGAAGGCCCTCGAGCCTCGATCTGGTGGGCTGGGTGGTCGTTCCAACTCTTCAATAAAAAAACTGCAGGAAGAGATTGTCGAACGGTTGAAACGCGAAGCCGGCAACCTCACTCGCCTACGACACCCATCGATTCTACAGGTGCTCGAGCCTGTCGAAGAAACACGCAATGGTGGTCTCATGTTCGCGACCGAAAGAATCACCGCCTCGCTTGCCGGACTACTACAGGAAAAGGATACACAAGAAAGCAGTGGAAGGTTAGGCTCAAGGACTTCGCGGTACATGGTGGAAGAGCCGGACGGGTCCCGGAGGCGGAAGGATCTCGACATCGATGAACTAGAAATTCAGAAGGGGCTTCTGCAGGTTGCTAAGGGTCTTGAGTTTCTGCATGAGTCTGCTGGTTTAGTGCATGGCAATCTGAACCCGGAGGCTATCTTCATCAACGCCAAATCTGACTGGAAAATCTCGGGACTCGGCTTCGCTGGTCCCTCAGACTCGTCCGAATCCAAATCATCTCTCCCCCCTCTAGCTCTCTCGGAAGTTCTTTATCAGGATCCACGCCTTCCACCGTCTGTTCAGCTGAACTTAGACTACACCTCACCTGATTTTGCTCTGGATTCGAACGTTAACCCCTCGGCCGATCTATTCTCTCTTGGACTTATAATAATAGCACTTTATAACTCACCTCATACTTCTCCCCTGAAGTCTCATGGTAGTTTGGACTCGTTCAAGCGACTACTCACTTCTCCGTCCTCCACTCCTTCGCAAAGCAACAACTTTCTCTGTTCAGGCTCGATACCGAAGGACATTGTCGCGCATGTACTACCGAGGCTAATAACTAGAAGGGCTGCTCAGCGTCTCACTGCTCGAGAGTTTCAGCAATCTCAATATTTCGATAATATCCTAGTATCAACCATCCGGTTCTTGGAATCACTGCCAGCCAAGAATCCAAATGAAAAGGCCCAGTTCATGCGTGGCTTGCAACGGGTACTTCCAGAGTTTCCTGTTTCCGTCTTAGAGAGAAAGCTTCTGGGCGCCTTGCTAGACGAACTGAAAGACCGCGAGCTCCTCTCTCTTATTTTACAAAACGTCTTCGCAATCCTCCTGCGAATCCCCAATGCACGTCGTACACTTCCTGAGAAGGTGATTCCTCATCTCAAGGAGGTCTTTCCAGTAGGGAAAGGTGCTTCCCAAGAACGAGATTCGAAGAAGGATGCAGGCCTTATGGTGGTTCTGGATAATGCCAGTGTCATCGCTGAAAACTGCTCTGGAATGGAATTCAAGGATGGTAAGACTCCTGTTTCAGTATGGTTGTATGACAGCGATTGATATTTCTAGATGTTCTACCTCTTATTCGCCTCGGGCTCGACTCTCCCACACATACCCTGGTAGATGCCGCAATAAAATGTCTACCTGTCATTCTCCCCGTTCTTGATTTCAGTACGGTGAAAAACGAAGTTTTCCCTCCAATTGCGTCCACTTTCAGCCGCACGAACAGCCTTGCAATCAAGGTACGTTGTTTAGAAGCGTTTGCTGTACTTTGCGGTGGCTCTATGGGTCAGGGGAGTGAGAATGGGGATGACTTGACCGGTATAGTCGAAAAGAGCAAACCACAAGCTTCAAGGTCGTCTATTCTGGACAAATACACCATACAAGAAAAACTTGTCCCCTCTCTGAAAGCGATCAAAACGAAGGAACCAGCAGTGATGATGGCGGCTTTGAGTGTATTTCAGCAGATCTGCACCGTTGCAGACGCTGATTTCCTTGCCTTGGAGGCTCTTCCGATTCTATGGAGCTTTAGCCTTGGTCCACTTCTTGACTTGAACCAATTTGGCGAATTCATGGCCTTAATCAAGAGCATTTCTTCGAAGGTTGAGCGGGAACAAATGAAGAAACTTCAAGAGCTCTCTTCAGGAGATTCGTCCGGTTTCCGCAACGGAACAGCAGCCTCCTCCAAGGCGGCAGGTGGTTTTACACAGTCAGAGGCCGAATCCACGAGGGATAATTTCGAGCGTCTGGTTCTTGGACGGGGCGCAACAGCATCGAATGATCATGGAAGTGATATCTTGGGTGGCCTAGCCTCAGATACCCCATCTTCGCAAGCATCTACTACTCAACAACCCAGCTCTACTGCATTTTCTTGGTCTTCAACTACTGCAGGGTTTGCTGGCAGGCAATCCAGTCTAACCACGCGTTCAATCACACCCGATTTGAAGTTGAATTCATTCCCATCATTGGAGCCGACTGCAAAACAAAATCCTTCCTCGGCATCAGCGTTTCCGGCTCTCCAGCCATCTGCCCCAAGCCCCTGGAACATGCCGAACCCATCCAATCATCAACCTCAGTATTCAGGATCTAGCCAGTCTCTCGCATCACTAGCCAGTATGAACGCCTCCAACGCCTCTTCAGCCAGCACGAAACTGCAGACAACGCCAAACTATTCCGCATTCTCGATACCACCTCCACCCTCTACGCAGGCTACCGGTGCATTTGCAAACACCAGCCAGACTTCATTTGGCGGCGGCACTGGACAAAGCTCCCCATTCTTCAATAGCAGCGCTGTGCAACCGCAACAGCCCGGAAACCCGAAACAAGGGCTTGACAAATATCAAAGCCTGATATAATAGCGAACTTGTAGTGCTGCACTAATTGAGCCTTATCACCTCACCTCATTCGCCATGTCTCCGCAGATTTTTTACTATATCGACCGTACACTACGCAGTCCAGTACATATATGTAATTGATTACATTATTGCCCGTCCATACTCTGCTGTGATGTAAAGTCACGACTTAATGGTCCGGAACGGCAGCAGTAGTACCAGGATATGATAAATTTTGGCCATACGAGCTACTATGGCACATATAGTACTAATATAGTACTTGGATATAACACCTTGTTCCTACGTACTTATTTAATAATGTAGTCTAACCATTATGAACATGGAGTACCCACTCGCGCCAAGCAATTCCTAGCGCGGAAGTCCAGGTCGAGAATCTGACGTAGTCGGAGCTGATTGTTGGCCGCTGCTTCCAGTTACACGAGACGAGGGATTGATGTTTTCTTTACAAAGAGGGGTATGCAGGCGCTTGCCCTCCGTCCTCCACCGCCCCTCAGTACTCCTCCGGCCCCTGCCCCGCCGATTCTCTTCCACTCTTACAACTCCTCAACGCCCTCCCCCTACGATAAACACGATGGATGCCAGTGTTAAACAACATTACTTCGCCGATTCGCCCCCGAGCGTGGTTCGGCTGGAAGTTAAACACCACTTCGATAACCTCAAAGACAAGAACCTACGGAAATACGCCCATTACATTAGCCGGTTGGTTGACCAACACTTCGCTCAGTCATACAATTCTAACACTAGGTGATTGTCGAACTGCAGAGCCGCGTTTGAGGGAACTCGTGTGACTCTCCGTCAAGTCTCTCCGGAATCCGAACCGATCTACGACTTGATTCTCGCGCTATATCGAGCCTGCGATGGAAATTGGCCCGAGCTGGCTCGGAAGACCAATGTCAGCGACGAGAACCTCCGCTACTTCCTAGAATATTCTGCTCAGTTCCTTGGAAACTGTGGTAATTACAAGGGCTTTGGCGACTCGAAGTTTATTCCTCGATTGCCCGTCGAAGCTTTAGAAATTCTGGCGTCGAGCACGCCCGAGACGAAGGCTGCGTTCCAAAAAGCCAACACAACAGGAGGGGGCATTTACGAGACAAAGGAGCAATCCCTAATGCACCTTGGCTATCCCGAAGCGGGACATATGACTTCGTACTACCCTGATTCACCATCTATCACTAAGGATGAGATTACAGCTATTGGAGATTTCTTCGAGCAGAAGGGCATGCCCTTAGAAAACACTAGGCTTCGAAAGACCTCCACGGGAGATTTTGAGTTGCTGCTCGCTTCTGGTGTTTCCTCTCCTCCGACCCGAGACAGGGATTTGGGGGATGCAAGTTCGTTTGACCTGGACGGGGAACTGAAGGGAAAGCAAGTGCATCTTCTGTTTGGCGACCACAAAGAAGAAATGGCGAAGATCGCGCATAGTGTCAAGCAGGCCGGGCTTCACGCTGCAAATAATACCCAAAAGGGCATGCTGGATGCTTATGCACTTTCGTTTGGTGCCGGCTCTATTGAAGCAATTAAACAGAGCCAACGACTATGGGTGAAGGATCAGAAGCCAGTTTTGGAAACAAACCTTGGGTTCGTCGAAACGTACAGAGACCCTCACGGGGTAAGAGGAGAGTGGGAAGGCTTTGTTGCGTTGGTGAGTTCCAGATCGTGTATTAGCCAAACTACCATTGAACTAATCCATATTTCAGGTCAATCTAGAACGGACTGCGGCTTTTGGGAAGCTTGTAGATAGTGCGCAAAGCATGATTCCTAAACTACCCTGGGGTGAAGACTTTGAAAAGGACAAGTTTCTCAGCCCTGATTTCACCTCGTTGGAAGTGTTGAGTTTTCAGTCGTCTGGCATCCCAGCTGGTATTAATCTTCCCAATTATGATGATATTCGCCAAAACCTAGGTTTCAAAAACGTCTCCCTTGGGAATGTCCTTTCTGCTAAAGCTCCCGATGAGCCCATACCATTTATCCGAGACGAAGACCAAGAAGTTTATCGTCGATGCCGTGATCCTGCATTTGAGGTGCAGGTTGGCATCCACGAGCTTCTCGGGCACGGAACTGGCAAGTTACTGCAGGAGACCGCTCCCGGGGAGTATAACTTCGATGTTTCCAACCCTCCGATTAATCCGGTGACCGCAAAACCCGTATCGACGTGGTACAAACCGGGTCAAACATGGAGCTCTGTATTCGGGGCCATTGCTTCGTCTTATGAAGAGTGCCGTGCGGAGTGCGTTGCCATGGCTCTTGCTTGCGACTTCAGCATCCTTAAGATCTTCGGCTTTGGCGATGGAAAGGAAGATCTCTCAAACGAGGCCGGGGATGTTCTATTTGCTGCGTACTTGCTAATGGCTCGTGCCGGTCTGGTCGCTCTGGAATTCTGGGACCCCAAGACGAAGAAGTGGGGGCAAGCGCACATGCAGGCCCGGTATAGTATCCTGCGTACCTTCCTCGACGCTGGCGATGATTTCGTCAAACTTTCCTATACCAAGGAAGACCTGTCCGATCTTGAGATCAAATTGGACCGCTCCAAAATTCTTTCCCATGGACGTCCAGCTGTGGAAAGATACCTGCAGAAATTGCACGTCTACAAGAGTACGGCAGATGTCGAGGCAGGCAAAGCACTCTATGATGATATCACATCCGTTAATGACTGGTGGGGCACCAAAGTCCGAGATATTGTTTTGAAAAACAAAATTCCCCGCAAGGTATTTGTGCAAGGAAACACTATTTTAGATGGCGACGAGGTCATCTTGAAGGAGTATGAGCCAACGCTCGAGGGTATCATCCAGAGCTTCGTCGAGCGGAATGTCTAAAGGCTCTCAAGTGCTCCCAGCAATACGTATACATAGCCGAATATGCCTCAATGGCTTGACCTTCTATAGAATAGGGAATGAATTACAGTTCATGATAACTTTCCATCCGAATCTACTTTTCGGTCTTGGATGCTTCACCATTAAGTAGGTGATAATGCTAGTCCTCATCTGGTACAGGTCACGTGTATAATACAACCAAGTCCATCCAACATATCAAACGTGGTTTGAATATGGGGAAGTTTTTTAAACTCAAATCTAAACTGTAATATTTTAAGTATCATATGTTTGGGGGGGTTCAGTAAAATGTGTTCAAATCGCCAATTTGTACCAAAGTAGTTGTGTGGCACTCACCCCCTCACACCGAACTAGCTTACTCCGGTTCTCAGGAGCGCTGCTGCCAATGGTCTAAGCGCTTGCGAACGACCATCCTCTCTCCTCTTCTCTCATTACGCCCTTGTCTCACAACTGCTCTCGTTTGCCTTAGACCATATCGCATCGCCTTTTTTTCAACCCTCGTGTGAATTTTCAACATATCGATTCCCATCAATAATTTGCACCTCAGGTCTTCATGTGCTGGCAATCATAGAGAACCGGTGGACTCCTGATCGACAAGGGCAGCGAGAGTCTGGATCACCTCCGATCAACGGGACGACCTTTTAGTTACCGTCAACTCCCCTCACCCAGCCAATTCATTTACAGTACGACATCAAAGAGACTCAGAACAAATTTCGACGCCTTGTCGTGGTCATCGGATTTTCGTGGCTCGCCTCCCACGGCGCGGCCGCTCAACCACCTCAACCTCACGGACCCTGTGGAGGAAGACGACGACTTCTATACCGCACCGCCGCCACATTCCCCCTACTCAGAAGCCTCCTCCTCTAGCTTCGCTTCTTCGTATCCTCCCCCGTTCTCATCGCTCGTCTTCTCTTCAAGCGACTCCAACCGTCCAGAAGCTACAGCTTTCGATCCCGGTTGCGCTTCTCCCCCGGCCTTTGCTCCTTTACCTTCCGAAGACTGTCCTTTAGAACCAGAGCCGTCATCGGCGTTAGTCGCAGAAACAAAACCATCTTTTTCGCGGGAGCCGAAAGGAGAGCAAAGCTCCGACGAAGGCGAACCTCCTCCCCCCTACACCGAGGGATCTAGCCCTATCGACTCCTTCACATACGTGATGGCAGCAGCAGGAGGCGCGTCGAGTATTATTACTCAGGTGCAACAGACAGGTGGTCCTCCAATAAATACACTCGGTGGTACGCGCATTCACAGCCTATGCTTGTCTAAAGTCAAACGACCTCTTTGCTGATGGCTTTACTATCTTAGATGTTGGCGGCGACGAACATATTACCCTCGATCTCCGGTAAGGGAGAATTTAAGCTGCGCATTCAAATTTCAGTTTTTAATCTATCGACAGGGGAACCCGGTTTACGCTCTCGCGCGATGAATTACTTACTCTACCAGAGTTTGTCCTCTTATCACTTTTCCCAAATGGTCTACTTCCGGATGGACATATGAATGGTTTTCATGAAAGCGACGTCTATCCTGTTGATGTAAGTTAGCTTCGTATTTCCTGGACTATACCAGCAATTCTAATGAGCGCATTGAAGTATGACCCAGCATCTCTCCAGTACATGTTGGACTTCTTCCGTTCTGTTGCGCAGTCTATTCCGTCTTCACCGTCTGCTTCTCCAGATCTTGATGTGGCCCCCGATTCCATGCAAGGCTCCACGCGAGACATGCTGCAAGATCGTGCAGGCATAATCGTCTTACGCGAAGATTTAGATTTTTATGCAATCCCTCCACGGCCAGACATTGACCACGCCGAGATGATGGATGTTAAACGATGCGCTGCAAAAGCGCTTCTACAACAAGATGGGATATTTTCGGGCCTGAGAAAAAGCGACGAGCCGGGTTCTACGGAACAACATCTCATTGAGATGCTCACCGCAGGGTACGCAATTAAAAACTGATAGCTACGTGCTGTAAAGCTAACAAGGTGGCAGTGGATTTGACCGTGAAGACCACTGGGGTCATCGTGCCCCGGAACCAAGCAAAGCAGTAATTTGCAGTCTTGCGTTGGCTAAGCTCCGAACCGATATCAGAGGTGATCTAGCCAGCAATAATGTCGGAATGGCACAAAAGCTTCTTTTGTTTTGGCGGAAACCAGCACGACGATGTTGGTGGGAGGGCGTTGAGTTGGACAACGTCGACGGAGTTGAAGGCAAAATCAAAATTTGGATCCGCAGAGTCTGGACCCTCGAGATGGTAAGTTTCCACCGCTTAGTGCCTTGCCATTGCCTTCTAATGCACCTCTAGAGCGTAATTGGGCTCCGATAGTCTTGAAGACTCACACTTTGCCCTTGGTTTCCATTTTCCTGTCCTGTTATACCAGCCACCACCGCATTCTATCCTGCATTCTGTTCCATTCGTGTTCCGATGCATATCAAATACACATCATGATCAGCACTTTGTACCTTGTCACTTGAGACCGCTTTTGCGGAGTTTACGATATCCCCTAGATTTTCGAGTCAACACCTACAGACCTAAAACATTGGCGTCTGTGAATTGTTGGGTGCTCGTGCAACCCTGTTTATATTGGTCACTCTCAGGCCGGCTTTCATGCATTGATTTATGTTCTGTTTGTTCTGTTCTCTTGCCTCCATCTTCGTCCAATTCTGTCCTCCTATAGTTTGCCGTCTATGAATCACTAAATATCAGGTTCACGCAGACCTTTGTAGCGGCATTGCTAGATAATTTAATTTCAGCTATGCTGAATATATTTCTATTAAGTATTTCCGACTACTACTAGTTCATTCTCGCTTGTCAATACCCATGTTCGTAATTGCTGTTGGGTTGGGCGTATAGTCATCACGTGATGCTAACTCTGGAATGGGGCTAGTGCGTCCTTTGGCAAAACGCGGAGCTTGAGCGCGATCACTCTCTTCGACTGAGAAGCTCAACTCGCGCTGGAAATATTCCTGGCCCAAGCAGCAGGGACAATTAGTACTTTGGAAAATAGCTCACTCGAACCTCTTGTCGTTCGACGCATTATATTCGCGCGACCACCAGCATTGTCCTTCCAATATTCCCGCTTTTCCCTTGCCCGGTTCAACCATCCTTGATCGATCAAATTCGCAGACGCTATTTATCTACTCGCAGATCGCGGCTCCAAACTTCCCCAAGGCCGGGACACTGAGCGACAGGGACATGTTACTGTCCATCTAGATGGCCAACATGTCCCCTCTTCGAGGTTATATCACATCCTACCCCCCACGAGTGCGTCAATATGCGAACGCGCTCTTCACGCCCGTCATTCCCCAGACCCAAGTTGGACCGACACCGCGTACCACGAAACGGGGAACCACAGCCATCAATTATGCGGAAGATGGCTACGACGATGAAGACTTTGATGATAGTGAAGGACCCCGGCGCCCTACGGGTCTAAGGAGTCTTCGACGAGAAGAACCCTCATTTGACAAGGCGGCGCTGGCAGAAAAATTGGGGAAAGAGGCGCACGCCCCTGTAGAGGTTCAGGGTATATTTCGGGACTGGATGATCAAGAAGATGTTGCGGCCCGCGTAAGTTTTTGAACTGAACTTGACTTTCTCGATCTTTGCTGATTTGCGCCGTCCTTCGATTAGGTGTGCCGACCAATTGCAGATCCAAGCGCAACTTCCTCTGACCCTTATACCCATTCGAATTGACCTCGAGGTCCCGGCGCATCAGCCTCATGAGCCCTTCCAGCTACCCCGGAATGTCCTTGACCCAGCGATCAATCCAACATTGCCTGCGTACAGGAAACCAGACCCATTACCCGCTTTTCGAATCAAGGACACGTTTATGTGGAATCTTCACGAGGCGTTTGCGACTCCTGAAGAGTTCGCATTCGGGTTCGTTCACGACCTGGACCTTCCCAACCAACAGGCGATGACCTTGGCGATCGCTACCCAAATCCGCCAGCAATTAGAGGAATATGCCGGCGTTGCACTACACCCATTGTTTCAGAGCACACAGCCAAAGCCTGCTGCCTCACAAGCAGGTCTGTCGCGTGATGCGTCCTCCACTCCTATTCCTACACAAGTTGCTACCCCGGACAGCAAAGCCAATCTAGTGACCGCAACGAAGGAACCCCTTGTGAACGACAGCATTCTGAACCCAGATGATGCTTATAGATGCATGATCAATCTAAATATAAATCTACAGAACAAGCTGTATACCGACAAGTTCGAATGGTCACTTCTACATCCTCCTGGAATGGCCGAAGAGTTCGCAAGGATTACATGCGCGGACCTTGGTCTAGGCGGGGAGTGGGTCGGAGCCATCGCACATGGAATCTACGAAGCAGTTCTAAAACTGAAAAAGGAAGTCTGCGAAAGCGGTGGACTCATTAGTGGTCTAGGAAGCTACAGGAATGAGATCGATAATCAAGCCGCGAACGGTGCTGAGGCAGGTTGGCGATATGATCCTGAAGGTCTTGGAGACGAGTGGGAACCGAAGGTTGAAACGCTATCAAAGGAAGAAATCGAAAAGCGCGAAGGAGATCGCGAGCGGCAGATTCGACGGTTACGTCGCGAAACCGCACGGTTCTCTTCAACGGCGGGCATTACACCAGAAGTCTCACGGCAGGGAAGCGGTTTCTTTGATATTGATAGTGAGACACCCCTGGGGCGTGGCGAGAGGAATAAGCGGAAGAGACGTTTCCGCAGTCTCAGTCCGTTGGGGAGAGGAGGCACTCCCGGTGGAAGAGGTACGCCGGACACTGGATCGGGCGCTGGTTATGGTGGAGGCGGTGGTACACTATCTGACTGGTTCGTCTACACTGCCTTACTTGCCTTCTAGCAACTAACAATTGTAGGGAACGACAACATTGGCGATGCAACAACTGCATGGTATGGGGTTCAGCAGTATGGGCTGTACGAGACGGGCCGGCCGGGCCAAGGGTAAATGCAAACTCACCATATTTAGTCTCTACGCTTGCTAACTTGAGTCTAGACGCTTTGTCATAACTGTGGTCTCCTATACGAGCGAGACAAGGTTGTCCCCGAGTGGTCGAGGAATCTACACCGTCACGACTTGCCGATAACAGGACGGGTATAATAAGTATCCTCCTCGGCCACTTGGAGACATCAAGCTCTGAGCATGTTCTACGAATTACAGCCAAAAGGATCAGTAAAAGGGGATCGGATATGATATATCCTGCCTCCAACCCAGAGCCCGACCCCTGTCGCCTTCATTTTCCAACTTAGTCCTTGTACTATTAAGCTTGGCCATGATATCTAATGAACCCTTCGAAGTCAGCACTGGCGTACTTACTTTAATCGACGCTCTGCTATTCGAGCTTACTTTTGTTTCTTTCACTTCGGTTACTACCCTCTTGCCCTTTTAACACCTGTCTCTTTATATCGAGAATATGTATACTCTTCCATGTCAGATGGGGTGGCGGGATTTTTTTTTTTTTTTTGCTTGCTCCTTGCGTGTGTCTTTTCCCTCCATTTCTTTTCTTTTCTTTTTTTTCTACCGCTAGAGGGGGTGAAAAGCAGAATCTGAAATTTAGTTTACAGGGTTAGACAGGGCGTTTGCTGCTGCTAAGTGAGGAATATCTTCATTAGAAAAGATCGGGTTCTGATGCCTTCGGTTACATTCATAAACTCGTAGTTCGTAAACGCTGTCCCGTTTCGATCGAAGAAAAAAAAAAAAAAAACAATAGGTATCTGGCTAATTTGCTAATGACACTGGGCACCTCAACATTTATCTCCTATATCTCTTCGTCTCCAGACCACTGACTGGTTCCTGAAGGGATAATGGGGTTAGCGAGCCTCTAAACCAAGTATATAGATGGAGGGATTGATCATACCGACTGAGCTCGTCTTTTCCTTGCGTCTTGGCCATGGCTGTTCACCTTCAATCCACCAACACGAGGGGCAAATGTCCCAAAACAGACCACATTCTGACATCCCTTAATCTTCACTCCAGCGTCAATATTAATTTCTACCGCGGCAGGCACAGCAGCATCTGGACTATAGGGAACATGGCCTGCTTTTGATTCCGCATTTGTGGGCGTCATGGCGCCGGATTGCTGAAGAGAAGCGATGATAGCTGCTATAGTGTTCGTGATCTTGGGCTTGGGGTCCCTAGTAGCATTTGTGGTTGTGTTCCTTTCTATCTCCGGCGTCCATGTCTGGGGTTGCGCCTCACGTGAAGCAATGGCAACGGAATTCCCGTCTCCTGTGATTTGAAAAGAGGAGTTGAGGTTTATTGTTACTGTTTTTAAACCATTTCCGTAGCTTACATTGGGCTCTGAGTCCGGTGCTGTGGCTGGGGTTGAACAGTATTCGATCGTGTCTTCGTGGTCGTAATAGTCGTCGTATTCATCGTGGTCATCATCGTATTCGAGTTCGGATTCTTTGTGGGCGATGACAGGAGTATATCTTGTGGGTGGTTGACTAATATTTGGAACCCTGGATGTTAAGGGAGGTTGGAATTGAGTGCGTGCTGTGAGCTTTTGGAGATATTGGTGGAAAGGGTGATTCCGGTTGTCGTTTGGTGGAGGATGCATTGTCGTGTCTCTTGGTAGAGGATGTATGTGTGGTAGTGGTTATTATATATAGGGGGATGGATTAGGGCTGGTGGTCATTACACGTATATTTTGCTATCTGGCGTAGTATGTCGCTGGATAAATTGGGAGGGTAGGCATCTGCAAAAAGGTCAGGGTAACCATGGAAATTATCACTCTAGATAAACGGAGATAGGTAGCTGGCTATATATATGTGTGCAACATCCATGGATGATCCTTGCCAGGCTCAAAAGGTGGTGTGCTTAGCAAAACAATGGTAACAGGAAAAAAGGAAAATAGAAAAATAACAGTAGAATTAGAATGAGCCCAGCCCATCTCAATAGGCGAGTGGCTGGCAACAATCAAATCAAGGTCTTCAATTGCTTATTATTGAGAAGCTCCGATTGTTCTTGCTCATGAATAGGGATCACGTGCACTGTTAACCATCAATAGCATGCACCACAATTCAGAACTGTCTGTGTAATGGTAAATATTCTATGCAATTGCAATTGTCTATGCAATAAGTAAACACCGCTCGCGCTGACTTACAAACACCAAACTATTGGGTATAAGCATAAAGACAGAATTCATCTAAGCCCACCGATCTCCATGATTCCAGCTTGCATAGAGTGAATCATAGGCCGCATTTCCAAGTTGGGAACTGCTGGTGGGTGCGGTATTGGGTAAATCTGTATCCGCATTGCTTGCTCCGCGAGCTGCCAGACGTTCTGAATCGATACCTATTGCACATTGTCAGGCTTCGGAACACCCGCTTTTAACTATCCGGCGAATTGGGTGGTCATCACAGTTATGCCATCGAACTTACTATTTTCGTTGGATGCAACATGAACGTAATCAGATTGCCCGATAGGCTTCCAAGATCGCTTTTCCTCAAGTTCCTGCTGCCGCTTGCCCTCCGGGTAATATTCGCCACCGGGATGTAGAGACTGTGCGGTCTGGGTGTTGATTAGCAGAGACAAAGGCCAGTTTGAAAGATTCAATTATACCAGCGCACGGGTCACGCCAGCCGAAATCTACGACAATCACGGACCGGTACTGACTTCGCGAAATTCATCCCCTTCAACCTGAACCTCACGGTCCCGAATGCGCCGCATCAATGCTAAGAAATTGCTTTCTCGGAACTTCTGATTGGTCTCATGGCTGACGCTATTCAATAGATGTCCCGCGGTCCGGGCAAGCTCGTCTGCGTCATTTGCTGCCATTTGAGGATCGTCCCTATCGACTTGTGGGATCGTGTCCGATCCAATTCGTATTGTCTCCTGGTCTGTTGGCTGCAATGATATCTCTTCGGGAGAGCTCTTGTTATCCAAGTTGACCTCACCAACGTCTGTATCGACTGCTGAAGCTTCAAACTGAGATGTCATATCTGCTTTGGCTTGCTCGAATGCAGCTTCGAAAGCAGATTCATCAAATGCGTCCACCGCCGAGGTTTTGCCGGCTACAGCTTCTTGTGCAGGCACATAATTACCCATTGTCGAACTATTCATGGCATAGCTCGGTGTAAAGGATGGCTGAAATCTTTGGCTAAACGGTTGGTTCTGTTGCAGCACAGATGGTTGCTGCTGATGCTGCCTCATGAACTCACTATTCCAAGCCTGCTGTGGAGCTGTTGACATGGGGGCTGCAGATGGTCCGGGTTGAAGATGTATAGGTTGCGGCGATGCTGAGATGCGAAGATTCTGGAAATCCGCTGCCCAGTTCGGAGCTTCCGCGGGATGAGGCATGGGCATTTGTGGTGCTGGCGCGATAAAATGACCTCCATGTTGAGCGTCGGGTAGTGGAGCTCCAGCAGAATTGCTTGACTCAAAAGCAGCAAATTCCGGGTCTAGTATTCCTTCACTGGGGTTCTGAGAGCGGAAACCCTGAGACGGAAGGTGTTAGATTTAGGGGAGGCTGTCCATATGTGAGTAGCTTACACGTGAGGGCGATTGGCGCGATATCAGCCTGTCCTGCTGCAGTGTCCGGTCAACAGAGGCATGCTTCTGGAAATTCTGCAGCGCGTTCGATGGTCCACAAAGAGCGTCACTCATGATTGCCGACAGATAGGGTCTATGCCGTATTTCCCCGAATACAATACAACGTTTTTTTGCTCAACCAAGGAAATATGTTTAAAGAAACCCAGTTAGAGACATATGTATGTAGGTCGTAAAATGCCCAAAGTAAGAGAAAGGAGATCGAAGCAGGATAAAGTGGAGGCCGGGGTTTGATATACAGAGGCGAAGAAGGGAATAATCGTGGGGCAACTGGGCAATTAGTACATCATAGAGCCGAGGCCCGACTCTCACGTGCCGATATCGCTGAGTCAGCGCTCGATAAGATAAGATCACCCACACCCACAGCCAAATGGCGGCGAAACGGACCAGCTGGTGTTTTGCTGTTGTTTAGACCATTGTTCGGCGTCCCGCTGCCACCACCGTCACAATAATCCTATATCACCCTAATAATACGTCTCTACCTACCAGTATAGAGCTGCAAATAGGCCATAATGGTATGTTCCGGCCGCCAATTGCTCTCGTTGCTTGAAAAAGCGGCTGCGAACTCTTCGACTGACCTATCTCCCTCTTCGGCGTTTAGGCTGCTGCCCAAGTGATATCGAATTCTGGTCACGATGACATGATCGTAAGTACCGTCTTGGAGTCTATTTATCCTACAATGGCGTCGGTCTGACCTTTACCCCGCCTTCCAGCACGATGCCGGTCTTGATTATTACGGCCGCCGATTGGCGACATGCTCCTCCGACAAGACAATAAAGATATTCGAGATCGAAGGCGAGGCGCATAAACTTATTGAGACATTGAAAGGGTTAGTACCCATCTGCGGCCCATATGTGCCAAACACGCTCAATTGCTAATATAAACTTGCACAGCCATGAGGGTCCAGTATGGTGTGTCGAATGGGTACGTATACGGAGAGAATCGTCGGGCTGGAATATCAGCCCAGGCATATAGCGGACGTTATCCAGACTAACTCGCTCGCTCCTGTATAATAGGCACACCCCAAATTCGGCACAATTCTCGCATCTTCGTCCTACGATGGAAAAGTGCTCATCTGGCGCGAGCAGCACCAGAGCTCCACTGCCCCTATCGGCAGTGGTGCTTGGACGAAAGTCTTCGACTTCTCCCTTCATACCGCCTCCGTGAACATGATTTCCTGGGCTCCTCATGAAACCGGATGTTTGCTCGCCTGCGCCTCGTCTGACGGTCATGTATCTGTGCTCGAGTTCCGCGATAACAGCTGGACGCACCAGATTTTCCATGCCCACGGCATGGGTGTCAACTCTATTAGCTGGGCACCCGCCGCCGCCCCTGGTAGTCTCGTTAGCTCAAACCCTGGGCCTGGGCAACAGCGGCGATTTGTAACAGGTGGTAGTGATAATCTACTTAAGATTTGGGATTACAAGTACGTACTGCCTACTCTGCTGCCTTTTTGAGTGTAGGTGAAGAAGTTGTTAATATCTTACTCCTTACTCTAGCCCGGACACAAAGACCTACAGTCCCACCCAGACACTGGAAGGGCATTCTGACTGGGTTCGTGACGTTGCTTGGTCGCCTAGCATCCTCTCTAAGTCATACATCGCATCTGCATCACAGGACAAGACTGTTCGAGTCTGGACCGCGGATGCGTCAAGCCATTCTCAGTGGACAAGCCATGTACTTGAATTCGATAACGTTGTGTGGCGGGTGAGCTGGAGCCCTAGTGGAAACATTCTTGCTGTGAGTGGCGGAGATAACAAGGTTAGCTTGTGGAAGGAGAACCTACGGGGACAATGGGAGAAGGTAAAGGACATCGAGGAATGATAGTCTTTCTTTGGTAACGGGGTTGTTGTCTTTTATCTACTATATTCGATTTTCCTATTTCCTCCACGATAAAACTTGCCCCCCTATAAGGTCAACGCATAATTCCAATGTTTCCATAAGCGTGTCAAGCATGGTACGGCCGACTTGAACTAAGCGTGTCAGGTTTCCCAAGGCAGCTAATTATGGCCTCACTTTTTATATGTGCATATAGTCAAGGTAGCTACATATGTGACGATTGTGTCATTAGTTTGATGCGAAGCCCACCTGTTCTTCTAGACTCACCATGTTTTGACAAAACCGAGGCGGAAAGTGAGCAAGGAATCCCCTCTAAGCTTTTTACTTTTCTCCCTTTTTCTGAGTCCCAACCTCAACGTCATTACGAGCAGCCTGAAGCTTGGACTGAAATTGTCTTCACAATGCAAAACTCGATGGACTCAAGCAAACAAGACCACATTGGCGCAGGTGGTCAACTGAATATGTTTCGACACCTTCCTACGGAGGCATGTGAGCCCCAAAGAACATGTCTTTACACTACTAATGCATCCCGCCTTAGTTGGTTCAAAGCATCGCGTACCTGCTCCCAACCAACGCAGATCGGATCAACTTTGCGCTGTGCTCGTCAGACCTGGCAGCCAAAATCCTACCCGCTGAATCGCATATCTGGAGGAGACTGTTTCGAGATACTTTTGATGAAATTGTGAAGCGCAGTGTTGTGGATTATAAAATCGAATACCAAATTCGCACTATCGTGCTCGCTCGGGCCGTTGACTTCAAGTATGGTCAACAGGAGAAGCAAACGTATTGGTTAGAACTTCTAAGAGACATGATTCAAGAGTCCCTTTATCAGGACAAGATTACAGAATCGGATGAGGTCCCAAAAAACTTCAACTGTCTTCGTGAAGCCCTTTACAACACTGAGTTCCTTAGTAGACCTGTGAACGGCTATATGATGAGGAAGCCTGATCCTCCTTCGGATCTGTTTTGTGCGGTCCAATTGGTAATACCTCTTTCAAAAAATGAAGAAATACTATGCAGGGATGATAAAGGCAATAACTGACTATTGGTGTTTATTGTGCAGGCTCTTACTTACCTAGCGCTGGATCCGTCCATGCACGTTCGCTGTCTGCGAACCGATTATGATATTGGAGCTGTTTATGCTTTATCGGAGACAGAAAAGGAACTTATCGACGTGAACTTTGAATTTTCAACGGATGTTGCTCTCGATATTCGGAATTTCTGGCTTCGCCATCTTCTCAATCCGGATGAGGGTACGTTCTATACCTCATATATGAGCTTGCCCAAATACCACAGGCCAGCTCCCCCCAGTCCGATGGGTCTTACTTTATATGACGAAAAACGAAAGCTTTATCTTTCTTGGCTAGGATATGAATGTCAGTTTTATTCAGTAGAAGCTTCTATCAGGTTATTGTGGGAGATATAGAGAGATGCTAACAAAGCCCAGCGTGCATTTGCCCGCACCCACCGGCAGTACCGGAACTCGAAGTTCGGCAAACCTGCGCTGACTTGAACGGCCACATAGTTGAAGTTGAACACATTGTGAGTACCTTACTTCTGGATCACCCACAGAGACTCATCATGTCCAGACCCTTCAATTCGAAGAACATCCTGATGCAGGCAACTGGCCTGAGATTTTTGAACAGTATGTCAGCGAGTTCCGTGACTTGGATGGCGATAAATGCATATTCCTTCGCGGTATCCAGACATATCACGGTTCTGGAGGCGATCGGTCAGCTCCGGTACGCGGCTTTATAGAGAATATATATGGAGGTGGGATGCGTGGCTGTTGGTCACGCATTTCTTTCGTCACGTATGAATCTAGTCACTGGCAGGGGGAACAAGGGGCCCTGAGTTCCTTTTTCAGTGAACCATGGCCTCCAATGGATATGCATGACGATTTCACTTCAATATATGCGTATTCAGGTGTAGTCATCCCGGGAAGCTCTCTCATGATTGGGCATTGGTGGGACCCACGGGCAGATCAAGACACTGGAGATAAAGGACCATTCATTTTTTGGTGCATATGATGTTCTTTGCGAATGATCAAAACATCAAGTCTGATATTGGAAGTCACTGAGGTTCCCGAACTTAAAGTACGGGGCTGGATACTAAGCGGGTTCAAGGACGGCGTTATTTTCCCCGCTCAAGGGAAGTTTTTTTCTGGCTCTGATATGATATATGAAGGAGGTACTTCGGTATACAATAACTCTTCGTCATATAGTGTGGTCTTTTCAAACTCCCCTGCCAAGCCTTTCTGCCAGTATCGGCTTCTTGATAGTAGAAACGAGAAAATGACTATAATTAAACTGTCCAAGGTCTATCGGTAGCGATATCAAGACGGCCTATTATGGGCCCTCGCTAGGCTCTCTCTCACTCCCCAACCATCTGCAAGAAGGGCCTTCACGTCCTCTAAATTGAGACCGCTCATTTCAGGATAGATAGCACGTACGCCGAACCAACCGGCGATGCCAACGAGGCCGTAAAGTGCGAAGACCAAGCTAGGAGACAGCAACTCCAACATAGGTAGGAAACTAAGCCCGACTATGAAATTGGAGCCCCAGTTCGTTGCAGTGGCAAGAGCCGATCCGAGAGAGCGCACATTGAGAGGGAAAAGCTCCGATTGCTGCCAAGGCACGTTGCCCAAGCCAAATGCATAGGCTGCTGTGTATATTGTGAGACATAGGAGGATGACGAGCGGGAGGATAGAACTATCCATAGTGGCTTTGTGTGCTTGCGATTCTGGCGACATGTCCGGTAACGTCACAGAGGAGAATGTAAGGGCACAAACGAAAAGCGAGGCAACCATGACGGGTATCGAATAAAGGAGGATCCGGCGACGCCCAATTCGGTCAATGTAAACAAATGCAAGCAACGTAAAGAGAAAGTTTGTGATGGCTACAGACAAGGAGGTAAGGGTTGGCGAGGAGAAGGAGAGAAGTGAGAAGATGGTAGCCGAGAAATACATGAGCGAATTGAATCCACAAAGCTGTTGTAATGCCTGTAGCATCACGGCTATTGCCAACGCCCTTCGATTGCCTCCAATATTGAACAGGCCATGCGCCCGCTGTTTAATTCCATCAACCCATCGTATACCACTTTCGGATGGCTTATTTTGGCTAAATTCTTCCTCCTCCTCAGTGACCTCTTGTTGAATATCTCGCAGGATTTGTTTCGCAATCTGATCGCTGTCAGGGCTATGTTGATAAACCTTTGACAGAATATTCAAAGCCTTGTTCTCAAAGCCGGCCTGTACGAGCCATCGAGGTGTCTCAGGCAAAGCGACAAGTATCATAAGCTGGAGCACTGCCGGAAGCATTCCGAGGCCCACCATCCAGCGCCATCCTCCCCCGACATAAGAGAATAACCAGCCAGTGATGTATGCTACCACTTGGCCACCGGTAATAAACAGGCTCAGTATAGTAACAAGCCTTCCTCGCGCATTTGATGGTGCTAATTCCGATATATACCTATGGTCGACGTCAGCATCTTATTCCCTGCGTTTCGGCATGTTGCATACAAAGGAGTAACCAGACTAGCACTGCCAACTGCAAGACCAACTATACTCCTTCCAACAATCATTCCCCATACTTCATTCGTAATAGCCTGAATACATGATCCAACCGTAAACAGAACGTCAGCGACAAGTATAATCTTCCTCCGACCCAGCCTATCTGCCAAAATTCCCGCCAGCGGGCTTGCAATAAGAGCAAAGAGACTTGTGGAAGAGGTGATGAGGCTTTTATCCAAGGTTGTGAGAGGGCGATTTGATAGGTTAGAGCCGATGGATACAAGAGTCGAGGAGATAACGCCTGTACTGTAGCAACCCACGTGTTAGCACTATTGAACAGCGGGCTATGGATTCTGGCGACCTTGAAGGTGTGATCTTAGAGATGTACGTACTCATAACCAAAAAGAAGCCCACTAATTCCAGCGGAAAATGTTAGGTACCAAATGAATCGGCCGCTTGATTGTCCTACTGTCAGCTGGTGCGACTGGTCTGCGTTGTGATGCTGTCCGGCCGAAGACTCCGGAGCGAGGAGCGGAGCATGGGAGGCAGACGGTTCGCTTTCGTCTCTGCTACTCATAATTGAAGCTTGTTAGTATTTCTGGCGACATCTGTTCGAGTGTATAATCTTTAAATATACATCGGCGGCTGAATTGAGATGACCATAAAAATTATGGGGTAAAGATCCCGTCGGAGTTTCGGTGCTCACGGGACCCACACAGCCGCTTCCAGAAAGATCAGATGCCGACGGCCGGCGGGACTTCGCTCAAACTCGGCAACTTGACTGTTAACTAACTTACAACTATATGGTGTAGGCTGCATCAATTATCATTGTGAAGACGTGATTTTGAATGTTATATCCTAGTCTGCGGCTTTAATTACAAATGTCTATTGAGCCGCTGCTACTCCAGCCTCGTCCGCTTGAGCGCTGATCTTCTTCTTGTACGCATCGACAGTACCATCAAACTTCTGTACTGTACCCTTGTCGCAGACCCATAAGCTGGTGCAAACATTCCGCAGCATTGTTACATCGTGTGATACCATCACAACACCTCCTTCGAAGTTTTGCAGTGCTTCTGAAAGTGCATCCATACCCTCAATATCCAAGTGGTTAGAAGGTTCGTCGAGAACAAGGATGTGTGGGTTCGTCAATGACAGGCAGGCGAAAGCGACACGGGATTTTTGACCTCCAGAGAGTAACTCCATGCGCTGGAGACCAGTCATACCGGTAATACCGAACCTAGAAAACAACACTCGTCAGTAATATATTTAAATAGTCCTACTTCCTAGTTGGGTGGAAACTTACGCTCCAAGGTGTCGGCGATACTCTTCGTCTGTCTTTCCAGGATATGCTTTGGCCATGAAACTCACGGCACTTGTTGTCATATCCAATGCATCTACGTGATGCTGTGCAAAGTATCCGATTCGCAACCTAGCGTGCTGCGACATAAGACCGGAGGTGGGCTCAAGGGCACCAGTGAGCAACTTCAACACTGTTGTCTTACCAGCACCGTTAGGTCCAACGATTCCAATACGAGAGTCGAGTTGAACATCGAGATCGACATTCTTCAGCAAAAGATTGTCCTTTGAGTAACCGAAGGTGACTTCCGTCATTTGCACAATCGGAGGGGAAAGCTTCTCAACTTCAGGGAATTTGAAGTGCACAACATAGTCACTCTCCGGTGCTGTCAAAACAGGCATCCTCTCTAGCTTCTTGATTCTTGACTGTGCCTCAGAAGACTTGGCAGCATTATAACGGAATTTGTCAATGAACGCTAATCCGGTTAGTGTGTACTGTGGGAGAGCTAGGGATGGGAGTCGCAAACCTTGCAAATGCGCCCGTTCACCCATCTGCTTCTCATATTCGCGCTTGGCTTGCTTCTTTCTCTCCTCTTTCGTCGCATAAAAGGAATCTATTCAGTTAGTTCCGTAGTTGGGAATCTTCTATGGGGCATGAGACTCACCAAAGTTAGCACCCTTGTAGTAGTCTAGCCGCTCAGAATGTTGATGGACAATATCAGTTGCGACTTCGTTTAAGAATGCTCTGTCGTGAGAAACCACAAGAACCGTGCTAGGATATCCTTGCAGATAGTTTGACAAGAAAGTAATAGACGGCACATCCAACATGTTTGAAGGTTCTGTATCGAGTCAGATGCTTGCTATATGAAAACATGGGTATACGGTCTTACCATCCAGGAGGAGCAAATCGGGTTCACAGAACAAAGCACGCGCTAGAGCCAAACGCATACGCCAACCACCAGAGAAGGTCTTTGTTGCGTACTGTTGGCGCTCAGGAGAGAAACCAAGACCGGCCAGAATACTGGCTGCTCGGGATTCAGCCTTATCCGACTCCATCTCTGCGAGTTTTGAGTGGATATCATTCAACGTGATGTCGAGACCCTCCCTCTCATGATCGAGCCTAGCAGCATCGGTAGAGGTATCCGCCATGGAAGATCTTTCCGTTTCAAGGGTCGTAAGTTGTTGGGTAATTTTCTATGACAAAGTTAGCAGGGTGGCTTGATGCTGATGATCCGCATGTGCTTAACTAACATCCTGGTCGGCAAGAAGGCGCTTACGCCACACATCTGCATCCAATACAGCTTGAATAGCAGGTGTATCATCACCGGTAATCTTTGGAAAGTCAGTGCTGTTTTTGAAGTTTCCATGACCGGGTTGAGAGGGCATACTTCTTGTTCGACGTGAAGAATCGAAATATGACTTGGAATGGCCACTTCTCTACGACTCAGAGCGCGAAGCAGTGTACTCTTACCGATACCGTTCTGACCAACAAGACCATAGCGACGACCATACGCCAGTGTGAGGGCAGCTTCTGTGAGAATGCGGTTGCCACCAACTGTGATATCGATACCGTCAAGTTTGATATCCTTGCTCTTTGCTTGAGAGTCCGAGCCCAGTTGGAGAGGGTTGACAGCCATAAAAAACTCTTCGTAAGACATAGCAGCATCTGGTTCATGAAGCAGACGAGATGCTTCGTACTGCACGGTTTTCATCTGCTTCTTCTCCTGCTTGGCGCGGATCTTACGTTCGGCCTTCTCCAGCTTCTTACGATCAACGCGAGATTCCATCTTGCGTGTACCAACAGACTCCAGATCGACATTCCCCCCAGCCAAACCTAACGTTGAGGACATATTCCGCTGGGAGCCGACATTGATGGCCTGGTCAAGTTTCTTAGCAGCAAAGGGCATCTGTCTGCGCTCAGGGTCGACGTTATCAGAAGCGCTGAGAGACGAGATAAACTTCTCTACAAGGTTGCGAATAGCCTCTTCATTTTGAGTGGAGAAATCTCCAGAGGCAGAGACGAGTAGCTCCGTAACCATATCAGCGGCTTCTGCCACTGGAGACGGGGCATTTGCATCTTCAACATAGGCGTTCGACGCATGGGTCAAGTATCCCTGGAGGTCTATTAGTTCGAAACTAAAAGAATATATTAGGATAACTCCTGCGCTGACTCACAACCGAATACTCAGATATCACCCGGTCAAGGCCAGGAATCTGAGCCTGCAATTCCGCCTCCATGTCGGAGTCACTTTGCGCCGGAGTCGAGATTTCACAATGGGAGGAGATAATGATAGATGTTTCCCCCCCAAATATTATTATGGCAACAATTTTAAAGGTTCCTATTTCATGCGTTGAGCTGATTGATGACCACCTCCTTGAGTTGATTTGGTTGTAACCGCAAGACTTTGAAGTGGCGGAATTGTGGAGTAGCTGCTGCTCTGGCCCATATTGTGGGCAAGCAGTGTGCGCAACTAATCATTATGCACCCGAGACTTATCACTCACAATGAGTCATTTGAATTACCCTCAGATACTATAACTCTACAAGGCTTTCTCCTGGAGAATTTGACATTCTTTTCCCACTCACTTCCAAGGGTTTACTTGTGCAATTCATATATGGTCACGTGATCATTTTGTATCACGTGGTTTCGTACAATGTCTAACTTCCCAGCGAGGTGACACCAAACCCCAAATCTCATCGCCGATTCGGTATATATCGGATTCTCCGTATGCACTTCAGGTCAAAATCAAGAAATTCGTTTGAAGGGAAACATTGTGACCGTGACAACCTTACTCAATTGCTCAAAATAGGTATTATCCAGACGCTAAACCGAGATACAACAATGCCCCCCCGGCTAGTGTAAGTGCCAGTCAACCGCAAGGAATACCCTATCGCTAGAGGGTTCGAGATTTCATATCGATCAACGGGGGAGGAGGGGAGATTTACCAATAAAGTCTGTGCCATCCTAGCTTAGTGCTGCCAAATTGATACACAGGTGCAACTTCGGTGGTCGGTTGTCGAGGCGATAAAACCTAGGGAAGCAGGCATCATGCAGCGGCCTGAGAACAGTGACAGGGATGGAACTAAGTGTCCTTGCGATCAAGAGAGGCATAGGTCTCAGAATTTTCGAGTTACTCTTCTTTTGCCGGCTGCCCAGACTCAAGAAGCAAGGGATTGTACTCTTAAAAGCTTCAGGCAGGAGATTCCAGGCGACCTCCCTCTCGTCGGGAGACTCGCGAGCAAGGGCTTTGCAAAGAATGAAGGGAAGTGAAAGTCAAACACTCACAGTCGTCTGGCAGGTCGAAACCAAATTAGCCAATAGTAACCATTAGTCTTTCCGGGGTGTGAGACTTCGTGAGCCGAGGCTGTGCAAGAGTAGTGTGTTGGCAAGTGGCAACACGGCACTCTTGTCAGGAAGATGCAAACAGATTGAGCGTTGACTGGCTGAAATGGTAGCTCGAGGAGCAAAATCATCATACTCCAGCTACATTGTTTTACCACTCCAATTCCATCGACTCTTCGGGGCTTTTTGAGAGTAACATTTTGGGGCCATTGGGATACACCAAATGTGATACGTCATGGTGACAGTAACGTGTTGGTACATACTTATTGGAGTAGCCAGTAGGCCTCGTGGGGGCTACTCTACAAAATCCAAGTACTGTGTATGTATGTATGAGGCGGGCAAAGGCGGGCGAGCACCTGGGATTCCTAACCAGTTTAAAGTGCTCGCATGCCACATCCCCAAACAAGATTAAGTTCATGAAAGTGCTTCATTGGTTCAGGCCCTCCGTGTTTCACTAGATAGAATTACCGGGCAGCACAGAGGCTGTTCACTGTTGTTTTGGCAGTTGGCAATTAGCACGCCAAAACCGAGACATCTTCCGAAACATAGGGCTACACCTTATCGTTCAAAAAGGTTGTCACGGACTCAACCGGGCCTTGCGGGTGCGTCTTTCGTTTTGCCGAGGCGAGGAAGCCCCAGCGTTCCTTGAGTGATATGCTGCCAGAGCAGAGTTTCGAGAAGAAGCGAAGAAGAGAAAGTTTCTAAGGACCACACCGAACCTTGGAAACCTCCCGCTGTGTTCCTTGCTCGCACCACAAAAGCAGAATCCACGGAAATAAAAACCCGTTCCTGGATGCGATCGTCCATATGCGAGATCTGGTTTTTCGGCTGGAACAGCAGACAGGTTCAGCCAGCCAAGTCAGAGCGCGATCGAGCGAAGTGGAGATCGTTCCGCCGAGTTGCTCGACTCCTTGGAATATCCCGCCCTTGCCCCATAATAATCACGACGATGACGAGGACCAGGAAGTCAATGATGTGACGATCGGATCGCGTCTGGATAACATGTGCAAGAGCCGTGTACCATCGGACTCGGGGAGGAGTCGTGAAAACAGTCGCTGTTTACCTGCACGACTGGCGCCAGTCGCGATGGACAAGACAATCAATTATAGCCAATACTCAACAACCTCGACGATTCCCTCTTCCGCCGAGCCGACGAGAGTGATGCTCTGGGCCAATAGTCGGCAAGGGATGTCAAGGAGGAACAGGTGAGCTGAACAATCCCTGCCGCGCCCTGGTTTCACCTTTCGCTCCAGTTCAGCAAGAAATCCCTCTCGTTTCCCCATCCGTCGGATTATGGAGACGTCGCGACAGCATCGTGCTCAGTCCCCAAGGCCCAGCCTCCAAAGCACGGGCGGCTCGACGCAGTCACGTAGGAGAAACGAGCAGTCACATTTTATTTTGAGCCCTGGCTTAATTAAATTTAGGTCGTCTAACAAGGATGATCTTAGTCTCTCTCGTTGTTTGCTGAAGGGGATTGTTTGTTTACATCGACTATCGAGCCGTGACAAAGTGGCCCGCCCACCAAAGGGTGAGCTGTCAGGGATTGCCCTGTCTGGAAGGTCAACTCGGTCAATTTGCTGCCTGGATTGAGGTAGGAGTGGTACTTCCTCGGCAAGCAACCAGTCAAGTCTGGAGCCCGAGTCCTGGTCGAGTGTCGACCGATCGCATCTCTTGAGTAGTCATGAGTAGAGCTTAATCGATAGGATAGCAATCAGCAATATCTGCACTCGTAGCTTGTAGTTATCGGGCAGCTCCTCGAGTCTAGATACCCCACAGGCAGCTTTGATACCAAACCAGGCGCCTTGTTTGCCAATAATTCGGCACACGAGTCGTGCCTCCTGGACAATCTCATCTTGCTCCTGTGAGGCTTCAATCAAGGCCGGTATCACCGAGATCGAGTCCTCTAGACTCTGGCTGGGGGTGGGAACTGGAACTCCTAGCGTGCTCCATTCCTCTAGTCAGTGTTCCTTTCTTCTGAAGCAGACGACTGGACAGCATTCATGGGCACCAAGTCCCACCCTGCGGCTTTGTTGATTTGATATTACTTCTATGCTTATTCCGCTTCTCAGTTCCTTTCCCACTGATCTCTAGCTGACACTTTCAACTCGGTTTCTTTCCTCCTCTTCCCTTTCGCTCGCCGGCACAAAGGGTCAGAAAGGCCGCCAGCGATCTCTTTCCGACCCTGTCGGTGTCATTTGGTGTCATCTGTCCCCTCCCATTCCTTCTCGTACCCGACATTCTTTTCGGATCATTCCTTTCGCCTCTGCAAGCTCCAACCAACCAAGCTGAGCTCTCAATCTTTCCCCCCTCATCCCAAAAACACGCCGGTTTCGCACTCCCAGTTTCGCGACATTCAGAGTGTTCGATATCGACAAAACTTCAGTGATAACCATCTTAACGTTGCCCACTGGCTTTATTGTTTCCGTTCGAGAAGGCTCGTCGCCAGGCCCATCAACCAAATACTCCTCTCTTTCTCGATGTGTCCAGCCACCTGAACTTGCTCGTGCATGACAATGCAGATGGGATGCCAACTCCACCCTCCACCTCCTATCGATGTGTCCCTAATTTAAGCCTCATGGTACTTGATACTGTTCTCAGCCTTTTCTGAGAATGGAACATGTATCAACGGTGAGTTGATTAGTTTTCTAATTCCCCCCCAAAAACAAAGTTCTCCGCTCTCTTTCCCCGCCTCCAATTGTTGCGCTCTTCGCACTGCTGTGAGCTCACAAGCCTCGATTTACTTCCCCTCCTATGCTTGCATTCTATAGTAGCTAATTCAAATTTCAGCTCTGTGCGGTCAGCACTGTCGGCATTGCGGCCACCGGCTTTGCGCTCGGTCGCGTCGAACAAACCCAATCTGTAGAACCGACCCATATACAACACACTCCCTCGTTGGCAACGAATACCTCCGACACAAGACCTTCAGAAACGTTTGCGACGACGCAGTTACAGTCTCCGGCAGCTGCGAACTTCTCGAAAACACAAGAAAATGCAACACTTTGCACAGAACAGGCTGGAAATGGCATTGCATCGCCCAGAAAAACATCGTTCGCAGGTGTAAGGCTACGGCGCCGTGGTCAGACCTTGACCATCCCCCCAGTACGGACTGATGAAAATCCACCGGCGTCTTCTCATGACCGACGACCGTCTTCCTCTTGGTTACGGCGACTATCGTTCCAGCCAGAGAAGCGTTTCTCTCTCCAGAGCCCGGATTCACTGTCTTTTCCGGAGCCAGCTAGCCCAGCCCCCTCTCGTCTTTCCAGCCAACGCAGAACGCCCAACAAACTCGTCAAACGGCCGAAGTCTCATCATTCAAATGGCAATCCTTTATTTGTCCACGCCGTATCTTCGCCTCTAATACCTAATGGGCTCCGCCGACCAGCAACAAGTTATCAACGATCCGAAACTTTCAAACACAGGCCGGCTCACAGCTTGAGCTTCGAACCCAGTTTAGCACTGAGTCCTCTAGTCGAGCCCAGTTTTGGCAACCCGCCCTCGGAAAAAGAGCCCTGGCAACCCTTCATTACTCCGAGCTCCGACGCATCGCGCGAGCGACTCGACCGCAGGTTTTCAACATCAACAAAACCTAAGGAACAGGCCGTGCGGAGAATCCTTCCGCAGCCTAATGTCTCCCCGACTCTTGTTCTCGCGACCGCTATCATCCAGAAGGAAGTCGCCTCAGAAGCCTTATCAAAAACATCCGCCGTGACTCCACCAGTTGAGTTTCGCAATCCTTTCATTGCGGATGGTGCTCCACCACAGCAACTAGAGACGCATTCAACGGAGGCAGAGAAGCAGACCTCTAACCCGTCACCTGAAGAAACCTGTCCGAAATCCCATATGGAAACACCGGCTCCGTTAGGCGTTAGGATTTTTCGCAATGGCTCGTTCACTGGGCCCAAAAGGAGAGCGGTGTCGACCCCTCTGCCAAATTTAGCAAATATGGAAGGAGCTATCTGGATGTCACCCCGAGCGCCCGGGAGGCGTAACATTACAGATCCGACTGTCTTCAGGCGGCCACCGACGACGTCAAACAGTGGACTTCCAGCTTTGTTCACTTCGGGGATTATGGGGTCACAATCGAAAGTCCCCTCACCATATCACAAAGAGTGCACCAATGATCTAGGCCAGCATCGGTATCGCGACAACGGACATCGTGGCTCAACGGACGGATCAGCTTTGTCTTCGTTATACGGTTCGATCCGTCGACGCCCTAAGCGCCATTCAGTTGCCGCTTCTGACCCGGCATCAACTATCTTAGGCTCTGATGACACTCGTGTCTTTACTTCTGGCGATGAGGACGAAACTGACTTCATGAGCGATACCGCATTTGACTCCATTCGCACTCATATAACGACCGACAGTACTTGTTTCCAGTCTCCTCGGATAGAAACGATCTTCGACCGGACACTGCCTTCAGGAACTAATGACGGGCTATCCACGGTGTCAAACGGCATCGTCTCAGCCAACTCTCTCACCCCTTCAAAAAACCGGCACCTCGATTCTATTGTGGGAGAAGAAGCGAGAGAAGCGCCTGGGGTCTCCATTTTGATACCAGCGGCTCAAAATATTGTGGACGCTCCTGAAGGAGACAGCGAAATATTTTTCCCATCTGACTTGAGCGACGACGATGATTCGCGAAGCGTAATAGCTTCGCTACCTGGAGATAAAACCATCCACTCTTCTCTGACGCTCCCAAAATTTGATGCTCTCGCTCCGGGTAACACCAGTGACCAAGATTGTGGACAATACTCCTCGGCCACTCAAGGTAACCATATTCCCCTAAGAGAAACCGTCGAGTGTGGATTGAATGGGGTCACTGAAGAAGCTCATGATACATCTCTACGGATGAACATCTTCGACTGGTCTGAACAATCAAAACCTGATCGCGAAGGCACGGGGCCTGATGGGCGTCCACGAACGGTCCATGGGAAACATGGGCCTGGTATACGTGGTAGTCGTGCATCCGGACGGAAACAACCCAGTACCCTTCATTATCGCAGCCAGAGCGTCCCTGTTGCTAGAGAACCAATGGTATCCAATGAGTCAAGGCAGCCGTCGGGCAAATTTGGGACCTGGGGTTTAGGCAGTAAGGGGGTCAGTGAAGACTGGGACAGTGACTTCGAGTTCGAGTTCGAGGACAAGGACAAGGACAAGGACAAAGATGAAAGTTCCTTAGACGAAAGCAACAACCCAAGAAAGAATGTTAGCCAACGGAGCGTCATAGTACCTCAGGCGATTATGGAGCGTCAAGCTAGTCTTCATGGGCAGTTCGGACAGGTTCAGGAGTTAACTTTGTTGGTTGAAGAGCTGAGGCGATTACGGCACCAAGCCAGCTTTTTGGACATTGTTCGGGGCCCATCAAACGAACTTTGGAAAGAAGCAGAGGGGATTGTCGATCTAGCAACAATCGACGATGATGATAACAACCAATCACCGCCTAGGTCTCCTTCACTCACCTTCAGCTTCGATGAGTCTGAGGGAGAATCGTCCCAATCGAACGACCCTTGGAAGCGTGTTAGTGGAGATTCTTGGAGGGCTTCAATTTCCGAAAATCCAGGCACGCGCCCGACAACATCTCCCTATCCAGAGCAGACGGTGTCGTCCAACAAAGCAAATTCGGTCCTGGATCTGATCTATCAACAGCGTTTATCCCACGACCCCACCCGTAGCTCTCAGTTTCCACGGTCGAAGAAGCTTCCCTTCGACACGCAGTCTCTCCGCGATCTTGTCGTTCGTGCTGGCGTTGTGACTCGTGCGCTAAAAGAAGTGGTTCGAAAGGCAGAAGGGGTTCCTAATGGTTTCGAAGAAAACACACATCCCTCGCATCCACCGTTCAGTCGCATATTCGAACATCATTCTCATGATGGCTTTTCGAAGTTTGAAGCGTCCTGCATTAGTTGAAACGTCTCATTTTTTCACGTTTCACTTGATACCAGCTTTATACCCTTTCTCTCAATGTCTAATTGTACAGCCTTCAAAAGTTTAATGACTCATCCGAGTATATGGGACGACATGACCGACAATATCTAATAAAACGCCTTCCTTTCGTCGATTTCCTACCCATCAACCCCTTTTACATCTCAGTTTTGATTCTCCTTGCAGTGGTGTGGGGGCTCTTTTACGTGTCTTTTCTTCTGCACACAAATCCCGTTTTTCTTTTTTGTACAATTGATCATGTTGGTGTATATTCTTCATCCCACAGTGGCTTTATCTTGTGTACCTTGGGAGGCTCTTGTGATCGTCTTGTCGTGTTGGTGTTATCATTCTTTTTTTCTTTTTCTTTTTGACTTTTAACTGGTGTATTATGGATGTGACGGATGCTAAGGTTTAATGGTGCATGATAAAGCAAGAAAAAGAGGAAATAAAATGAGACGACTGTGTCCATGGCTTATGTGCCTCAATGCTTGAGAACTTCTGCCTACAATTCTAGTTTCCAAGGCATTGTCGCCGGGCTTGCCTTAAATAGAGTAGGTAGTATTAAGGCTACGTGTAATGACCGTTATTGTATGCGACGACATAAACAACGATTATATCCTCTAAAGTAACTATCCACGATAATGGTTTCAAGTAGGCGTCCTATTCGAAATGGGTGGCAGCAGTCTCGCGTTGCACAAATGTCCAAAAAAAAAGTGTGTCCCTTGAGGGAAAAGTAGGTACAACTCCAATTACTGATAAGGTAGTTACTAACTAACCAGTTATTATTAGACGCATAATATAAAAGCGGTGGCTCAAGGCTGTTGAGCCAATGCATTATATATAACCAACAACCAACTAGTTATGTCATAAGGAATGTATGTCATAAGCAAAGAATCGGGACCCTTTCAATAACTATCACAAGTAGAACCAATGCTGTAATGTCAAGCTACTAATCTATCACCAACGTGCCGGCATGGCTGTAATCCCCGTCACGGGACTTCGCAATGTTGGTGTATTTGGCTGCGAATCTGTTCTTTTAGCGGACTCTAATGTCAAATGGCGTTGGAGAACAGCAACCAGATAGAGACGTGCTAGCATATAGGCAATATCTAAGGACGGGTAAATACTAGCTGGTGTTTTATGGGCGAGTGGTATTACCCCACGAGTTATACTCCACCATCTGGTTAAAAAGCACCCGCATTGATTGTACTGTTATTAAGCAACTCTGCCACAGGAACCACATGGAAAGCATACTGGGTAATGGTTCGAGTGTGTTTATTTACTAACTCAAATGTAACTCCGGCTGATATCTGGTTTCCTTTAGGATACCTAGTAGCATGGGCGGTTGAAAAATATATGGCGCACTGAGTAGTTACTAAGTATCCATGTTGATAAGCCGTGCCATCCCCCGAGAGGTGAGAGCATAGTATTGACGGACTCGGTGAGAACATTTTGGAGCTACCAGCGTGCTCTTGATACTATTGACAGGAAGACCATCGGGTTTAGCCATGTTGCCTAAAGTGGGGGTTTGATGCGGGTGCGAGAACGAGAATAAGGTGCTCTCCAGTATCCAGGCCCTTTAGCTAGGCAGCTGCTTTGAAGCCTTCTCTATCAGTCCCTTGATTGTTGTTGACGAGCTAATACGGCGTACACCGAGATCATGTCCAGCACATGGAACAAGTCTTATTGAAGAAAAAGTGAGGTACGCTAATGTCTCGGGCTTAATTGAATTGCATCAGAATGAGGAGCCAAGACACGCGACAATTGAGGCATCTCTGCGAGGCTGCAGTGAATATTCCACCCCAAGTTCTGCTTGCTTGAACAAAATATCAGACCCACGCGCTAATTTATTCTTATTGCAAGTTATATATAGAAAATTCTCTACCGACGTAGACTGTATCTGGTGTCGAACACGCAGGAGATTGCCGGAGGGGTTGGCGAACAAAGTTGACCTGGAATCTTTGTCGAATGACAAGATCAGTTAAGATGGGCGTGGCGGCGCTCCGTCATCGAAGGAATGGAAGGATTGGTGGTTCCTGACGCTAGACCATTTATGGGACTCGGCTTTCAGGGGACGGGAATGGGTTTGAGGCCTTAGCGCCTTGCTTCTTCCTGCATCAAGGGACCAGCTGTGGCAAAGAGAAAAAGAAAAAGAATGTTACAGAAGAGCAGAAGGACTCAACAGGCGCAGACCGCTGGCCATATCGAGACCCCGGCGTCGCTCATAATAGTTTCTTCTTTCTCAAGGAAACCGTCAAAATTGCTCAGGGCTTGGGTGCGCAGAGGGGAAGTCGGTGGACCCAGTTGTTCCATTATTATTGCTCGGTACTTCATTTATCGACGGATGGCCCTGTCACCAGCTCAGGGGTTAACCAATTTAGAAGCCAAACCAAGGGTTCATTCACCCTTTTTGCATGGCGGCATGAGAAGCTTCGAACCCTGAACAGATGGAGCGAAAACAGTGGTTCACCCTGTCTTAAAATCCAATCAAAGCAAAAAAGAAGGCCATGATAAAAAGCGCGTCACGTCCTTACAGAAGCAAAGGCCCAATCTACGGCCCCCACAAGCGCTAAACATCAACAACTCACAGCCCATTTTGCTTCCCTCAGACAGAAGGATCACTCATCTAGACCACTACCGAGTCGTACTAGTATCTCCGACTAGTCCCCCAATGGGGCGCTGCCCTGGTCGCTCGCTCCAAAGTCACTCGTCCAGGCAGGTTCTCTCTCCTCACCCACCTCTCTCCTCTCTTCCTCTTCCACCTCACCTTCGTTTTCCCGTCGCTCTTTCCTGAAATTCTCGGATATCGACCTTTCGATATCTAGCCACTCTTTTTCGTCTCTGCCGGTGGCCGGTGGCCGCCACTCGTTCTCTTGGAACTCGCCGTTCCGTTCACTCCTTGCCCTAGATAAACGCCCAAACCACCTTGGCCTCGAACTCGGTTTCTTGTTTTTTCTTCTTCTTGCTTTGCTTGGGTTATCTGTCCCTCTGGCTTCGAAGGATTTGCATGGCACCCGGGAACTCGTTCGTCGCTTAAAAACTGACGTTCCGGGGCGCCCAACGAGCCGCTGTCAGGCTTTCATCGTAAATGCTGAACCCTGGTTTCTGAACTACCAAAAGCTAGGCGACCATGCACCGGCATCATCAGCGCCTACACCACCATGGCCAATACGCGGAAGCTGACTCTGCTCCTCTCGAGCCGATTGTCATTCCCGAAGTTCCGGGCATCGTAAAACGAGCGCCAATGCCTACGGCAGAGTCAGGGTCGACCGAGAGGTGTGAACCTGGAGATAACTCTGCTCGATGTGAGAAGAACACGAGCACGACAAACAACACTGTACTGCCTGTAGTGCTAGGAGCTGTGTATGTTCTCCCGACGTCTTATCCACTGTACCTTGATCTTCCCCGTCCATTGTGTCTAATCGGTATACAGTATCCCAATTGTCTGTGCGATTATAGTGTTGTACTTTCTGCATCGGCGAAACCTAAAGAAACTCCGAAACGAAGATGCCAATGACAAACACAAATCTCTTGACTTTGGACTAGATTTACCGGCTGGCGGCGGTAGACCTGGAATGCATGAGAAGGATGGTACACGTATCAATCATATGAAAGGTGTTTCTCTTGATATTGGGCATAGCCCGTATATGATGCCACCTGATATGCGAGGCTCAAGGGACTCAATGAATTCGCTGCCCCGCTCGGTTCTGACGGACGATGATAAGTACCGACGTGCACATCAGTACTTTTCACCTGATACGCACTCTATTCGATCCCAGCGACGAGGCCATGAAGACACAGCAAGCATTGCTGGCTCAACAAGGAGAGGAGCCTATGGCGACGACATGAACCAAGGGCTACTAGGAAATGCTCAAAGGATCTCACGCTCTTCCCCACCTCTCTACAATGCACCCAGTGAGCCCAGTCCGCGCAGCTCAGCGAACCAACCCCAAGTGCATGACGCGAGTTTTGAATTAAACTTGCCAAGGAGCCCTAGTCCCGTTCATGTTCCAGGATTGACGTCAATCAATGAGTTGGCGACAGAGAGCCCAACAGAAGACAATGCCCCTGCAGGTGCACAAGCACAGTTGAACTCTCGCCCCGAACACGAGTTCGATTTTGTGTTACGGGATACAGCTTCTGCCCACACCGAACCCAACCCTGCCCCGCTGCATGATACGTCAATTCCAACTCCTCGAATTTCTTTCCCCTCGAGCGATGGCGCTAGTGATTATGGAGACGAAAGGGCGTCGTCCAACCAAATGGTTCCGGCAGTGAACGTTGAGAAGGCAGAGTCAGGCCCTACCCATGAGGTTCCGATGCCTCCGTTACCAGAGGAGCCGCCACAGCAATCTAACATGAGCCTCGATCCTCGCCGTGATACCCGCCGCCTGACAATGGGGTTACGCCCATTGCCCCCAGAGGATCCGGCTGATAACCCCGAGCAACGTGCTAATCGTATTCGATCATTCTACAAGGAGTATTTCGACGAAAGCAAAGCGGGCCAAAGAGAAACTTACTACGAAGACTACGAAGCAGAATACTATCCGTATGAGGATGAGTATGTGTACGATCCAGTGACTGGCGAGTACTATGACGCATTCCCAGCGCCGTACGCTGAGCCAGTGACCCGTCGTGCCATGACTCCTCCGCCGCGTGCACCTCCCCGATTTCAAGGCGGGCCGCGCCATATGGCATCAGGTTCGATCGGTGGCTATAGTGAGCAATTCTATTCACCAGGCCCGCGTGCGTTCTCGTCGGCATCGGCCCGTTTCCCTGGTGCTCGAGGGCCGCGCAAGCCAGCCCCTCCGCCAGCCCCTCTTACCGTTCTCCCAACTCCACACTTGCTTAAGGACGATGCCATTATGACGGCCATTGATTTTGCTCCGGGTTCGAGCTTCAGGGACCAAAAAGACGGCCGCCCAGAGACACCTCTTGGTGGAGTACGGCCTTATAGCCCGATGGTTCGAGCACACACCCCTCTTACTTCGGTATTCGACGACTTGGCACCTATGCCTAGCCCGTAAGTTTCTATATCTCAACTATAATTGCTTAATCACGATCAAAACTAACATTTTTAACAGACACCAACTGCGAAAGTCAGGCGCTTTTGATAATTTAGATTTTGCTCCCCCACCTCGTTTCAAGACCCAGGAGACTGCGAGCGATGCCGGTAGCATCCGCAGCACGCGAACCGGGGTCTCAGCAGCACATTTGAATAATATCCGCACTGGTGCGTACCGTGTCAGCCGACTGCCCCCGGAAACTGTTGGTACCAGGGATGACTTGATGTCGAACCTTCGTCCTACATGGGATATGCGGCAATAAATATCGAATCCTTATGACGACTTCCCACTGTATTCTGGAGTTGACATACCATGTTATGATCTGTACTATCGAGTTTGATTTGCTCTTGTGAAATCTGGGTTACTGGTAACTTATTCACGCTCATTGCATAAATGGCATACAAGAGGCTGTTGTTTATTGTCATATTTCATTCTATTCGTGTATCTCTGCTATTAGGAGTCGGATATAAACGGCACATCATTGTTATTTTTTTGGTACGAAGTCAGAACAGGCTCGTCTTTTACCGGGGTTTCAGCTTTTTGTACTTTTGCTGAAGGATGTACCCTTGTTACTTACTGCTCGGGATTTCCTTCGGCCACCCTCAAAGTGAGGATACCGCAATTGAACATATTGTTTTTACAGTGATAAGAATCAGTTTTCAATGCCACATGGCAATTGAGATAATTGTCGGATTGAAAAGAAAGATATGGCAGAAATGATAAACCTCAGGTAGTTCTTGCGCTCATATGCAAAATGGAATACGGGATACGAGGCCACCGATGGAAGGAAGCACAGCCACCTGCACCGCTGGTCTCCAGGGCGTCAATCCATGCTCAGCCATGGAACCTGAAAGGAGGCTCGAGGCTCAGCTGCCCGGTACAAGTCGGAACTGTAGGCGGACCGATCAACGAATCCTGGCTTGCCTATGAACGCAATCGTATTCTTCGGGACAGATTACAGGATCTGGAATCTCTCCATCACAAGGTTTGCTCGATATGAACTTTTGGGGTTCGGTTTAAGCCTGATCCTGACAAAACTCACAATATAACTACATAGCAGTTAATGGTAGATTATCCTGTTAGTTTACCTGCCTTTATGACATTGGGCAGGGGTTTCAAGTGGTTGAATTTCCTCTGTCTTTCCCACTCAAACGATCGAGATTATGAATTGATGATCCAATAACGATCAACGAATGTCGGCATCCACGGATCCATAGGGGCGACTAAGCCGAATTGAAAAGGGGGGCCCAACCCGAATCCGGGAAGCCAACGTCGCTGCTCTGGGCTTCATTGGATCCATAATCGTTCGTCGTCGTGAGACATGGGAGCTCTCTGCAACCAGCTTCGGTGGCATTATTCCTGCTTAATTCATCGAATCCGTCGCCACCTGTTCTTTGGGGACTGATATGCAGGACAGCCTGATGCGCATTCGGAATACCAACAAAGCAATTATTGGAAACCTGGTTGCAAAGATCCTCCTGTTGTAAAGACGGGGTTTCCGATCGCAGCACGCCAAGTTACTGCGTGCGGCTGTTTCAACGCAGTTCCAATGGAGAATTCCAGACCAACTCGCTGGACTTTAATTAATAATAATTATAATGCGGTCGGCCTGTGGGATCTATAATCTTTCTTTGATTTTGTCTCTGTTTAAAAGGCTGTTGTCCACTGGGACTTGGGGAAGACGAGCTGTTGCTAAGAATACTGCTACGACGTACTAGTCAGACTTCCAGTGCCTGGGCCCACTGTTATTACAGGCTGAGGAGTTGGGACACCGTTCTTTTCTTGGGGTCTCTCCACTTTCACGCCCGCTCAATCTCAATCTCATCTCACTCACTCGCTCTTCGCCCTCTCTCCCCTTCTCTTTTCTCTTTCTTCGGTTCCGTCCCTTCAATTCTTTGCCTGCCACCATATTTTGGCCTCTCCACCCTTTTTAATATGAGAATATTCTCTTTCTTTGCGTGAGGCTCGATTATCATTAATAGGTGCGCCTGGGTCGAGATTCCTCAAATTGCCCCTGACGGCTCGTTAGCCAAGGCTGCCCTTTACACCTGCACGCCTGCCACCGTTCACAAAAAACAACCGTCGACCTTCATTCTACCAATACTATCCGTTTAATTATATTTTTCATTTCTTTTCGATTGGGGATTCGAATTTTGAAAGTTGATGAAAGTCGTCATCGGCTACATCTCGAGTAATTAATTGACTTTTGTTTGGATATTTGCATTCGACCGTTTTCACGGACAAACACCGGATTTCAATCTAATCGATTTGCGGGAAAAGAAAATTTCGGGTGGGCATCACGAGGTACCCGGTACTAAGTTCAGACATCATGCCTTCAACCCCAGCGCAACCGAATGCCACGGCGACTTCGGATACGGACTCGACCGAGAATACGCCATCTCCAACTCCCACCGAGTCTGAACCGACTTCTCCCTCGGAAACACCAACATCATCTGAGGAACCGACATCGTCAAGCAGTACCGAGAGTACCTCATCTACGGAAACAACCGAAAGCACCTCAACGACCCAAGAGTCTCCTACACCTACTAGCACTGCGACGACGACTACCACCACAGACGAGTCAACTTCATCTACTACTGATGAACCGACTTCCAGTACTGATGAGTCGACTTCCAGCGCAGAGACCAGTCCAGAAACAACCACAACCGTCGTTACTGTAACGGGTTCGACAACTACCAGTACAATAACAGATGGAGATGCGGCTTCAACCATAGGGTCATCATCCACTGCTTCGGCAACAGACACAGACGGCGGTGGCTCCGGACTGTCAGCAGGTGGTACGATAGCTGTCGCAGTTGTGGTTCCGGTCGCTTCTGTCGCTATAATTGTCCTATTAGGGCTGTGGCTCTGGAGGAGACACAAAGCAAAGAAGGTAGCGGAAGAGGAGCGCAGAAAGGAAGTTGAGGAGTACGGGTTTAATCCGAACGGTGACCCAACACTGCCCGCCGTAATGGGCGGCGGTGCAGACGATAACTCAGGATATCGTGGATGGGGGACAACTTCTGCAGGCCGTAAAGCGTCCACGAATCTATCAAGCAGTGCTGGCGTTGGCCTGGCAATGTCTGAGGCTGGAAGCCAGCCGGGCTACCAACACGCCGCAACCCCCAGCGATGGCACCATTCAATATTCTGAAGGACATGGTGGTCTTGGTGAGACCGAACCCTATGGAATTCTGGGCGCGGCTCCTGTCGCTGGCGCTGCTACCTCTAATCAGCGCAATGTCGATATCAACCGTGGCCCATCCAATGCATCATCCGCATATTCTGCTGCAAATCATTCGGATATCTCAGAGGAAAGCCACATGTCTGCCGCACATCCAGGTGGCCCATACTATGATTATACCGATGCGCAGCAACCATATGGGGGGTATAGCGACCCATATGGAGGCCAGCCAGTGATTCGGGATGTCCAGGCACGCCGCAACACGCAGATCCAGAATCCGTCTGTGTTCCCGCGGCAAGGAAACGCCGGAATCGCGCAGAATTTCTGAGAAATATGTAGAGGTCTGATTTTTATTTCTTATATATATTTACTGGAGGATCTAAACATCAACTCTGATTGTGCGGTCAGATCTTTGAACTGGATCGGACTGGGAAGCCAATCCATGGCTCGGCGCAACTTCGAACCAGCGTTCGGGTTTTGCTGATTTCACGATAGTCTGTCTGGCTCGTGTGGTTTTCTTTCTCTCCCATTTGAATGTGATACCAATTTATATTGCGATCTTTATATTTTCTTTTCCCTTTCATCCTATACATTACCTTCGCTATCTTGGTGGAACCTGCTCTGCTGCCTTTTCTTTCTGTTTTGTGTGCTATGTGTGTGTGTGTGTGTGTACATTGACGACTGTTCTTTCGGCTGAGCTAGATGCGAGGAGCGCTTTGAGATCCGCTTTCTTAACCCATCAAACCAGTCATTTCCCCCTTCTTTTTTGGTTTCTGTCATTGATGTTCCAGCCTCTTGCCTAGATGCATTGCCTCGTCCTGGGAGGTCGGCTCTCCTAGCCCCTCACTTGCACGGGTTTGGCAATAAATAAAGCTGTACATTTCAAGTCGAATATACGTCACAAAGTGCAACTTTGGACCTATGTCTTCTACTTCATAGCTTAGGAGCTAAAGGAGCCGGAGTGGGAATATTCATCCTCGGGTCGGGGTTTTACCGTACTTAGTCAAGTGGTTGAGGAGCAGGAGCAGGTATAGTTATAGTTATATATATATATATATATTTTCCAATAACAGTTTCATTGTTCAGTCGGCAAAGAAGAGATTGACCCGCCTATCAGTGGTCAGGTATCTACATGAGGCTAGGTTCGCTAGCAATTTATCAGTCTTGAATGGCCTTAAAACGCCGCATCCAGCGAAGATTGACGATGAGGCTACGAGCTGATCTCATGTCTGCAAAATGGAAGTGCGACTGGTGACATCATCTTCAGGAATTGGTGCTTCAGCCCAAGGTTTGAAGCGAGAACAAACCAAGAGGGAGAACCACGGCCAACATCAACAACAGATCGGGGGGCTTGTTTGGGCAGCGCACGTTGCGATTGAGGTGGCTTTGGTTGGATTGTTATCCAGGGCCTGCAGCTTTAGTGTGGCCAAAGGGCATGCAACGTGGGCTCGTTGGTGGTGGTGATTGGGTCGGAGCCAGCTCCCTCAGAGCTCTCCACCTCACCCTTTCCCTTCCGCTTGACATGAACATCCTCTCAGCACTTGCTTTCAAGTCCTCCCCATATGTCTGTCGCCCGTCGTTTGCCATTTCTATTTGCTCTTTTCCCGGGCCATTCGTCCCTTTTGGAAACGATCCCCTGGTCACTTTCCATTTAGGTATGTTGCTGGAGCGTCCCCCGCCATGACCTGCTTCGGCTTGTACTGACGCAAAAAAAAAAAAGAAAGAAAGAAAGGCAAAGCTTACTTTAGGCACGGTTTCAGCATACCTTCCAGTTGGGTTAGGTAAAAAGAGATTATACATCGCTCATTGCCACTTCGATCTCAGTGAATATACCATGCCTATATCATCGCCATTTTTGTAGAACAAGGGATCAAAGACGTGCCCTTGGACTTCTTGCGCGGCTGAGTACCTACTTCGGGGTACTAAATATACCCGCATTTGGACTTAATTGAGTGCGACGGAGTATAGTAGGCTGCCCGAGGAATCGGCGCCCTTGAGTCGTCATCTTCCTATCCCAACTCGGACTCCACACGTCTCAACTCTAGAACGACGTCTTCTGGATCCTGCTGCTTGTCTTTCACCTACTGGCAGCTCTATCCATCTGTCTTTGCCCCACTTCAGCACGCTTGTCTGCCCAGAGACTACTTTGCGTCCCCTCTGTCGAAACACCTCCGCCGAGGGGTAGGTTTGGTTATCCTCGCGGTCACCTCTTCCACTAGTTTTCCCCCCCTCCTCCTTTTATTTTCTTCTCTACTTATTCTTCCTTTTACTTAAATCCTACTCTTCGAATCCATTACGGATCTTCCCATTGACGGCCTTCCGGTTTTGACTGCCGCTCAATTCGCCATTAACTGGGCATTGGTCCCCCCGCCTGGTTAGCTACATCTGGGTTGAGGTACTGGCAAAGAGCCTTTGGCCTTTGAAGTGCGTCTGTCAACATGTACGTATCCCGTCAGAGGGAGAATCTTTGTTGGAGCTACGGGGCAATCGACTGCAAATCGCTGCAGATTACTGACCGTTCCGATGCAGGAAGTTCGGCAAACAAATCCAGCGCAGGCAGCTTGATCTGCCGGAATATGCCGCGAGTTTCGTGAATTATAAAGCATTAAAGAAGGTCAATAGTTGCCCATCTCGAGACCGTCTTTACCATTTGTGCTGATGCCAAACAAAACAGCTTATCAAACAATTGAGTGCAACCCCGACTATTCCCGCCCAGAGCTCTGTGACCGTCCCTCAAAATGCCTCCGAAGCGCAAGCTGCGCTTCGCGCCAACAAGGAGGTGTTTTTCTTCCGACTGGTATGGCACCTTGGAGAAGAGAACCACGCGCTCGGAGGTTTACTAAATTTTCCCACCAGGAGCGCGAAATCGAAAAAGTCAATACTTTCTACCTACAGAAAGAAGCCGAGGTCTGTCTCGAGGCTTTAAATACGTCCGAGCTTACATTGTTTCTAATACTAAATAACAGTTCTCGCAACGGTTAAAAACCTTGGTTGATAAAAAGCGAGTCGTGCAGTCGCGAACGGTGACTAAATCTAAAGCTCCAGCAAACCTTGTCGCACTCCTCGAAGGCCTCCAACAGTTCGATGGCGATTTGAATAAACTCCAGGTGAGCTCGTTGGCATTTAGTCAGTTGGAAGAATCGGTTCTCATGCCCTTTGTGTGCGATACAGCAATTTGTTGAGATCAATGAGACAGCTATGTCAAAGATCCTCAAGAAGGTACGTCAAAATGGAGATTTATGTTCCTTTCTATGGATTTGATATCGCTAACTTGGAAATCTAGTGGGACAAAACGTCAAAGGTCTGGATTATTGTCCATCTACGCACCCCTCATCCTTCAAGTTTTTTCTCTTTACTTGCGTTCAACCCGCTTACCATATTTTCTTGACAGTCTCGCATGAAGGAACTATATCTTCACCGCGCCGTCGAAGTACAACCATGTTTCAATAGAGATGTTTTACGTGACCTTTCTGATCGGGCGACTACCGCCCGAATAGAGCTCGAAGCTTGGGCGGAGGGTGAAAATATACAGTTCGATACGACTCGTTCAGCCGAACGGACCACGGCCCTTCAGCCTTTCGGCTCAGGAGAAGAAGACCTTGATCTTCAAGTTCTGCAGTCGGCTACTGCGGGGAATCTACAGGCCTTGCGCGAGTGGGCAGACAAGCTGCAAAAGTCCCCTGACTCCCGCGAACGAGCTACGCGTACTTTCCTCGCCGCAATCAACGAATTCTCTGACGATGTCCTTGCCATCCTTCTTGGGAGTAAATTGGTCGATATTTTTGCTGAGGATGATATCAACGAGCGGAATTGCCTGCACGAGGCGGCCATCTCTGGCCGGAATTTCGTTTTCAAGGCTGGTCTAGAGGCGGGTGTCCAAGCATCTCGGACAGATGTCTATGGGAGAATACCCCTTCACTATGCTTGTATACATGGCCGTGTGGAGATGGTGCAGCAGCTACTAGAGACGGATCCTAGTACTGTTGACATGATGGACCACGACAATTTCACCCCGTTGATACATAGCATTGTCAAGAATCAGCTGGACTGCGCTGACCAGCTTCTCCGCCATAATTCCCGCATCGACCCCGTATCCGAGTCCGATCATATTCCACTGAATCTGGCATGCCAACATGGGTCACTCCCCATTGTTAAGATGCTTTTAGAAAGGAAGGCCCAGCTCCTCCCCGATGCGGAAGGCCTCTATCCTCAGCACATGGTGGCGCGAGCTTCACAGTCTCCCGAAATTCTGCTATTACTCAAGCAGCACGGTGCGGATCTTAACCAAAGAGATAAGCTCTACCAGTGGACGCCTCTTTTCCATGCTGCCAGTGAGGGTTGCGTCAATTGTTTGCGAACGCTTCTGGAGCTTGGGGTAGATGCGGATGTTAAGGATGAGAAGGACCTGGCAGCAATGTACTATGCTGCCTGGGAAGGCCATTTGGAATGCATGCTCTTGCTGTGGTCTCACCATACTGAGTCACAGCAGTCCCATCGACCATTGGACATTCTGAATGGCTTGAGACTCCAAGAGCATAACTCTACTATTTCCTGGCAGGAGCAAACTACAACAGAGGCCGATGATATGGAAACGGTGGACGGCATCCCCATCCTATCGCTTCCTCCACCAATCATTCCACTCCGACGATATGGACACAACTTCTTGGACAAAAAGGTTTTCGTCCAGATTTTGTTCGATCCTGGTAGCTCAATTTCCTTTGACCAAGCTGGGCGCTATCCTGCTGCTCGGTTGACTATTTCTTCGAAACTTTCCGAATTAATTCCGCGAACTGTGATGCTCCCAATTCAAGAAGACTCGCGAATGATTTCATTCCATGTTGATACCCTGCAAACTTTTACCGTGGACTTTGAGATTTTCCCCACGTTTGGCTCCAAGGTGATCGCTAAGACGGTAGCACTTCCGACAGTATTCAAAGCAGAGAAGTCCAGCGCTGGCTCCTGTTGTTTGCCACTTTTCGATCCTCGATTACGATCGATTGGGCAGCTTCGCTTTGGATTCCAAGTCATCAAGCCATATCATGGGGACCCTCTAGAAATCACCCATTTCGCCACATACTGGAAGGCAACGAGCACTGGTGAATCTGATCACAGTGGCTTGGTCACTGGATCCAGTCTTTCGGGAGACCATATTCAACTTTTCGTACAACTCACAAGGGATAGGATACCCGTGGTCCACCCACAATACACGGTGAAACACTATGGCATTGATATTCCTCTCTGCCATCTTACTTTATCTGAATTCCAAGCCCTCGGTGCTGAAAAGGCTGTTAACAGAGCAGATATTCTCCAGTTTCTGCAGACACGTGCTTCTCAAGACATAGCCCTAACGCATAGAATACTCGCCGCATCATTCTTATCTCTACACGAGGTTTTCGGGAACCTCCCGGTTGATGTCAATGTCAACCTCTCTATCCTTTACCCATCAGCTGCGGAGGAACAATCTTTGAACATGACCTCTATGGCAGACGTTAATACATTCGCCGACGCTATCTTGACAGTCGTTTTCGACCATGCTCGTGTAGCACGCGATAAAAACCCTGAATTCATGCGATCTGTCGTGTTCACGTCTTACAACGCTAATATATGCATTGCTTTGAATTGGAAACAACCTAACTGTAAGTTCCCTGCTATATTAGGCGCTACGGATATAATACTGTGTACTAACCCAAATTCTTAAGACCCTGTGCTCCTTTGCAACGATCTTGGTCAAATCCGCGATTTGGCCCGTGACGCCGGGACCCATCCAGATGTTGACAGCAGTGGTCGGGCGTCAATGTCTATCAAGGAATCGGCGCGTATAGCGCAGAGCAACAATTTTATGGGTCTGATATGCCGATCCAGCCTTTTGGTATGCATCCGTGATCTCGGGACAATTCACTCCAATACATATTACCACGCACACACTAACAAGATATCTCACTTATAGAACGTCGTGCCGGCTCTGGTAGCAACTATCAAGGAACTCGGCCTTGTCCTTGTAGCGGATACCTCCGATGAAGCCGAACAACCGGACAGCCAAAGTCTGGGCGCCGCCGGCTCTATGGGCGTGGCCGAATTGGCATACCGCATGCCTGAAGGTGTTAATGGTTTAATGAAAGCTAACGGAATTTTGAGGTTCAATGATATGATCGACATGTGATGTGACTTGCGTCTTTTTTTAATTTTTCATATCCACCCATACCCCGTATAGCTTCTTTGTCTCTTTCCCTTTCCATAATTTCCTATATATCTCAAGGAACGAAGATCATGATCTCTCAAGCAGTGTTGCCTTTTTTTTTTTTTTTTTTTTTTTCATCGGTGGCTATCTGTGTGTTGTTTTATTGCATTTTCATCAGCAGCATTTGTTTTTTAGTGTTGCTTCTCTTTGTTGAAAGTTTTCCGTTTTTTTTGGTGAATGAGAAAGACCTGGATCAAGTTTTTTATTCTTTTCTATCTCATAACCCCCCTGTTTGGCGAATACCCGGTGACAAAACTGCGAGAGTGGAGGGATTAGATCTAACTAATGTACAATGTACAACACTAAGGTGTCCAATATCTAATTTAAAGAACGCTATGCAACAATTAGAAAGCCCGATGTGGTATAACACAGGCCACAGGTCGTCCGACAGGTTCAAGTAGGCAATAATACAATGTGTAGGGAAATGCATTGGCAGGAAACGAAAACTATTTGGCTTTCGGTTTGCCCTTCACCACATCCCAGCCCCATTTCCTCAGCTGCTTGACAACCTTTGGCGTGATAGCCGCTGTCAGAGGCACACGCACGAAAATGAAACTCTTGTGGATGGCATAAGCAAGAGCCAACTGGGTCCATAGACCTAGCAAGGTGAATAGTTAGTACCATAGGTCAAAACAACTCCAACAAAAAAGGCATAAAACATACTAGCTTCCTCAGCTGGCCCCTTCTTCTTCTCAATAGCTTGAGTTTCGGATCCCTGCCCTTCGTCCTCTTCCTCCTTGGATTCCTCAAACGCCCCGGGCCAAACCTTGTTAGCACCTCCTTTGATGCTTTCAACAACAACATGCTCGTAATGACCGATCTTGTCGGCGCCCAGAAGTTTCACAGCCGCAAAACAGAACGGAAAGTCCAACGCCGAGAGAAAAAGGTATATCCAGAGAGCAGACCAACCATATTCCCGGGACAAGGTCTTGAGACGCTGTGAGAGGGAGGGCGCCGCGTTCGGGGATTGGTATGCGTATCCAGAGGATTTGTTAGACCGGGGCCGCGTGCTGTGGAAAGCGCGTCCGGCACGGAACGTATTTTGAAATCGGGATTGCTGGACTGGTTTCAGCGGTGTCTGCCTTTGGAGAAGCTGGTTTTGCGCGTACGGCGTGAGGGAGAAAGGGCGGCGGGTTGGCAAGCGGGTTGCGGATGAGGGTGTGACGGAGGTGAATTTGAAAATAAGAGGCCGTTGAGTCCAGCGCTTGAGAGGGTGTTGAAGAGACATGTTATGTTATACACGGCGAGGACTTTGTTTCCTTGCACTCCTGGTCTTGTTGTCTCTTTAACCTTTTCCAGGTGCGAGACGAAATTATGCAAGAGAAGTGATAGATCGTTATACTATCTTGTTCATGTGTAGTATTGAGAGGGTAAGATGTCGAATATATTATTATCTTAAGAAGGAAGTCGAAGGTAGTAGGATGACGCAGAGAGAAAATTATAAGGTTCGGGGACGGAGGTGAAAGCGGATGTTCCGGGACGGCTTTGTTGCGGCGTCGGAGTTAAGTTTTCTCCCAGTATTTAACAGACGATGACAACGTGAGACCACGTCTATTATTTTAGAATGGCCTATTTTCATTTCTATTATTATTATGCAGAAGCGACTATTTTCCCTAAATTCCTGAATACGGAAGATCTCAAGACTGCGGTGTTTTATGCCTCATATATCGGGCATAAATTCACCGCCTAGCCAAATATCGATTCGAAATTTCTCTCCAATTCCAATCCATTGTAAAGAAGCCAACGCTACACACAACTAACACTCGCCATGTCTCCACGTCTACCAAGGAAACTGGTACAACTTCCTTTCTCTGTCGGTGCCTTTACTCCCCAAGTGGCCGCTCAAAATGCTATTCCCACCCGCACATTCGGCATTCGCTCCTTAAATCCTCCCAAACATTCGCGATATAATGAGGGCCCTGACCTCCCCGTTCTCAAGTCAACCCCTGCCGCAGCCCTGGAGCGTAAAGCCAATACATTACCGCCTCGCACCGGTGCAATCACGATCAAAAAGGGGATGACTGCCATTTTCGACCCCGAAACAGGGAAGCGTATCCCGTGTACTGTTCTCCAGTTAGACCGCGTCCAGGTCGTTGCGCATAAGACGAAGGACGTACACGGCTACTACGCTGTACAAATCGGTGCAGGATGGAAACATCCTACCAATGTGACAAAGTCGTTATTGGGTCACTTTTCAGGACAAGGAGTGTCACCAAAGCGATATGTGTATGAGTTCCGGGTCAAGGATGAAAGTGGCCTAATCCCTGTTGGTCAGAGCGTGAATGCAGATTGGTTCCAGGAGGGCCAGTACGTGGACGCGAGGTCGAATTCAAAGGGTAAGGGGTTTGCAGGTGTGATGAAAAGACACGGCTTCGGAGGTCAAGATCGCAGCCACGGTGTCAGTTTGACGCATCGTTCGCTTGGTTCAGCGGGTCCTAGTCAGGGTGGTGGCTCCAGGGTCTATCCTGGAAAGAAGATGGCAGGAAACATGGGGAATGAACAGAACACAGTGCAAAATTTGAGGATTCTCAAGGTCGATATAGAGAATGGGCTTGTTCTGGTTAACGGTATGCGACCTTTCTCTTCAACTGACTTGGAAAGCCGAGGCTAACTTTTGACTCCATAGGTTGCGTGAGTGGCCCTAAAGGTTGCGCTGTCAGGATACAGGATGCAATCAAGAAGCCGTGGCCAACAATCGCGGAATCGGTTGAAGCGTCGACGTAACTTCGGCCTGGTCCTTTTCTTGAAAATGTACTATTACATTATTTTGTTTCTAGAGTGGCGTCTGTATGATACATAAATTATATCCTCATTTTTTTAGTTGCATTTTTCTCTGGCCAAATCAGCTGTTCCTGTTCAAGGTTCGCTATAACGAATAAATAAATGCACAGCCCGAACGCCTCGACCTAATGCGCAAGGAATATCCAAATATAGTTTGGGAGGGGGCCGTATAAAAATTGCTCTAGCAGTCGTTTCTAGTTCCCGACATTTGCTCATTCCTGGAGGAATGGGTCGTAATTATTCTCTAGGAGCTGGATCACATTCCCGTCTTCTGTCTCCAAGCTCCATTCTTCGGTGCGGAACTAAGCGCCGATTCTATTAACAACCAATTTCTTTGATGCGGTGGCAATTGAAAAACTTACAAAACTCATACGGTCCGGCCGAATGCTCTTGAACTTCATTTTCCCTTGTGACTTCGTCCCTTTCACCCAAAAAGATATATCAATCCGCCCATGTAGCTGATTCATCTCCCCGCTAATCCATGGAATCTTCTGCGCAAAGTAGATCTGATCGCCCAGGATTTCTCGCGCACGAGGTGAGGTCCGAAGAGCATACAAAGTGCTACTCACAACACTTGAAGAAGACTTTTGGTAGTTGAAGATGCCGAGCATGGCGGCGCCTACAACCACTGCGAAAATCGGCAAAGTTCGGATCCATCGCCGGCCCTCAGAGTTTACGGAGGGGAGTTCACGGTCTGCTCGACGTTCTGTTATAGGGCCGGAATTGGCAGCTGGGGCGGGGATGAGGGTGCGACGGGGAGAAAATCGGATGGTTGTGTTTGGGAGTCGCGAGACGCCGAGGCGTCTCCGAACAATTTGGAAAACCATTGATTGAGCGTAGCAGATCAATTAAATCCGGTCTTCTAATGTAGTCAAGAGAGACCTTGCGAGATCGCGTGTAGAAGGTGAAAGTGATTGGGAGAGACGGGGTACATATGTGACCGAGGGTTGATTGGAATAAGCAGAGCGGAATTGGAAAATCAAACAAGACAAACCGGGGCATCTGATATACTCTGTGGTGACCATGAGCTAAGACCCCCTCCGAGACTGCCCTTGTGCTCAAAATTTCGTGTCAACTACTCTTAATAAACGACGTATTCAAAATACGAATGATCTATTCAGATGGAATCCGCGAGACTACGCAAGGCATTTCGCTATCCGGATGACTCGGGCGATGACATTGCCCGAGAGGAACTAGACGAAGAAGGTCCGCTGAAACTCTGTTCCCCAAAAGATTGCTCCTCTGATGTTTGTTTCTAGAACAGGAACGTGTAATCAAGAACCTGAAAATACAAAATGAGGAACGAGATTCGCAGTACAGTGTAACTATTCGCCTGCCCTGCTTTGCTCGCGGCCGTTATGTACATGGATACTGATGATGGTACCCAGGTAGTTTTCGCTGCAATTCCCCTCTTATCGATAATAGTATTTGTCCCATCGCTGCTATCCTCGCATGCGCTGGGAGTATTCACACGGTTTTTGTCCCTTATCAGCATAATATCGTTGTTAGCTACCACCTATACGATAAAATATGTCCCGCCGCAACGTCCCGACCCGAAGGGCAAGAGGCCTGTACGACATCCGGACCTTGTGCGGAGGTACATAATTCCAGGAAATTCTGGCATAAGTGCTTTCTTGGTGTTGGTTTATTTTACTTCCTCAGAGGCGTCAATTGGGGCCCAGCCTGTTGTGTACCTCGTTCCTGTCGGTAAGTCCTCAAACATCTAGTAGCCTTTTGCTTGATCAAACTCCGTTGTTGTTCCGGATTTGCTTTCTTGGGGAAATGATGACTGATTGACGAAAGCTTTACTAACCACTATTCTGATTGTTCGCCACGTTATGGTGTCTGTTGATCTCAAGCCGCTGGAAGATCTTCGATATGAGTACAAAGGAGCCTAGGGTTGAGTAGCATTAGATGCTTGGCGGGTCGATTATTTGGTTATGATCCGCACATATAGTCTAACTACTACTAGTATCTGGCAAGGACAAGTAGTATGTAACCAGCTCCGCTACAGATGCTCTCAACGTCACGAACAAATTATATTCATCTATGTATTATAAGCAGCCCGGCTTCTCAAAGAACGGGCTTTCGGCAATTCTGAAGTTGCACGACTACACTCAAGTATCAAACGGCCCGAGGACCGATGTTTCCAGTGCTGGGTCGACAGGAATATTAGCGTAATCTGCAGACGAGAATGCGGCTCGGGCTACATGCTCCAACTCCAACTGGCTGTAATCAGAATTTTGCGACATATCGGGGTAGAACTCGACCTGTATTGAATTGTCCTCTAGAGCTTGGTTACGTTTAGCATCTGCGTCCTCCTGGTGCTTCCTGAGCCGACCTATCTCATCACTGCCGGCTTTCTTTAACCAGCCGAGATTTGAGTGTCGGAAGTCCACTAAGCTCTCCACGCTGCGGACATCCGCTACCTTGCTCGTGTCGTGGCCAAGCGATGTACACGTGGGCTCAAACGGTGTCATTCTGGGATTTTTGCGGCAGGCGCCACAGCTGCAAATCTTTCGACACCTGGGACATTCCCAATAAATGGTCTCCAATATCTCTCGAGGTAGCATATTGAATGCTCTGAATAGGCTACCATAGCAGTATCTTAAGGAGCATTTCGGATTCGAACAAGAGGCCAGCTTCCACTCCGGCTCTATATATTTGCAAATGTGGCAGCGGGGAGCTTTTGACTTTGATTTCTTCCTGCGCTTCGTCGGGCGGCCATCTTTTTCAGGTTCACTCGTCTCATCTACTACCTCTTCGACAATGGGATTTGGTTTGGTGATATCAACCCATGGGCGTCGTTTTAGTTCCTCTTGGCATATTTGTGCCAGGCTTTTCTTGCCCATCTCTGCGCGCTCTATGCGGAATGGCCGGTATCTGTCTCCGATATCAGGATTGAACCCAAGAAGCTGCTGCCTCCAGGTTTCGTGCTTCCCAAGAAGCTCTTCCCATTTGAATTGCTCGGCCCATTTTAGTTTTGAGATACACGCACAGCTTCGACCCATAGCATAACACTCCATGCAGACATCGTAAGGAAGGTTTTCCCCGGCTGGCATTTTAGCACAGGATGGGCATGTCAAGAACCGATTGAAGATGTTGCCTCTGCAGTAAGCACAAGTGACATTGCTGTCAAATGGTATGAATTCAATGCTCTTCTCTTTAGGTGGGGTTACTGAAAACGATTCGGAGAGCAGAACTTGGTTGTAAAGAGCAAATAGTTGTTCGAATTCGCCCTGCAGTTGCTGGACTCTTGGGTGGCTAATACTCGCTTCATCGACGCTATTAAGGAGCACTGAATATTGTTTGAGCGAATGGAATACTATGGCTTTGTTCTTGTATTGCTCGTCTCGACACACCATTCTAGCGTTCGGTAATGCTTCGTTCAGCGCTCTTTCTAGCGTTTCAACCGTCGTCCTATTCCATGCGACCTTTATTGTTCGCGTTCCACGATTCCACACTTGGTGTGCGGCCAATGGAGGCACAAGGACAAAATCGCCTGGCCGCTGCTCAACAATATATGTGGTAAATGGAGCAGCTTTCCATGCATTTATTTGCGCAAAATGGTCCTCTATGTTTATGTCATGGCCCAGTACAGACACCCAGTATTCTGACACGAGTTTTCGGTCTTTGCTACTGGTCATAAACCATATCGAAGACCCTGGATTTGTAGCCTTACTATTCTCAATTGATCCGTCTGACGCGTCCACCATGAGATTTTGGCCAAGGCTAGCGCACATCTCTTGATGCGCTGGCGTATACGTTCCCTCATGGCCGATGTAACACATCAGATTGTCGGCACGCATGTCATGCGGGAGGCAACTCATCAAGTCACCTGCTTTGGCTACCCGACTCCCTGGAGCTTGTCGTGTTTTAAGGAATGAGGATGAGTTCGCCCCCGGACCTTCGAAATTCTTAGGCTCGGCCGAGTTGTTAAGGTAGAATAAGAAGGGAGGTACAATCTTCTTCAAGTAATCGTGCCAGATTTTTGGGCAATCAATGTCTTTGAGGTATAGTCTTTGGAGGCTTGGGTCTTTGTAGTTATATCCATTCCACTGGTCTGTAAGCATTGGCAGGTTCTTCAGGTAGTGCCCAACTGTGAGCGGTACACTCTTTTTCGCTGTCAGGTCTCGGGCGTCCTCTCCTGTATTCGATATTCTTATTAGCACAGGTAGAGATCAAAGAAGGGGTCGGAGCGAAAGGGATTCATGCTCACGCTTCGCAGAGTAGTGATTTCTCAGCCATTTCTCAGAGAATATCGCACTATCAAGCTTCTTCTCAAACCCTTCAACGACAAGGGGCAGCCCCCGCACAATAACGTGAAGAAGTACAAGCTTTTCAAAGTTTTCAAGGCCATTCTCGTCTATTGCATCGCAAGGGATCCGCACCGCCTCTTCGAAGTTAGGTGTTGATCTTATAAGATCCGGAACATCTAAATTTGGAGACAGCGGCTCAAAGGCCGCTCGAGGCCGCTGAGCTGGCATCTTTACGGCGATTTAATGTACCAAGTTGGACCCGATGCTTGTGAAGATGTGGAAATATGCGCTTCCCACCAAAAGAGTAGCAAATACCGAGTTTTGTAACGGTACGCGAGTGGAAGAGAACAAAAAAAGAAGTCCAGAAGAGTAGAGTGGCAGTTTCATTGAATGCGCAGGCTTGTGTTGTAGGCCGCGCACCTAGATGCTGACACCGACAGAATCATCATCGAAGAAGGAAAGCTAAGTTTGATAATTGTGGAAGTACTATGGGTAGTGTTCAGGCAATTTGGTTTTCAGCTGTAACATCCATAGTATTGGCGTATGAAGGTTATTTTCTCACTGGCGCATGTCTTCTGTTACTTTGGTCATTTATCAGTCTCACTGAAGACTATTCCTAAACAGGCTACTTAGACACGGACCAACGCGACTTCACGTGATAAGCTCCTCTCAGTTTGTTGGCAATAGAATTTAGTTCAAGCTCAATAATGTGAGTTTTACTTCTGATATTCAAAACTATACTTGCTTGGAAAAGACAGGTCTAGCAAGGAAATCTTATCATGCAGTGAATATCCCAAGTTATATGGCATATAATTTGTCCCTGGACTGACTATTTATCCTTTCACGTCGTGACTTCAAAGAACAGAATAATGGGCCCTCATTGATCACTTGCCCCAGACCTACGACCTGCTGAGGAGTATTCGTGTCTACAAGGCATAATATCCTAAATCATTAAGTTTAGTATCCCAGATACACCTCAGTTATATCAGAATGCGTCCCACCACCTCTTGTCTGCCGCTGTTCCCATTCTTGCACTTTCACGGCTCTCGGAGGACATTTCCACATGATGGCTGCTTCACAAGTTACACAAGCAGAATTCGCTTGAATCAGTGCAAGATTATGAGAGTTTCGAGATATTCAAACGTTACTTCAAAAGCAACCAGGCCGCTAACCGCCCGATCCAAGGGCGCAATTTTCAATGCGAGATTTCTAAATACCACACCCCGCCCAACTGCGACTGGAGTTTCTCATGAGAAGAAAAAGGGGGGTGCTGTGAACCAATACATACCCCCTCAAACAGGACTCGTCGCCGTCTTACCCCGGTCGTGGTTACCATACACCGAGTTAATACGCCTTGACAAGCCTGCAGGAACATATTATTTATTTTTCCCTTGCGCGTTCTCCACCTTGCTTGCAGCAACGATGACACCTGCGATTTCAACGCTTCAAGTGCTTGGGACTACAGGGCTTTTTTTTTGTGGTGCTTTGATAATGCGGGGGGCAGGATGTGCAATCAACGATTTATGGGATAGGAATCTGGATCCGCATGTTGAACGCACAAAGTTTCGACCCATTGCAAGAGGTGCAATATCCCCGGAAAAGGCCGTTATTTTCACCGGCACTCAACTTCTAGCGGGATTGGGAATTTTGCTTCAATTTCCCTCCCAGTGCCTTTGGTATGGCATCCCCAGTCTGCTGCTAGTAGGGTCTTATCCCCTTGCCAAGCGTGTAACATATTATCCCCAAGCTGTCCTAGGATTAACATTTTCTTGGGGAGCTATAATGGGATTTCCCGCTTTGGGCATCGATCTTGTGGCACACCCAAATGCCTTGATGGCCACTGCTGCTCTTTATTCTAGCTGTGTCTCCTGGACTGTTTTATACGATATGATATATGCGCACATGGACATCAAAGACGACATAACTGCCGGGATCAAGTCAATTGCTCTTCGTCACGAACACAACACAAAAACGGTTCTCTCCGGGTTAGCGGTTGTTCAGGTGGCTTTTCTTGCCGCTGCAGGATTGGCAGCTGGTGCCGGTCCAATTTTCTTTGTCGGCAGTTGCGGTAGTGCCGCCTTCACACTAGGAATCATGATTCGAAGAGTCAACCTGAAAAGTACCCAAAGTTGCTGGTGGTGGTTTAAGAACGGTTGTTTATTAACTGGCGGGGGCATCTCCATGGGTATGCTTTTCGAATACCTCGCCCACGTATATGAAGTTTATGGTACAGACAGACGACAAAAAAGTGAGTCATAAGACGATCAATTTTGATCAACAGATCGAATCAATTGAATAGCTCAGCTCTTTTCATCGTCTGAGTTTGTCCTTTTCAGGCCTGTGTAATCCTCCACGCTCTCAACTATATCCCTCCAGTCCATCATAGCGCCATTCCCGGTATCGCCACAAGCTAGAGATTTCTCTATCGGGGGAAGAATACAAACCCAACCGTCTTTGTTAGAAGAACTCCAGCCCCACTCGTTTCGTAATATTGTGAGTTGCTTCCCTGTGACAGGATGGCTCCACATAGCAGTATTCATCGCAGGAGCAACAAACACAAGAGGCTTCTTATCCTTGAGGTCAAAGTCTACCATTCCAGTCGTGTCCCATGCTCTAATGACCGAGAGAAGGAGGTTATCCGCAATGCCAGCAATCATCTTAGCCATCGTATTTGCAGAAAGCGGGGCAATAAGAAGTAAGTGCGCCCACTTTCTTAGTTCGATATGCAATATTGGATCTCCTCGAACCCACGGATTCTTCCATTCATCTTCGTCTCGGTATATAGCATCTACACCGGGGGTTTGGCGTAGGCGGTCGAGTGACGGTTGCTCCAGGCTTTGGCCAATGAGGAACTTCTCGGCTGACTGGGTTACAATAATGCGAATTGACACATTGCGGTGGCGGCCGAGAGCTTCTGCTATATTAGAGAGCTTTATCGTGGCGACAGATCCGCTAGCTGCCAGAAGAATATGGAGTTTGCCATCGTTCAAGTGCTGCTTGGCCGAAAAGCGGGTACTCGCAAATTCCATGATACTTATAGCAAATGATAACCAGTGTTGTCAATGGCTTGGGTATGTCCGCGGGAATAAATGGTAAGGTGCGCAGTGTGACGTGACCGGTTTGGATGGGGACTCAGTAGTGATGTAGTAGGAAACAAAACATCATCTATTCTGGTTACAGTCCTGCTATAGTTAGTAGATACATCCCAGTATGAGGAAGTACGGAAGTCCGCAAATGATCATGCGGGTGCCGGATTAGAAATGGGTGGGTATATACTGCACGTGATTGCGACCAGTGATATACAAGGTAATTATTTTGCCATCGTCTGCTCCGTCATCCAAACAGTCAACAGTCACCATGTTTTCAAGGACAGTGTTCTCGTCTGTAAGTTATACATCTCCCCACTATAAGTTTTCAAATTGCTTTTGCCAAACCTTTTCTCCGCTATGTCGGCGGCCAACCTCTAATCGGCGACCTAGACACTCCGACGGCCTCTATTCCGACCCCAGTTCGCGAGCCAGTTCGCGAGCCAGCTCCCTTGTATTCTTCAAGCCCGTCTAATCTCGACCGAAACGAAAGCAGCGATCGATAAAGCAGTTGCATCGGCCCCTGTGGTTCTCTTCATGAAGGGTACCCCAGAGACTCCGCAATGCGGATTCTCACGGGCAAGCATCCAGATTCTAGGCCTACAGGGAGTTGATCCAAAGAAGTTCGTTGCGTTTAATGTTCTGGAAGATCTAGAGCTACGTCAGGGTAAGTTTATGTTTTACTCTGATTTTTGTTTTGACTACGGTTAGCTCACGCTTTTTCACAGGAATCAAAGAATACTCGGACTGGCCCACGATTCCACAATTATATTTGGAGAAGGAGTTCGTTGGTGGGTGTGATATTCTGATGTCAATGCATCAAAACGGCGAGCTTTCCAAGCTCTTGGAAGAGAAAGGTGTTCTGGTGGCTGAATAGAATGATACTCATTTGGGCTAAGCCAAGCTATATTCAATGTAATTTTAACGTATCCGTATATCTTTAGTATCTATAAACTCTGCTTTGAATTTTGGCGCTACATTTGTTAGTAAGAGGACCATGGCCTATCAAAAGTGAAAGATTACGAGTCCACCTGAACCTTTTGCTAGACAAAAATAGTTATCAATTATCTCCGCGAGTCTTATCAACTTGCATGGAGGCTCTACTCACTTAATTGGTGTCTGATCTCTCCATTTAGCCTTCCATCGACTTAACTTGATCCTCAACAACACCCTTTTGCAATTTAGCGCGTTGTCTTGCTTCATAAGCCTCCCTGCTCTTGAGGATTCGTTCGACGATCTCGCCCGCATTAACATGTTGAAACGCATGTTCGGTCGTTTCACGGAATATACCCATGAGCTTCGGGGCGGCGTAAGGATCATATGTTAGTGGGATGAATGTGGTAGGGCCATGGTAAACGACGTCCGGCACGCCTAACGGCATTGCCTCTAAGTATCGCCGGCTTGGCGAAAATGGAGCCGAGAACACGACAGCATGGATATACTAGAGATGTCAGGCGAAAATCAGGCTTCAATGTGGAGGAAATAATCAAAACTTACTCGGCATTGAAGGACACAGAGACCTCTTTCAAAAATGTTCATGATGGGATAATTCAATCCTTTCCAGTGGTTTATCACATCATCATCATGGACGCCAGCTACAACATAAGTCGGCCCATAGTCTTCTCCATGATCTTTTAGTCTCTGCTGTTTTTGTTCGTGGTCGTACCAGCCACGCTGTCGGCCTTCAAATTCCTCGATCGCCAAAACTTGGCGAAGAAATTCAATATGACCAGAGGAGAAAAGATCAAACCCTCCGTCAACATAAATTATTCGCTGGCCCTTTCTCGGCAATTTGCCACTGACAAGGTTATCAAAAGTCCCAGACTCGTCAATCATACCCTCGAGCTTTGCTGTATTAGACCCTTCCCAAACCCAAACTTGAGGGCCGGGTTGTAAACCCGTCTGGTCAGTGGCGTAATCCTTGAGCCTATCTTGAAGGTACGAAGCATATTGCAAGCGCTCTTCTTCGTTGCCTGGGCCCTCCGTCCCAGAAAGCGAGCCTCTGACACTTTTGATAAAGTGTCCCTTTGTACAAAGAAGCATACGGCCAACGAGGTCCGTGGTGGAAATACCAGGGGTTCTTTTCACCACTTTAAAGCGACCAGCAGCCTTGACAAACCGATAGCAATCATCTCCATTACTATCCGAAGTGATATCGTCACCGTGAACAACGTATTTGCAGCCATAATGTGAGACCCAAGGCAGGGTCGTTACATAAGGAGCATGAGGAACGCATTTCGTTGCCCAACGGCAAGCCTCTACCGCAGCAATTCTAAAAGGATTGTACACCCTGTCAGCAAACAGATCAAAAACAGATTCTTGGCTCATCAACCGACCGCTCCTCCAAGGTCATGACTGTGGGTCCCTTGTTCTCCAGGATTGCCTCGTCGGAATGTACGCCAACTAGGAGTTCGTCTCCTAATCTACGCGCCTGAAGCATAGCTCCTGCGTGTCCTACGGGCATATGATTAGGGTTATCATACGAATATCGGTGGTATTTGATCCCCTACCATGATGGCTAAAGTCAAAGCACCCGTCCACCCAAACACGGCCCTCCGATATTGGAATATCGTCTTGAGGGTCAACGGGCCATTCCCCGCGTTTGGGAATTATCTCATCAGGTGATGCTTCCATTCTATGCGGTTTGGTAGCAATTATCCGGGCATATATTCGGCGCGAGGGGTTGGTAATCCGTCTTAGGGATTGCAAAGCGCGTGAGTGATGGGGTCGCGAAGGATAGGGGTCGAGGAGGGGCACAGACCACGGAGAAAGGACATCTTCACCGCCCTTGTTATCGATAAGAAAAGACCCACCAGACTGGGAGCAGACGACCAAAACATGGATGACTTGGATGGCTTATGAAGGAAACAACTTGGAGTCCCAATTCTATTCATCGAATTAATTGAATGATGGAACATCTAACGAACTATCTGTTTTGGTATCTCGCGCAGCTTAGTTAAAATAACTTCAAAGAGGGCGGTAAATGCTTATATTTTTAATGATAGGGCTGCCAGGACTATATGAAGACGTGACCGTTTTAACATCAAACAAACACAACTGGAAGCAGAATAATTCAAGACTCTCGACAACTTCAAACTCTACTACGTATTATTATTCGTCGATTTCCGGAGAAAACATTTCTACCTAATGAGGTTTAGTGCGGGGGAACCAGCTGCTCTGGCCAATGTCCAAGTAACCCTCCTCGCCGCCTCGGTCAGGGGCTTTGTGGAGACCGATCCATCAATTATTCAACGTATTTGATGCCATGAACAACGTGCTTGCATTAAACCCCACGCCGCTCAATATCTCTGGAATCTACATTTGGCCTGTTTCAATAATTATATTTCTATCCTTATTATTGAACATATTCAGATCAAGGATCAAAAAGTCCTACCCTCATGTCCGCCGGAAGGGGACAAGGCTCCTTCGGGAAAACCATCGACATGCTTCCATCGACATTCACTCCCACCTTGTCCCGCAGGGATACAAATAAATCAATAGGTCATGAAGTGGCTCCGGGATCTGTTCCCCCTCCCCTAATGAGTGGCGGGGGAGTTCTTGGTCCCCAGAGCGCTGCAGCAATTTACCAACATATTCATGACATGGCCACGAAACGAATATCTACACTCGACTACCTGAGAAAAGCGTCAGTTCGTCACATGTTCTTTTTTTTGGGCTCATAAATGAGGATGCAGCTTGCTGACACCCAGTGTCTAGTCATGAAGGACGTATATATTGGTTCAATACCGTTCACTACTCTCGAGTTGATATTAGCCGGATCCCTTACTTCGATACCCGAAAACTATCCCGACGTGCTATCAATTACCTTCTTCTCGGCTTATCCATTCCACCTATAATAGATGTCAGCACTACGTCAGGCGAATATCTGCGTGCACTAAACGCACTATTGATTGAGTTCGAAACCTTTCAGCAAGTGCATCCGCCGGAGGGGAGTTCGTCATCAACACTTGCCCGAGCGCGCATACCCCAAATGTTTAAACGGGCCACCCATAGTGGGACAAAGGGTAGAAGAGCAAGCTCAGCGACAGAGATTGGCCTTCCCATGCAACACAGTGATCCTTCCGACCTGAAACTTATGGCGGGGGGAGCTACGTCGTCAGTAAATGCGGCTGCTGCAAGCGTCTCCATTCCTCATTCAGAAGCGTCAGACCTTCTACCCGGAGAAGAGTACATATACCTCATGACTCCGTCATTGCCATTTGAGCCGGACTATTTTGAAACATTTGCCACGCTATGCGATGTCTTGATAGACTGCTATACCCGCCTCGTGACATTGATCTCAACTCCAGCAGTTTGCACGGTGGCACTAGGTGAGCTATTTACGAAAGCAGACGCAAAACTCCGAAAGATTATTGTGGCGGGCATAGTACGTGAATTCGAAGATGCAAGTCGGAGTGCTGCTAGAACGGAGGTGGCTGGAGTGGGCCGCGTTGTGTTGGGAGGTCTTCTAGGATGACGGTTCGGACAATTTCATGAAACCAAATTGTAATGACGAAACGAATACATGGGACCTTTTTAATGGAGATGGAAGTAATGCTAAAACCAGTATTTATAAAGTACAATTGGCACACTGTGCAGCTCTAACTTTCGTGTGCTAATGGTTTCTGTGAAAGAAGACGCTTAGCTCCAAGATAATGATAAGGATATCGATGACTTTTGAACGCGTGCCTGAAGAACCTGCATATGTAAAATAAGCAATAGAGGAGGGTAGTCACGTTGTAAGCGGGTAAAAAAAATATATATGCAAAGAACGCCAAATCAATACGCTTTCAAAAACAGCTCAAATCGACGCCGATTTATGCAAGGCAAACGCTGAAGGTGTGTCATGATGTAGATACGGGGAGTTTGCAGTGGGCGGCTTATGCCGTGCGAGTAGTCTCTTGCTCACGCTGTTCGCTAAAAACTCGTCGACTCATTTCAAGAACAGCTTCGAACCCTTCTTTACCCCGTTTGGCATTTTCCCTAAACCTTTCGACGCTTGCCTCTTCTACCTTATTTTTAATCTTTTGCCATCCCCCGCAGAGGGCAGTGATCTTGGCTTCTTGTTGAAAATCGGTCATAGATGACGGAGTCGACGCCGAGGGCTGATAGATGACAGTTTCGCGGACATTTAGAACATTGGCCCAAGTGAGATTTGTCGAGCACATTGTTACTTTTCTTGAAACTGGATCAACGTACGATACCTCGTAGACATGTGAGGTCGGGCTTCCTCCAAACAGCGAAGAGACCCATTGCGGTACGGTCTGGTTGCATGTGATAAGTCGCTCTGTGCGTAACTATCAAACACGGCATTAGACATTTGACGAAATGCGCCCATAGCTTCAAAGCTCCCCGAATAGAACTTACAATTCCGGTATCCGGGTCAACCCTCCGCGACAACGTATCTACACCCACAACATGTGTAGATTTATCGTTCCAGGGACAGTATTTCCGCCAGTTTGCTGTTGAGACCTCGTCCCACGAGTAGTTGAAGGTACAAATAGAAGAGAAGACCTTCATCGCCGGGTCCAACAACGCCGTAGAGCACCGAGACCGGCAGGGTCTTGTTTCCTCGGCCGTCCTTCAAAAAACAGATATGAGCGCACCGATTAAAGCTGACGATGATCAAACTAGGACCAGAAGACAGCCGGGGTAAAAATCGTATTCAACGCGTTTTCGATGCAAGGTGTGGGGAAAGAGAGGGTACGGTATTAAGGAAAGCAATCGTAGAGACACAAAGAGCGAACTGAAGACTCACGACAATCAGTAAAAGTAAAAGAATCGCTTGAGACAGTCTGCAAAGGTGGAGATGAGTCGAAGAGTGGCGGAGGGATGGAAGAGAAATTTTAGGGCAATAATTCTCCGGGGAAATCCCTGACGTCGGGATTTTCCGGCAGAAAACAAGACTGTTCGAGTGGCAAGTGCGCACTTCCAGACTAACAATGATTGCTTTGTTGGGTAGCTGGTTTTGAAGGGATCAAATAGAAAGACTTTAAAGATAGTCTCTTAACAGAAATCGAAAATTAGAGGCCTTTGTTAATTGATACTGACCTGGTAACAGATCGTTTTTCAAGATAAAGAGTTCTAATGAAGCAGATAAAGTATCAAGGCCCTTCGCTCCTTCCACAACTAGTTTATTTCTCGCTACTATACTATAATTCATCACATAAATGTTGTACAGCAGTGAGAAAAGGTATGGTTGATAGTTAAAAGAGTAGAGGACAGATATCTTGATTCACCCAAATAGCGAATGAGTGAACTTTGCCTTCCACATCTTTTGGTGTACGGTTAGTAGTACCAACGCGTGCTGCATCCTTGCTTGCTCTCTTGAAATGCGACGGTTGGGACTTTATCAGAGTAGAACCCCAGTTCACCCTCCACCACCCTCTCGAAGTAGCTATTGCTGATGAATTGGCCATCCTCTATTCTTTCTTGTCCCTTAACTTTTCACGCCGGCGGACCGCGATATCTCGCCAAGCGCGTAGCGAGAAGTTCTTGCCGCCGAGGATCTAGGCGCTTATGTACAACCCGCCGCTAAAATAAAGTACAACTGTACAACCCATCCAGGGCATTTGACTTTTAGCTTTTATCACTGACACCCGCTGCCTACTGTCTCCTTTGGCTTTCTTCCTTTCCTCAGAAATATAATCTGGGGGAAATGGTCGAACTGCGTAAGCGCAAGGCAGCGCCACACCCAGCGCCTGTGAATAAGCGGCGGACAAGAACCAAAGCGCTTAACTCAACGTCCAAGGCAACAGGAATCAAAAACACTGCAACCATGGAGATTATACCAAAAGTCGGTGATATCGTGAATCTAGATGGGTTTGGTGGCGATTTGGAGACAAATGATGGCACAATTACTACACTCAAAAATCTCCTCGACGACAGTGGATCTGGCGTTGTGCTATTTACATACCCCAAGGCGTCAACCCCTGGCTGTAAGTTTGTTTTTGTTGTACACACGAGACAATATAAATCTTCAACCTCGGGCGGTCCCAATGTGACTTAGTTCAAAGCGTGTGGAGCTTTATGTCAATCAAAAGCTAACAATTTCAAGGTACAAAGCAAGCCTGTCTATTCCGAGATGGATACGACAAATTGACTTCTACCGGGCTGTCCATCTATGGTCTGTCAGTAGATTCCCCAAAGGCCAACTCCACCTTCAAAACGAAGCAAAGTTTGCCGTATCCACTACTTTGCGACACCGCATCTACCTTGATCGGTGCGATCGGGCTCAAGAAGCTACCCCGCGGGACAACCAGGGGTGTATTTGTTATAGACAAGACTGGCAAAGTTCTTGTCTCGCAACCGGGTGGTCCAGATGCAACTGTGGAGGCTGTCCGGCAGCTCGTTATATCAACGCCTGAAGATGACAATACGGTCAATACGCAAACCAAAATGAAGGAATTTTAAAAGAAAGAATCACTGTTGCTTTTCCATGCAGCGTGTGAAAGTCTATTAATAGTTTATATTAGTTTATATTAGTTTATATTATCTAAATTATCTATACTTCATATGAATATGCTTGTCATTATGAAGGATAATAATCCTATTCATTTTCTTTTAGGGAAATAATTCTAAGGAAAAGGGAGAGGGGGGTGCTTCTAGTTTCATACACGGCGGCGCAATAAATATCATATAACTAATAGTGTCAGTCCTATCCATGCAGCCATCAAACGCCTTTTTCTTTCCTCCCTCAAGACCAAATGTACCAGCCTGGAGGGCACTACAATATTCCTTCCTAGCAGGTACGAAGGAACCAACCACTCGGGCTTATGATTAGACGGGTCCTGATTTGCGGGCTCGGAACTGCATTGTTCCGGAAATCACATCCGCTTCTCGCCTTCATCGAGTGTCTGGACGCCGAGTAGCGAGCGACGCAGCAAAAGCTACCCCCGTGGTTTCCCAGCAATCAGGCAGGAGATAGGTAAGGACTTTAGTGTCGATCTGACTTCATCTGGCGCTACGAAGTATTTGACAGCACTGGTCAATCGTGCTAATAACTCAGGTCGAGCAGAGCCCATAATGGCGCGCAACGTCGTGAACGCGGCCAAATCGGCATCAAGTATTGTCTCAATCAATAATGTAAGATCGTTGCCCCTAGTTTTCCGATTGAATGCTAATTACATGGGTTCAGAAATACTCAGTTCAGTCCACGGGTTTATGGGAGCGTGTCCGCCGTCTATTTGCCATTGATCCCGACCGCTCAACTGGTGTGCCATTGAATGCACAATTTCGTCTTCCCACGCCCGGGGCTCTTCCACCGCTATCATACGATGATCCAGTTACGGTTCCAGCGGGCGATATCGCCGACAACCCGTACTGGAAGCGCGACGTCCGCAGAAATTACCCAAAAATCAGCACAGTGAATCAGGCGGATGCTGTTGGCCTTCTCACTGTAGGAAGCCAGGCGGTGCCCAGAGATGACATCCTACAAATTGGCGAAGCAGGCGAAAAGCAGCTCGTCTCGGTGAAACAGGAAGGTGAGGATCGGGGACTGGCAGGTTTATTCCAAAAGGACAAGACTGGCATCAAAGGTGTTCTAGGTCCCACCGGCTTGCCGCCAACTCCTTGTAACCTGAACTCTGCTTCGAAATACCAGATTGATGATCATCACGGTTATCCTGATGTGTATGTTCGCTCTTCTACCCTGTTTTATTTTCCCCGAGGATGCGCTAAGCTAATGCTATAAAGGTACCCCTGTCGCACATTCGTTTAAATGCTGAGATAAATATCTGTTAGACACAATGTATTCTGTTCTCCTTTCTTCTGTGCACTTTTCCCCAGCTTTACTACCAGATACATTTCAACAGGACTCTCGGGTCGTAGAGAAATCCAGAAGTCCAATCAAAAGTATGTTGCGTATGGCTCGTCTGCAATATCTCATCGATGATTGCCAAATAAAGATGTGTTGTATTGTCTCTTCTTCACTGCCACCTAGGACACTAGACACCCCCTCTCATAATCACTGATTGGAGGGTGGTGAATAATGGACTACGTGATATTATCTACCCTGGTTAATGGTATGTATGATAAGCCGGAAATATATAGACCAATAAGCCTCTATGTTATATTACCCAATCTGTTGCCACATTGGGTATTTACATTATCACTTAACAGAAATTGATTGTTCATTGTTTCAAATTAGGGCTATGGACAAAGCATCATCAACCAGACCCCAACCATAACATGGAATGGGTAACAATTTGGGTTCAGATTTCAGAAGCCTATCTAATCAAAAGGGTTCGTGCGTGTACCCCACCAGGTGAGGAACAAACTCAGGCCAACCGTCTCAAATACTCTTGCGACAGCACCTACAGCAACAGTGTCGAGAGGTCTCTTCTCGGTAAATACCTGGCTGACGAACTTCAGATAGAAGAAAGGACACTGGTCAGCATGTTTATCAAACCGTAAGACATGGTGGAGCGGGAGACATACACTGGGGGCCGAGCTGGCAAAAAAGATCAAGCTTCCAAGGTAGGCTGCTCCCTTGTAGCTAAGGGTGCCCGTTGCATTAATCAAAGCAGCAACTCCATAGGTTTGCACAGCGCTTCCGACCAGAGAGCTACCCCATGCAGTCGCGGCACTAGCGGCCTCTTTGGATTTGATAAAGTCCTCCTTCGAATTGGCAGCCTGGGCACGGTGATATGTATCGCCGAAGACAGGGGCCAAAATACCCAGTGAAGCAGTGTGGGTGAAGACAGTGCCCATGGCAATAGCCGAGGGTTTGACAGAAGGGAGATCTGAGAGCGTCCGTTAGTTTTGACCAGCAGGGGGGACATTGGTGAACCCACAGTGTAGAGTTGCCATTTTTGTGCTGTAATATGTAAGTGGTTATTTGAATATTTGAGATCAAACGTAGACAAATTACGGGAGGTCCAGCATCGAGGCCAGTGTACCCTTTAAATACAAAGCCAATCTGTGTCAAGTGACATAATGCAGACTTTGGTCTGCAGCGAAAGACAAGCCACTACAGTTGCATCACGGATTATTCGTGGACGAATATGTGACGTCGTCATGATTCAAAAGCGGCCATTGAGGGGAAAACTTGGGACTGAAGAGCACGTACTTAGGTCTGAACCAATGATCGGGGCTTCGTCGTGGAAGATCATGATGTGCAGAGAATTAGCATGACGTCAGATACCCTAACCCTGCGTCTGGGTGGTCTCGACTCTTCAGACTCCAATAGCTCTCCCGAGTATGGGGTGTAAGGTTTACCGTTTCATTTAGTTGGTCCAACAAAACACCCCTGTCTAAGGGAGTCCATGCTGGTGATGCACGCCAGTGCCCCAGGCCAGTGGCTTAATGAAAGACGGAGGGTTCTGCTTCGGACGAAGTGCTGGGAGGTCGGTATGCTAAGCCTTAAGCACTGGAACCTCGGGCCAATGAGTGCTGCCCGCGGTTATCTTAGTACCTTTTTTTTTTTTTTGTGCACAGTACTCCGTAGACGACATTATTAACTTCGAGACTGAGAGAGGAACCAGAAGATTTCTGGAAGCCCGCAAATTTTTACTGGTAGCATTCCTCAACTCCTCTTAAGGCGACAATCACCACAAGATTCGCTTCCGAGGCCCTGTTACCTATATGGAAGATGTACTATCTCCAGGTTCGGCTGGTTTCAATGATCCCTTTAACATAAGCGAGTCTTTGGTTCCCGTGAGGGAGACTAAGCAAGCCGGTCAGAGCAATGTGTCATTCGACGGTCTTCTACAGCGGCCTCTTCTCCTTAAAGAAGACCTAAAGGAGGGGTGTGGTGGTCAGCTGTGGCCTGCTGGCATGGTTTTGGCTAAATATATGCTTCGTCAGCACCGCTCCAGTTTGGTTGATAAAACAATGTCTGTCCTTTTTATCATCTTCCCCCACATTCTCGGCTCAGGAGTTGGAGAGCAATCTCCTAACGACACTCCATATCACCCTGTTATCTGTTGCCACGATATTGATTGACTAACTTACGGAGTCCAGTCTTGAGCTCGGCGCAGGCGGCGGTCTTGTTGGGCTAGCAGTTGCTTCTGGCTGTGAACTTGGCCCATCTGCTATATATATCACAGATCAAGCGCCAATGCTACCCCTCATGGAAGCCAATGTCGCTCTCAACAATCTCACCACGATCGTTAATGCTGCAGTATTAGATTGGGGGGTTCCTATCTCGAATGATATCCCACAGCATCCCGAGGTTATCCTCGCCGCGGATTGCGTCTACTTTGAACCCGCATTTCCACTCTTAATTTCAACACTCGATGAACTCCTAGGCCCCAACTCCGTTTGCTATTTTTGCTTCAAAAAGCGCCGAAGGGCAGACCTTCGGTTTTTGAAACTAGCGAAGAAAACGTTCCACCTTACCGAAATTAACGACGACCCGGATGCCGAAACCTACAAGCGAGAGAACATCTACATATACTCCATACGATCAAAGTCCGGTGCCAGTGGGGAAGGTATCGTCCTATGAAAAACCTAGGGATGTTGGTCACGAAAATAAATGCATAGTAGCATACAATATAGAACGGAATAAAAGAACATTCGCTGGCCCACGGACGCGGTCCAAACCTGCTCAATGGAAGTTTGGCTAAAAAGTTATAGCTTCATCGCATGAGCGCCAATCCCGCCTATGCCTGCAACCTTACTCCCACTAAGATCTGTCATATCACCCTCCTTCCCGATCAACTTGACACCTGCCTTTTTAAGGTCTGATACAATTTGCTGTTTCTGAACCGCCGTTCTAGAAGGCTGATTGGAGGAATCAGCAGAGGTGCGGCTCGGCTTCTTCTGTCGGCGCTTCAGCTTTGCCTTTTCTTCTCGAGTCATTTCCTCCTTCGTGACTGGAACCCCATTCCTCAATACTATCTCACCAGTGTCCCTCCTGTTCTCGCCTGGTGCGTAGATTTCTTGTGGTGCAAGAGTCGCCGATGAGCGAACGGCACCACTAGCGTTGGGCTGAGCATCTTCCATTGTAATCGTGGCAGCGTCTGTAACAACATTTATGCTGGCCTGTGGCGCTTTCGGTTTGTAGTGCCAATTGGAAAGCGTGTCCAGCTGAGAGCTTATCTCCCTCCAGAGGTCACCGATTTCTGTACGCTCCTTTGAAAGCTTCTGGTTTTTGGGGTCGACGTAATTTGAGTCCGTTGCCCGGAGATGATCTGCTTCGTATAGATCCGCGAGGCCCTGCTGTGATTTGCTATCCTCGAGTTCAACAGGAGACCTTTGAGTATGCTGGCGATCCGACAGCCCCGGCCGGCGGCGTATGACTTCGTCAAATTCCTTAGCGATGATTCGCCGCTTGATCAACTCCTCAATGCTCTCAGACAAGTCCGTTGTTACGACTGGCACCGGTTTGCCAATTCTTTCAAAATCCAAGTCCTCTTCTATGAGTGAATTAGTGGGCCTTTCAGCTGCCCTAGCTTCTCCAGCGACCACCCATTCTTTCTTCGCCACATTAGCAGCCTCTAACCGTCGAATTTCGTCTGAAATGCGTGCGCGCTGTTTCTCGTGGGTTGACGCGTGAGCCTGGGTGTCGCTCGGCTCATTTTCACTACCATCAGCTGATACTTCATCGTCAAATAAGTCGCGGCGAACATCAGCCATTGCACGGGCAATGTCACCGTCAGAGATTCCGCCACGTGGCTGCGTTTTCGGGAGTGGGCGCGACTTTTTGGTCGACGATTTCCGGGGTGGAGGTTCAAAGAAGTCAGCGTACATGATGTCGCTCGTGTTAAAAAAACCTGATCCCCCGAGAGCCGTGGCGCGAGAATCGTCTTCATCTATATCCGATTCATCATGAGCACCCATATCGTCGAAAGTCGGGCCTTCTTCTTCCTCTTCGTCAACACTCTGGTCCATGCCGTCGCCAGCCCTATCAACTCTTGTCCGTGAAGAAAGATTCAAGTTTTCTGCACCAAGAGGATCGGCATCCCAGTTGATTTCGTCATCGTCGCTTTCGGCATCCAAGTCACCTCGAGCATTTTGCCGTTCAAATAGCTCAGTTTGTTTATTGAAATCGTCAATAGAGAAAAAACCATCATTCAATCCAAATCGGTCTTCCACATACGTGCCGCCATCCTGATCGTCATCCGAGCTTCCATCAGGGCCATCTTCTTCATTGTCGCTCTGATCCAAATAGCCTTGAGACGACTTGTCGCTTTCGGCATCAAATTGATCTTCTTCAACAATTTTTCCGTCAACGCTATATCCATCAGTGATAGAGCTCATGCCACTAATGGAATTAGCATTTTCAACCTCTACGTCATCCTGAGATGAGCTGTCGAGATGCAATGCACGTTCCGGTAGTTCAGCGACAGACTGATGTACATAATGGACCCAAGTTGCGTAGTCGCGCTGGATTTCTTGGTCTGTTGAATCGAAAATACGTAGAGCCTGCTCCCAAATTTGATCCGACGTAAAGCCATCCACATATAATTGTTTCAGCCGCAAAATAAATACAGCGTCTCGATCTTCGTCTGGGCGCTTCCGTTTTCGAACATTTCGCTGGCGGGTAGCTTGAGAATCACTGACCGAAACCGCAAGAGGATCGAGGAAGACTTTTGCGCTGTCTAATATGCTGGTACGTAACTTTTTGGTCGGACGAAGGAAGTCCCAGGGTGTTGAAAGCGTCGATTTGAGAGACAAAGGTACCGCATCCGAAGTTTCAGGCCCAGGTTGGTCTCGAGCGTAATGCCTTGACCTCATTTAGGGCGGATGATAGCTGCCGTTTATCGTATCGAAGCGAGTGGGAGAATATAACGAAAAAAGAAAATGGGGGGGATATAGAGACACTCCACAAGGGATCGGGTGCCTATACAACGCAATTTGACTCCTATTAAGCCAGCTAGATTTTTGCTGAAGGAATTGATGGTTTTACCTTTGTCATTTTGGAGAGGGGAGGGAAAAAAAAGTTGACATCGCAGAAAAGCATGAAAGGCCGGGACTAGCCACTTTCGGAAACAACCGTACGATGGACCCGCCCAACCATACCTATCTTAACTAAAATTTACTCAAAGGTAGTTTAAAGGGATAGGAAAGGAACATCTTCAAGATAGCTCCCTCGTAGAATCAATAATCGAACTAGACTACCTTTGGTAATAGATGTGACAATAAAGACATGATTGTTGTTGACAGGAACTGTAGTAAAATTGGTAGAAAAGTAGGACCACAACACCAAGTGCTTATCGAGCCACTAAATCACCAAGCTAGATTGTTTGTCCTTTGGTTCAGGTAGATTCAGATACCTGGATGTAGAAAGTATAGTTTTGCTAAGGTCATAGTGTAACATATTCTACCGTCAAAGGTTTTATAGGTGTTTCGTGCACGGTGACACTTTACCTTGTGAAACTGGGTAGTTTTGCATATTCACTTGGTTCACTTTGTATACTTCGCAGAGTTGTCCCACACCCCTCCCAGTCCAGCGTTCATTTCAACAATCTAGACATTGGGCCTATATATCCCGTTGAGACATCAACATGGGAACACTCAATTGTATTGGCGACCTTGAACATCTGAATTTATGGAGGTTTGTACAGCATTTTGCGAGAAAAAAAAATATAATGTCATATCACCAGTAGTTCCCAAGGTTAACTCGACAAACCGCGCAGAGCAAAACTAACGCCGATACCACATGCGGGTTATCCGTGTGTGCCTCATCTTCTTCTGGAGTTGGAAAATGCCGTACATCAGCGCCTCAGATGTTGGTGGGCCTTGAAGAAAACGGTCAGTCGGCGGGAAAAGTGCGATGAGGCTTCGGGGTGGCTTACATCCAGGAACATAGACATCAACGGGAACTATCCTATCACAGCCACGGACGACGGAGTAGCTGTAATGATAGTAGCCACCGCCATTCGCACAACTACCCATGCTGATAACCCAGCGGGGGTCAGGCATTTGATCGTAAACCTGCCGAAGAGCCGGCGCCATTTTATTTGTCAAAGTGCCCGCCACGATCATGACATCGGATTGGCGTGGAGAAGCTCTGAAGATAATACCGAGACGATCCTGGTCATATCTGGGTGTCGACAGATGCATCATCTCGATGGCACAGCAGGCGAGTCCGAAGGTCATTGGCCACAGGGAGCTTTGGCGTGCCCAGTTCGCGACTTGGTCAAGAGTGGTCCTTGATGTATGGTTAACACATGAAAAACTGTAAAACAACCATGAAATCCGGGGCCACATACAGCACATATTGCATTGCACCTTCTTTCTTCTCCTGACTCGGTAGAGGCACCTCCTTCCGCACTTGGCCAGACGCAGTCAATTGCCCAACTTTGCCTTGTCGTTCGAGTGCCGTTGCCGCTTTAGTTAAAGATGTAGATAAGAATGCCACGCGCTGGATTTGAGGAGCACACAGCGTTTTGTTTGGGCGCACTGTCAGATGTTAGCGCAGTTTAAGAAGACGGAAATTTGAGTATACCATGAAGGGCGCGTGGCAAAGCACGCCCTGAAAGGGATATCATGGTTTCAATATTCTTTTATAGTGGTATTGCTAAAAGAAACTGATCTGCTCAAGGAGTTGCCCAAATCAAGGAGCTTTATCCTATTCAATGGGAAAACCATTCAGTATCAGTGGTCGGTCGGCCAAGGATTCGGGATACACTCTGCATTGATGGTCTTAGTGGGCAACCGAAGTTTTTGGTTGGAACACCTCGGGCGGTGAGCAATTACAAAGATACGATTTTCATTGGGTTGTTCAGGTTGGAGTCGGTCTCTGCTCGAGCGCCATCATGGATGAATTATTCTACCAACTCAATTGCAATGTATCTAAAAAAAAAAAAAAAAAAAAAGGCAGGCCAAAAGGTTGGAGAGAGCAGGTAGTTGTAAGTAGTCAAATGTTTCATAAGTTCGGGGTCTGGGATTTCGCTGGGGCATATAGTAGTACCTCGCGCGAACACTACGGATGATAGAAGGCACAGACCTTTGGGAGGAAATGTCGTAGCTACATCCTATGGTCAATATCATGAACCTTGAGTATATATTTTCCTGTTTGTGACTGTCGAGATGCAGCGAGATATCAGGCTGGCGGAGAATGAAACAGCTCTGGCCTGTCACCGAATTTAGGCATGGGAATCCATTTTCATAGGGCGACCCGAGGATCACGCCCGCGCTAAGGTGATCTGAGTGACTCCGTCCGTCCAGCTATCATGCTGGTGCCGAGTAACTACCTATTAGATACCTAGGTACCTTACTTTACTTGCCTTTGCTTATCCAAACTTCAGTTTCGAAATTGCCTCGACTCGTTTCCAGCGACATTCCTGCATACCCACTGCCGCAGCGTACTCGAGCTGCCCAAACAACCATCCCCTGCACACCCCTTCCTGGATCCTGTTCCATTTCCACCTGCTACCTGGGAAACAACGTCAGAGGTCGTGCAATAAAACCCGAAAACACGTAACACTCCGGCGGGGCGTCTTTTACAATGCCAGAACCGAAAATAGCCTGCATTGGTGTTATTGGGAAGTCTGTATGTGATAATACTTAGCTAGATTGGGCGGCGCTGAAACTGATACAATCAAAGGATAACCCTCTGCATATGTCACTCTTTCCGCCGTATTCCGATTCTGGAATTGAATTCTCATTTCTATTGAACGCGTCTCTTGATGTTTTTGAAATACGCCAGAAACAAACTTCGATTGACCAAGATCTTGGTTTGTTGCATGCGGTTGATGAGCGGCTAGCATCCTACGGGTGGTTAACAACCACTGGTGTTAAGTTCCTAATAATCATCGATTTGATCGGGGGCCAGACCCCATTTGGAATCAACGATGCACATGGAAGCATACGATCTAGTTTCCGAGAATCCGACCTTAAACCAGTATGTCAGATGACGCCACTTAGCCTTTTTTTTTTTTTTTTTTTTACGCGGCTACCAAGCCCTATTTGTATGGGCAATGGGGCTCTAAAATGCTAACCATCGTGAACTGTAGGCCTTTCGAGCCTTGCAGACAGCCTATATACAGCTTCTCCAGAACCCATTTTACTGTCCAGATGATCGGGTCACCATGACGAATGGCGCGATCCAAACCTCAAAGCCGTCTCATATCATAGACCAAAAATTTATTTCGGAAGTCAGCCGGATTGGCAGCTTGTGGGCTACCGGAATCACTAATTTATAATACCGATTGATCCTTAAGGCATTTACCTAGTTATCCTTCTGCTACCATACAGCTAATTTTTATCGCTGGGGGTCGTAAAAGCAAAACTATATCCAGGTAACCTCGTCCTCCTTTTCTTGTGGTCTTTTTATCCATAGAAGGGACCCAGTTTTGACATAAGTTTTCAGTATGGCAATTATATTTCAGTACCGGGTTCATGACTGACGGACTTCCATGCCCTATCTTCGAGAACAGCAGTGAGCGGTTCCTGCGTATTCTGGCTAAGCTCTCGAGCATGGACTAGGAGCCTGATATTCAGTATCCACGACATTTCCACACATGCCTCGCTTCCCAGTAGGCGGCCAGAAATATTGTATACGATGCTGAACTATATCAATTCGGTTGAGAGTTGGAGTGAGCCGTCGTTTCATGGCCAATCCAAAAGGCTACCGTGGTAGTATGCTATATATATAAAATATATAAGCAAATGCTCGATACTCGAACCCTGGTTTAATCTTGCAGCATGTCGTTCTCCGTATTTTCCAATGCAATAAGGGTCTCCTCAACATCCCTAAAATCACAGATGGCCCAAACGCCACCCCCACTGGCCATCACCTTCCCAACCTCTTTCCCCACCAAATTTCTACCAACTTTTCCTGGTCCGATTCCGATCCAACGCTTTACGCCCCGCTCCTGGTCTAGGTAACGGATGCTATCCCACCATCTTACCGTATCAACGCATTGTTGTGACAATAGCTCTTTGAGTGCAGGCGCTGAAGTAAATGGAAGGCCAGAGACATTTGAGACACAAGGCATATCTGCAGGAAAATTAACCGTGATGTTTTGCAAGGCGTTTCTCATGTACTCGGCGGCTGGGGCCATTATAGGACTGTGAAATGGGCTTTCGCTTTTCAGTCGCACTGCACGCGGGTCGTGACCGCTAAACTGACGGAGCTGAACGAGTAATGTCCGAATTCTCTCAATGCTGCCACTGAGTACTATCTGGTTTTTGGAGTTTATGTTCGCAATCACCACTTGCTCAATCGGCGGTATTCCACAATTTGAAGATTCATCATGTAAATCCGAAAATGACGGACTCAAAAACTCGTGAATGGTGGTGATCAAGCCGTCCATATGCTCTGGTTCGCACACTAATGCGATCATGCCGTAATCTTCGCCGGTTTTGCTGACAGCGTGTTGCGTACACTGAGACATTATTTCAGCTCGGCGCCGAACTAGTTTTAATGCGTCGCCAAAGCAAACATAGCCCCCTGCTACCAGTGCAGAGAACTCGCCTAGGCTGTGTCCGAGGGTTACATCCACACGGGTCTTTGTTTTAAATCCGAACTCGGATTCAAGTATTCGAAGAATTAATATTGACGTTGCCATTATGGCAGGTTGTGAATTTTCAGTCTTATTGAGTTCTGAGTTCGGTCCTCCCGCGATTATTCGGGACAGCTTCAACCCCAAGATTGAATCCATTTCTTCCAGGAAGGGGTCTGCAACACCTGGAAATTTATCAATCCAAGGGCGGGCCATGCCAACTCGTTGTACCCCATGGCCTAACTTCAGGTGAGTGACAATTCAATGGCTAGCAAACATAAGGTGGGCTAACTACTCACCAGGGAAGAACAGTGCTGTGCGCAACGGCTTTGGGTTAATGGAGTTGGCTGCGCATCGTCTATGAGTTCTGCCACTAAAATCTGCTATGGGATATCCACGATATATGGCCTCTCTAATAAATCTGCCTGGTTTAGTTAATATTGCAAGTAGATGGGCCCGTGCCGTGTGTTTTCCTCACCCCTCCCGAGATGTGTGAACATCGCTGTCAAGATCATAGGCAAGGGAATCAGTAGCCCGTATAATTCTCAGTGATAGAAGCGCTGCGGTGAAACAAGGTATGCATCATGAACTAGTGCTCTTGACCAAGGCAAGCCGTTGCTTGCAGGCAACATCTTAATGTTGGCCAGCTGGGGTCCGACTGAACTAGTTTGGAGAAACCAAGGTCCACGTCATGTGACAAAGCACCATTGCGGGGATATGACTCGGCGTGAAACAGCTGGCTCTACGGAGCATTGTAATTATACCCAGCATATGCGACTTGTTTTTTTTTTTTTGGTGGGGGGTCTGATGATACGGGTTTCGGTAATTTTTGATGTAACATATTTCAAACCCGTAAATTATAAACAAATTTGATGGCCTCCAAGTGTACTTTAGTATTAGAAATGGCAAGACAAAGTGATTCCGGCTCGGCCTAGCTCCTAATAGCTTGAAAATTTTCCGAATACACAGGAGCTCATTAACATATACTAGCAATCCCTAGGTGAAATTCAGGGGTTAGGAGCACGAGGCCATGGTGGTTCTGCTCAGTGGTGAGACAGCCAAATAACTGGGGTTCGAGGCCTCCAATACTACCAGAAGAGCCCACTCACCGCCTGGCCAGTATTCATTGTCAATGTGAATATTTTGGCGACTGACCGCCCTAGTTCGGCGAGAATCAACAACATTGCTGAAGCCTGATAGAACAAAAGCAACAGCTCGGCAAGACCAAACGCTTTACCTACCTCATTGTAACTGAATGTTCTATTCTTTGATGCGCGAAGTACCTTTTAAGTCACCGTGAATGCGAATGATTTATGTGCACCCCCGTTGACAATGTTCGCGCCCAAAGCTACAGTTTCCACAACATCTCTGCGGAATCCGCGAAGGCGCCAGCGTACAAGCTCCGGCGAATCTATAAAACCACCAAGTGCTAAAAGACACCGATCAATTCTTCGTCAAGATGATGATCCAAAGATAGGAGACCTGACAGATCGCCCCCTTGATCACAGATCCCTTGCAAACGATGTGGATGTAGCACCCAACCCTGATGGCGAAATCCAACGAAATATTCCAATAAGAACCAGCAAAAAATCAGACGTTCGCAGAGGTGATTCTGTAGAGCCGATTATACTAGTTTGTCATCCTTTTGTTTTTGCCATCTTAGACTCGATGCGCTAACGTTACTGTATTTCAGTCAAAGACGGATTTCTATACCGTATGCCAATTACCATCTTTGCCAGATCAAATTCGGGGCCTTCAATTGGGTATGTTCAACAATTAATTTGGTTATGCATAACTAATGGGCTGTATCAGACCCCTGCAAGTGTTTCTTCGCTTCCAGCTACGGGTATGGACTTGTCATCACCAAATCCGAAGCCATCATCTGGCCATACTCAGTTCTGGCCTCCTCGCCCTCACCTAGCGACGTATTCCGGCTCCCTATACCCGACTCATATAGTGAAGGTAGTGGTGTAGCACCGTTGGGAGTAATTTTATCGACGGCTACGAGTGCTACCCCCGGACTAATGATTTTGATGCCACATAATGGAAAAATAATATACTGGGAAACCGTGTCTTACGCCGCATTACTGGGTCTCCCACGACAAAAGCAAACAGGGCTTCAGGGGTATGTTCCAGGGATGCTTTCGGGTGAACATGCTACAGAAATAGTGAACGGCGAGCCTTCCGGTGTCATGGTCACATTTTCATCAGGGCGGGTTGCCCATATCACTGTTAGAGACTCACAGGGGAAACCGGCCATCACAGTGAACTTCTTGAAAAATCCACCCAATAGTGTTGGAATTGGGTTCCTTGGTGGTATCAAAAACGCTCTCGGGGCGGGTTTTTGGAGAAAACAAGTTGCCGCCGTGCGTGCTGGCGAATCATATCAGCGGGGACAACGGGATATCATAATCGCGACATCGGCAGGCTTGATAGAGATTTGGGATACGCACTGGAATAATGGAAGCCTGTTGAAAAGACAATATGACGTCAAAGAAGACATGCGGCGATGCATGGCGGTACACGGCCTGGACGAAGGCATGGAATATGAAGTTAGACTCTGGGATCTCGTTTTCTGCTCGAGCAAAGAGAAGGCCAACGACTCGCAGATGGATTCTGGAAAGTCGTGGCGGGTTTCAGTTCTAGTTGGCCTTTCTTCTGGGTCAGATATCCGAGCATATGTTGTTCAGTTGAGCCTCTCCGAAAACACTCAGATTATATCCACTTCCCCTATTGGCTCGCATGTCTTTTCAACCGGATTTGGTAGCTTGCAGCCCCGTCTGTACGTTCCAAAGCCTTGGGGAACGGCTTTCATCGTGTTAGGCCAATCTGTAATGCTGCTGTCGTTGGAGAGCGTCGACGAAACACCAAGCACACAGCTGCTGCTTGACAACGGTCAACCACGGACATTCCACGATTCAATCAATTTTCGATCTGGGCCGGCTTATGAGATACTAGGGACGGGGTTCGAGGATCAGAGCCCCGGGTGTACGTCTCCTACATGCTTGCTCATGATTCGAGACTTCGGCGTGGTTCGTATCACTGCCTTACCTAGGCAAGAAATCGTCAATGATACTGACGATGCGCAAATCACTGCTCGGCATAAACTTGAACAGGCTGTGTTCTATGGTACAATGCTAGGAAACCCGCTAGATTTATCGAGTAAAGGCGATCTGAATTTCCCAATCAAAGATGTTGAAGAAGCCACCCTCTGCATCTGTCGGGGGTTACTCCAGTCTACCTCAAAGTTTATCCCTACAACGGCCATATCCATTGACCAGAATCTGAAACTACGCGCAAAAGCTTTGGATGATCTTTCACGGCTTTTGATTGAACAAAATAAAATCCTCGATCGTCAAATCTGGTGGGAATTATTATGGGGCGCGGAGAAACTTGCGGCTCAAAAGGCAATTTGGAAGCTGGAAGAGAGTGCCAGAAAATGCAAAAACAGTGGGCCAACATTTCTTGCTCATGTTTTGGGATTAATGAGCGAGAAGTTCAAAACAAAGACGGATGATGCAAGCGACTCGGTACGCCACTGGTTCCTATATGATACCTATCGAATGGAGCATATAGTACCTTGGATATTTCATGCAATAAAACCTCAGAAAGGGAACACCTCCAAACAAATGCGGCAAATGTCAGAACGCATTTTGGAGGCCAGCGAGCTCTCTCTAGCGGTCTTGGAAACTGCATTCAAGTACCGAGATGAGCATGCCTCTCGATTCGGAATTGGAGATGGGTATCTGGAAGACGGGGTCTTAATTACTGACTACGAAGGTCTTCCTGAGTTTTGGACTTCTCAAAATATCAGTTACTCTGAAACGGGTCACTTGTTGGATCTTGAGCTTGACAGCTGTAGAGCTTGGATACACCAGACGCCAACCAATACCGACGCATCGGAGCAGCAAGTAGCGGGGAAAATTGCACAAAACAGTGCGAGACACCTACGAATCCTAGGTCAGATGTATTCTGAGCGGGTTCGGTGGCTATTGGCTCAGGAGGAGCAAAAACTAATCGATGAGGCCATAACGACGAAGCAATCACACCTCAAAAAACGGAGGTGGCAACTATTCAAACTAGCAGGCATCGGACAATTGGAAGAGGCCATAAATTTGGCGGAGAATTTTCAAGATATGGGTGCTCTCGTGGAGCTAATAATTGAACTTCAAGACCAAAGCAAAAGCGTGATGTTTGCGCGCGATACAGACGTTTCAGCTAGCCTCAGGACAGGTTCAACGGAACTTGATAAGAAAGTTACCCACTACTTTGAGAAATTCGGGGAGGCGTGGGCTGATGCATTCCTTTCCCGCCAAATATCAATGGGACAATCGGGGATATTGTTTTCGCTGAAGAAGTTTCAACCGTTTGTTACTCAATTTTTGCGTAAATATCAATCCTACGCCAAACTCAGCTGGGTCAATGATGTCGTTGGCGAGGCCGATTACGAATCTGCTGCTAAATCCTTGGAGACACTCGCGCTCGAGCATGAGCAGGACATCTGGAGTCATCGCGTGGAACTTTCTATGGCCAAACTCGCGCATCTAGCAACGTATGAAAAGGCCGATCCTTCCAACCCTCGAGCTGTACAGGACGACATCAGACGTCTCGAGAAACTTGCGGAAATGAGTGCTGTTCAGGAGGCCATTTACGCATACATCTCACCGATTTTACAGGATGCCATCGATCAGAAAGCCGAAATTGATTTGGCGACGGACCATTTCGCGAATTCCACCGCAGATTCCCGACCATCACTACATGAACTACTCAAGAAAGCTCTCGCAGAGGTGGTATCTCGTAAAGTGCTAAGCCTTGACCAGCTCATCGATCTGTTGACTCTTATCGACTCCAGTCAAGAATCCGATTTTGGACAAAACGAGTTTTCTGGAAGCGAGTTTCATTTAGCCCTGCGAGTCATTCGACTTGGAATTGGCGCTAAATGTGAACCGAACTACAGCCTTGCCCTTCAAAAACTTGTTTGGCGCAGATGCATTCTCAGGGATGACTGGAGTGCTATTGGTAGGGCAGTTGAGCAGATGGGAAGCGAATCCGAGTCACTCTTTTATACCACTTCGTTATTTCGTACCCTTGTTTGGTGCTTCAAGGATGGTAAATATTCTACCCGAACAGACTTTAATATCCGTTTGCTAATTTGATTAAAGAACATACAGAGGACCCCAGCAGTCCACCACTTTATTTGCCCACTCGTCCACAGGATGTGTTACTCAACGAATCTGATTCTGCACTTCTCTCGTCACGTTTTCGTCCAGAGCAACGGACTCGAATTTCTCATGACCTTTACCAGGAGAATGCCATTCTCTCTCGATATATTGAGAAAGAAGAACTTGGGTTTCTGTTCAAAAATATTCATGAGTCTGCAAGAAAAATGAGACCACTTTCGGTCGACAGTGATAGCTTTCCTCCACCTGCCAACAATAGCGACTTCAAAGCATGCTCATTGTACCAAGCGCAAAGTCCAAGGCGGAAGGAGCGGCTCAGTTGGCTTTGAAAGAGACCAGTTTACTTGGCGACCTCGTCACCCAGAGTAGCTTTAGCTTTGGAAAACAAAAAAAAAAATCTGTTTCGAATATATTCGCTAACTAGGTATACGTTTTTGTTTTTTTAATGATGTTTAGTTAGCGGGCTCAAAACTATCATAATGAAGATTGCAAGTCCTCTCGCCGTTTACCACTAGGATAGACTTTCTTCGACTAGGTGTTTGCAGTGCGCCTATCCCAGCGATCAGGGTCATTCCCGTACATGATAGTGACAACATTATAGAATTTGGGTGTACGCGGCGCCGTTCAATTCATTGTGGAGCTTTTCTGGTCGGCAGCCTTCTCGATCTCGCCACCACCACTGGTACCGCTACTGACACTGTCAGCCTTGACAAAAGGAGGCCCATCAATGATATTCTCATCCAATGGCCCGTGTAGATCCTCTTCAAAGACTGGTTCAGGCTCGATAGTTTCAAATTTGGTTTTGAAACCCGAGATTCCTTGAACACTGCTATTCGAGCGGCGGCGGGCATTCATGAAGCTGTATTCGTAATCTCGAACCTCCTCACCTGAACGCCCCCTGTTATTAACCAGTCAGCAAACTATTTACCTGAGAATGCCAATCGCGCCGTGCATGGCGCTGTATGTGTGCATGAAGGTATAAATAACAAGGGCGTCCCACCAGTTTCCCTTGCCTCCACCATCCTTTTTGGTCTTTCGGGGATCGGCATCAACAGGGCCTGATTTTGCGAAGTAACGGGGAAGGGCCTCGTTGGGAGCTATGATTCCAGTCTGCGGTGCGGAATGATCACGGTCATTTATTTTGTGCGAACGAGTCACTACAGTCCAGTTAGCTGCTCAGCTGAAACAATCCCTAGTGTACCGCCAGAGATGTAAGAAAGGGGCCTTTGGATAACAAAAGTAATCTCCAACTAGAAGCAAAGACGCGCACTTTTTAGATGAAATGAGCCGGTTCTTATTGGTAACCAACTGCCTCGAGGTATGGTACTTGTTGTTCACCTGATCGGGTCCGTTGGTGGTGAGCAGATAAAGAAACACATGTCTGGAGCATCGTCAGCGGGAGGGAAATGCAGGATCTGGCGCAGGTAGGTTCTAGTGCTAGTTGGCAAGTGGTCATATGATTACTGTCTGGGGTTGTTCAAAGTCAAGCGAGTAATACAAGGCCCTGGTTCTGTCAACGCTCAAGAGGATGAGTAAGGTCCGTAGTGGGCTGCTCCATCTTGAGCAACAGAGCCGTTTTTTTCTCTCACAGCATGTGATGGAGATATAGGATAAGGTCGATCCAGTACTTCAAATTGTCCGGGTGGGTAGCCCGGGAACAGGAGAAAATGGGTTATAGGAGTGTTTAAGCTGACTGCTGATAAACTGGAGAAAAGTCGGGGGCTGGATTAGGCTACGCAGAAATGGGCATGTAACTTACAGACAATGATAACTTGTGAAGCCTTTCAAGTATGTTCCAATGGGGGTTCAGTTCTCTTCTATCGATACTCGCAGTTGTTAAATGCCTTAGTAACAGGCTCATGACCTCATACTCGCTGTAGCTATTTGCGGGGTAAATTAATCAATTGCCTTTTTTGGATGATTGCCAAATGGCCCGTTGAATCAGGACGCACTTACTGGTAAGATAGATAGTCGAGCTCAAGTGGGGTGGTAATACAGTATGGTTGTGACAAGTCACAAAGATCCAACCTTGCTATTTCTCCTACGAATGCACCCGAATGCACCTGAGTACTCTTGGTATAATCAAGGCACGTGCGGTGCGGCCGGGTAGTATATATTCAATATGGGGGTTATGCTGTAAGCTGGACAGTGTCAACCACAGTGTTGATGATTGTACAGAGTAATTACATATGTACACTGTAGGTCATTCAATCTGTCGGACCGCCTTCTGAGTCCCGAGGCTAGTGTATATTAGTGGGTCGTTCTCTATCAAATCTAGGAGCCCACAACCACATGCAATTTTATATCACAGAACAATTTATCTGCAATTATTTTTTTATACCGAGCAAGAACACTTTATCAACTTCTAGTCATGCCAGAGACGACTGGAGATAATGAGAGGACATTTGATATTAATCTTGCAGATGTAAGTCGAATCTTATCAGGCATAGAATCTACATTCGCTCCTTGTAATATCGATATCCCATATTATATTTGGAAGCGGGTACTCATCATCTATTGTGTGTAGGTACTAAAAGATATCTTAAGGTATCTACATATGTCCCATGTACAAACAATGGTGCGCAGTTAACTCGTTGATAGCGGGGAGCAAGCAGCATCGCTCCTTGAGCAACATCTGGGTGATCTAGAGAGCAAACTCGACAGCCTATTACATGAATCGCAAAATCGAAACGCTGGTTCGGCACTGACGGATACCAATGATGAGGAGGCTCGTTTGGACGCTGGAGCAGCGAATGCTGATCATTCAAAAAGTTCTCCCAAATGAAAATATCCTTCCTCGTCCTTTTCTGCAACTCCCTTCTCTGTTATTATCCCATCGATAAGCGCAGATGGTGTAATATCAAAGGCAGGATTCCAAACATTTATGCCTTCAGCGGCGATTCTAACCGTACCCAATTTCAAGTCACCGGTGACATCATCTTCCTGTAAACCTTTAATTCTCGTCACCTCCAAAGGTGGCCGTTCCTCTATGATAATATCGTCCCCAGATTTTGTTGCCACATCAATTGTCGTGAGTGGTGCAGCAACCAGAAACTTCACCCCGTGGTGCCTGGCCAATACCGCTAGGCCGTATGTGCCAATTTTGTTTGCGGTATCACCATTCGCTGCGACTCGATCCGCGCCAACGACGATCGCAGTAACACCGGTTCCCGGTCTTGATAGTAGAGCCGCAGCCATTGAATCTGTGATTAGAGTTGCAGGAATTCTATCATGCGCAAGTTCAAACGCTGTTAGACGCGAGCCTTGGTTATACGGCCTAGTTTCAGTGCAGTAGGCATGTTGCAACCCGCCTCTTGACATGAGAGATCGTATTACTCCGAGCGCAGTACCATAACCAGATGTTGCAAGGGAGCTATATTTTATTCAAGTTAGTGAATTATTGGATACGCAATGCGTCCACGTCTGGACATACCCAGTGTTGCAGTGCGTCAAAACAACTGCTTTGGAACGCTGTGGTGTGAGTGCGTTTGCTAATATCCATGCAGCACCATTTTCACCAATTTGTGTATTATCGTCGAGATCTTTTGTCAACATGCTTTCCGCAGTTTTGATGAATGCGTTCGCAACATCCTGGGCTGTTGATGCAGGGCTTTTCGAAGTTTTGGACACAATCATATTGAGTTTATGCGCCGCGTCGCCAAGATTTACTGCCGTTGGTCGACTGCTCACAAGATAATTAAGCCGCTCAATGACGAATACGCTGACCTCCTCCGCACTGGGCGGCAATTTCCCCTGTCTGGACAACGATTGGATTTCAGATGCGAGTGAAAGGGCTGCCACAATGGCAATGGCAGGTGCTCCTCGAACTTGCATCTTCTTGATGGCCTGCCACCCTTCTTCACTTGTTCTTACATCAACATACTGCTCCACAAATGGTAGTTGGAGCTGGTCGATGATGGCAAGTTTGCCGTCTTGGTATTTTATGGCTTCTAAAACCATTTTTGGCTGTCTGGTTCACATGAGTATAGAAATACATATAGGGTTGCAACTAACTTACATATGGGCCAGTTGAATATTCAGGGTGTCTGGGTGATTCAGCTACTTGATAGTAACGGATTTCATGGCAGGTGTGCAGGCCTGCTGTGCAGCTGTGGCTATCCTAAAATATAAAATACGGGAGGAGAGCGGGGCATGGTGGGTATGGCCTCTATGGCGACCTGTTAGGAAAATTTCAAAAAAAAAAAGATAAAAACACCTGATTTAGAAAATAAAAATATTAACTTATTCCAAATATAAGCTATTTTTATGGTATAAGTAGGAGTTAGTTTTAATATATAAGAATAAGAGTATAATATTTAAATTGTAGAAGTTGTGGAGCAATTTTACTGCTTCACTAAAAGGGCTGCAGCGGCCACCACACCCTTAACATAAACCCCACCGAGTCATGTACCCTACCTGAGTTATATACCTCATTAACTGTCCATGTGTTGAAATACTAAAGTAATTTAACTAACTACTATACCATTTAAAAAAGTAGGTACTATTTTTATAATTAGTTAAATAAGAAGTGTGGCAATGCCTGCCTGCTTGCCCTTAGTAAGTTATTATTATAGTATGCTTACTATTATTATCTTATTTTACTCTATTTAAATTAGTATTAATTCAGCTTAGCAAATAATTAGTTAGTTATTCTAGACCTGCTATTTCTATAAAACTATTTATTTTATTTAATTAATTATCTTTTCTAGCTATTCTATTATGTGCCACTATCTATAGATGCTATATAAGCATACCTGAGATTTACTATAGTAACTAGTAGCTACTATATAATATATAAATATATATTATACTACTAGTTCTTCGCTAGAAAAACTAGCAATTAATTCTATTAAATATAAATTTATTTTTTATTAATTATATATTATATTTTTATAATCTCTAGAAAGCTACTATATTAATATTATAATTTTATAATTTTAATTACTCTTTCTTTTAGAGACCTGATATATGTGATCACATGAAGAGCAAGCATGTGATTTACCATGTGATGGATCATGTGTGTGTGCCTTAGGATTCAGGCAAAGTTGAGCCACATGGTTAGGTTTATATATCACCATGAACTAGAAACTGCTTAGTGAGCAGTTTCTCAGGACCTTTTTTGGTCTATGGGTTAGATCACGGGATCATGGTTGGCGTGGCTAACACATATATATAATTATAATAAAATTTAAATTTTAAAAATAAATATAGTATTATAATATATAAAATTAAATAATCTCTATTATATAAAATAATATAAAAATATAGATTTTTATTATAAAAAAAAATCTAGAAATAATAAATAATAAAAAAAAATAATATTATAAACTTATATTTAATTTCTAAAATAATAAAAAGGGATTTATTCTAATTTTAAAATTTAATATAAAATAAAAAAAAATTATAAATTAATGAAAATCTTAAAAAAACTTTTTTTTAAAAAAAAATAGTCATATAATATATTAAATTAATATTATTATAAAAAAATAAAAAGCTCTAAAAATAAAATTAAATATATATATTAAAATTATTTATATAAATATAGAAATATTAGTTTAAAATATTTAATTTATAATATAATCTTTTCTAAAAATATTATAAATTAATTAATTTTTAAGATTAAATAATTTTAAAAATTAAAAAATAAAATTTCTAAAAAATATCTCTATATAAAAAAAATTATAAAATATAATTTATATAAATATTTAAACTAGTATTTCTATATAAAAAAATAAAATATTTTTTATTGTAACGGTAAAAACTACCGTTCAACCAAAAAGCCACTAGTGGTTATCTGACCGTCTTTCTAATTGCATTATATGCTGAAATTTTTAAATATTATTGAAATATTATTAAATAGATAAAAAAAGATAAATTATATATTATTATTTTTAATAATATCTAGATATTATAATTAAAAAGAAATATATATAACTTTATTATAAAATTTTATATAAATTAACTTTAATATTACTTTATTATATATAATTAATAATCTAATAATATTATAGTAAAATTTAATAATATTTTATTATAATATAAAATAATAAATATATTAGTTAATATATAAATTTATATAATATCTTAAAGATTTAAGTAATATTTAATTAAATTATTAAATAATAAAATATAAAAAGCTATTCTATATTTTAAAATATATAATAAAATTTATAAAAAATAATATAATATTTATAAAAACTAGAAAATTATAATATATATATATAATATATTTTTTAATAATTAAATAATTAATTCTAGAATATTAAAATATACTAAAATTAAATTATAATTAAAAAGATTTTAAAGAAACTCTAATCTATAATATATATATATTAATAAATAATATATAAGACTCTTCTAGAGAAAGAAAATAAAACAATAAAAATAATTATAAAAATTATAAATCTATAATAAAAGTTACAAATATAATTATAATATCTAAAAAAATATAAAAATATATAAAATAGATTATTATAATTATAGAAAAATTAATTATATAAAATTATAATACTAATTAATAAATAAAAAAATATATTTATAAAAAATAATATAAAATTTAATAAGATTATAAATAATTTTAAAAACTTAAAAATCTAATATTTTATATAATACAAATACTAGATCTTTTTTCTAAATTATAGTAAAAAATAATTATATTTAAATATCTCTAAAAAAAGCAAGAAAAGTTATAAAAAATATAAATTCTATTAAATTTTGATATAAAAATAAGTTTTATAAATTAATATTAAATTAAATAAAATTTACTTCTAGGTAGTAATAAAATATTAATATATATATATATATATAATAAATAGCTATAATATAATCTTTTATAAAAGCTATATATTATTAATATATATAAAAAATATAAAAGATAAATTTAATAAATAATATTTAAAATTTAAAGCTATTAATATAGATAAGTATAATATAATTAATTCTAGATAAAAATTAGCTAGAAATTATTAATCTACTAGTAAATTAATAAAACAGATTATAAAAATATTATTAAAAAAACTTATAAATCTAAAAATAGTTATATTTATATAAAAATATATTATAAAAATTATTATAGAAGTATAAGTATATTAAATAAAGATCTAATCTAAGAATAATTGTCTCTAAATTAAAATTAATAAAATCTAAACTCTAGAGTTATATTGTGACCAACTCTAAGCAACAAGTTGATTATATCAAGAAAACTGAGTGTGAGGCCTAAAACTAACTATGTAGCTGGAAGATATATCTGGTAGGCACTAGCGTGGCATGTGTCCAGGGCTAGGGCTAGTCCGGTGACCTGGTCTGGCCCGGGCTATGACAAGTTAGTAATTCTAGAGTAATATTATAAGTTTATAGATATCTTTCTAGAGAAAGAAGTAAGACTACTTCTATAATACTAGAAATAGGATTATACTATTAAGCTAAAACTAGATAAAAGATCTTTATTAAAGCTAGTCTATTTACCATCTTTAAAAAAACTATAAATTTTATATAAATATATAATAAAAATATTTAAAAAAAAACTAGATTAAATTATTAAAAAGCTTTTATAAATTACTAGTATTATTTATACTAAAAAAATAATAATTTATATCTTTATATAGATTATTATAGATTAAATATTATTATTATTAAGAATATATATTTATTATTATTACTAGATAAAATATTTGACTATTTAAATATTATAAAAATTTTTATCTAACTAGATTTATATAATATATATTATAGATTATAGATAAAAAAATATAAATTATTAATAATATTTAAAATATACTTTAAATTTTATAAATATTAAATTATATTATTTAGATTAATAAATACCTTTATAAATTTTTAATAATATATTAATTATATACTAGAAGATCTTTTAGATATTATTTATATAATATATTTTAATAATATTATTATATCCTCTAAAAATAAGAGAAAGATATAAAAATAAAAATTAAATAAGTTACAATAATAATTAACTAACTAGTATTATAAAATATAAAAAAAATTAATTATTTATTAGATTTATTAACTATTATTATTAACTTATTTATAATTTCAGTAAGATTACAACTCTATTAAATAAAATAATAAAATAAAATAGAATTATATTGTTTACTAGAAAAAAAAAACTTAAAATATTCTAAAATGTTGTGATACTGACCCGGGTATTATATATTAATACTTACTAAAGGCCTCCTATTATTTATTATAGTTATATACTAATAGATTTATATTATTCTAATTTAACTAGATAGTTTAGCTCTATTTTCTAGATTTTATTAATAATCCAATATCTTTAATTACTATTAAGAATATATTATTATAATAGTAGTAGTATATTCTATTAATTAGAGATACCTAGAAATTATTATTATTAAATCTTATAAACTCTAAATATTTTATTTATTAGAGTATTTTATTATATTAAAACTCTAATTAATAATTACTCTATTAGAGCTTATTTTATTTAATAAAATTTTATTACTAGCTAGAGATAATACTAGTAAGTAAAACTATTAACTATTTATTTTTTCTTATTTTTAATATTATTAAATTTATTAAGTAATTATTTAAAGCTACAACGTAAATCACGGGTCAGCTGGTCATCACGGGTTAATGGGTTAACCCACTGAATTCAGCTATGCCTAAGAAACTTAAAGCTATTCTTAATAACTAAATAATATATATTTTATTTAAAATTAATTATCTAGATATATAGAATATATAATTTTTTATAATCTTAAGTTCTATAATCTATATACTTTAGTAGTACTTATCTTAGTATAATTAAAAATAAAAATATAGAATTTATAATAGAATTTATATTAATATTTAATTATTTATTTTTTTATTTAATTAAGTCTCTAATTTTTTATATTAATAAATTTTTATTAAAAATTATCTAGTATCTAGATTAACTCTTTTTTTATTAATTTATAATTTATAATATAGAGATTATAATTATTTTTTACTAATTAAATTATATTATAAATTATAATTTTATAGTTTTTTATTATATATTATAATATTTTTTTAAGAGTAATAATAGATTTTTTAAAATTTTTTTAAAAATTTTTTAACTAAAGATATCTATTATTATAATTTAAAAAAATATAAATATTTCTAGTATAATATTTAGTTTTTAAAATATTTTATTAGAATTAAATAGAATTATTCTAGTAATAGTAAAGTTACTTTAAATATTTTTTTAAGAAGTTAAACTTATTAATATAATAAATTTTAAAATAGATTTTTAAATTAGTAAAATCTCTTTATATATATTTTAAAAAATTAAAATAGCTAATATCTAGAGGCTATAAAAAATAAAAAAATATATAAATATATAAATAAAAATAATATTATTATTATTATATATTTTATTAAATTAAGATATAAGATAACTATTATAACTATCTAAGATAAATAATTGATATTAACTAATTATATAACTTATTATTATAGAAATAAAAATATTTTAAAGCTATTAAAGACTAATCTTATTATTTATCTAGTTATTTTAATTTATTTTAATCTTTTAATTATCTAGTAAGTAATTATTCTTATACTATTTTTATATAAAAATCTTTTTTTTAAAAAATAATAATAGTTAGAATAGTCTAATTATTTATATTAATATATTTAATTACTATAATCTATTTCAAATTATTAGTTAAATAAAATATAATATACTAGATATTTTAATTCTAGAAATAACTTTAAAAATTATTATTAGATTTATAGTAAAGTCTATTTTATTAAAATTAAAGATATTTTTTTATTAAATATTATATTTAGCTTATAATTATTATAATTATTTAAATTAAGTTTTAATAATCTTAAAATCCTTATATTAAATTTAGAAATAGTTATATTTATATATAAAAATACTTCTTTAACCTTATCTTACTATTTAATAAAATTAGTAATTTAATTAATATTAATAAACTCTAGAATAGTAGTTATATTAGATTAAAAAATAAGATTAGCTATTTTTTATATATAAATATATCTAGAAATTATTCTATATATATCTCTTAATATTATTTAATATATTAGAGTATTTTTCTAAGTTTTAAAAAATTAGAGATTATAATTATATTATTTTAATTAAAATTATTATTCTTTTAATTAGATTTAGAAAATTTTATAAAATATATTAAAAATAGTTATAATTTAATAAATTAATATAATTTCTGTTTTTTTAAAAATAGATAAGTTAAATTCTCTCTTTCTACTTAACTAATTTTTAATAAGATTTATTTTATTTTAGTAGTATAATAGTTATTTAAATAATTATATATTAAATAATATATTAACTTTAGGTAGGGTGACCTGTTAACCTGTAATAACTAGCTGACCCGTGATTTACGTTATTTAAATAAGCTTATTTATTAATTAAATATTTATTACTAATTTACTAGTTATTTTATTAGATAGTTTATTAATTAAAATATTTACTTATTTTTTTATCTAGTTTTTATTACTATCTTTTTATATTAATAAAAACTATACTATATTCTATCAATTAAGTACTAGAATATTTTACTATTTATAAAGCTACTAAAGAATTTTATTATTTAATTAAATACTTTAAAATTAATAATATAGATATTTTTTTAATTAAATAATAGATAATTAAATTTCTAAAGCTAATATTATTAAGTCTATTTTATTTCTTAATAGCTAGTTTTAATTAAATTTAATAAGTTATTCTATTTTATTTATTACTAATAAAAGACTGTCGTGACCTGCCAAGGCCGTGTTATGTGCCTCCATAATATAACCCCTGCAGACTACTGCCAGAGTACCTACTAACTAGTAACCTCTTATTAACTAACTATTAATCCCTGAGGATCTCTAATAAACTACTACTATAAAATAGATATATTATAATCCTATAAAGATAACTATAGTCTTATATATTTCTAACTAGGAAGGATCTATTAAAAGAATTATATAATTAATTATAAGATTAGACTCCTAGGACTATTATCTAACCACTACTAGTAACTACTATTAGAGACTACTATTAGAGACTATTAATAAGAGAAGTTCTATATATGATCTCTAGATATTCTAGTTCTATAGATTCTTAAGTAATTTATTCTATTTCCAATAGAGCTATCTAATTAGCTGAACCTGATTTCTTTATACATTGACATCATCCAGTAGTTGCTAGACCTTGGCATTATCTGGTGCCTTACAAAGACTCTCTATTTTTTTTTTATTTTTTTTTAGATTTTTTATAGTATTTTCTATTATATATCTAGCTACTTATTTTACTATAATTACTAATAAGATTTTCTATTATTAATAAAAATATTAATTTATAAGTTTTTTTTAACTATATTTAATTTTTAAAAAGTTTTTTAACTATACTAGATCTATTAAATCTAATTTTATAAATAATTTTAATAGTCTCTATAATAATAATTAGTATAAAAGTCTTTATATTTTATTTATAATAACTATTAAATTACTTACTATTTTTAGAGAATTATATAAAAAAGTTATTATTATAGTAATATAAGACCCTATATCTTTAATAAAATATAGAAATTAGTATAATACTAGAGATCGATTATTTAAAAATTTTAATAATAATTATAAAGTTTTTATTTTTTTAATATTAATATAAATTTTAATATTAGTTAAAATTGATAAGTTTTTATAATATAGCTTAAATCTATTTTAGTAAATATATTACTTACTTTATAATAAATTAATATTTATATTAACTAGTTTAAAGCCTGTATAATAAAAGCTTAATCTTAATTATAATCTTAATATTAAGCTAATTCTACTAGTAATAAAAAATCTTAAATATCTAGAAACTTTCTAATAAATAATTATTCTATTAATTCTAATACTATTATTAATTATACTAGTAACTAGAAAACTAATAAAATTAGTTTTTTTTTTAGTTTAATATAAATAATAATATTTCTATTAAATAATAATATAATTCTATATACTATAAAAATATAAAATATTTATAAACTATATTTATAATATAATAATATATAAGAAAGAATCTATAATTAAAATAAATAATTAAATTTATTTTTATAAAGCTATTTTATATTAATTTATTTTATAATTTATTAATCTAGAAAAAATTACTTTATATATTACTTTTATGAGTAAAGTTAGTTAGCTTATTTTCTATAATATTTTAAAGTAAATTCTTAGATAGCTTTATAAAAGCTATATATATTAAGCTATAACTATTTTAATATTAAAGCTAGTTATATCTTTTAATTCTTTATTAAAAATATAATTTATTACTATTATATTACTAGTATTATTAATCTTTTTAACTAGATATTTATAATTTAGAATTATTTTAATGTTTATTTTTAAAAAGATGTATCTAAATTGATTATTAAAGTTTTACTTACTTAATTTTTTAAATAGTTTAAATATAAAAAATATCTATAATAAAATATTTTTACTAAATATAATTTCTATAAAAATAAATTTTATAATAATAATTTTAATAATCTTAAACTTTATTATAATAGTAATAGTTATAATAATAGTCTCTATAATTAGAATAATATATAATAATAATTTATTAATTAATATTATCTTTAAAATAGGTTAATCTTTTATTTTATATATTAATTATTTTACTAGTAGTTATATAGTTAGAGTTATATTTTATAAAATTTATATTAAAGCTAAAATTATTATTTATAATAAAATTAAAATCTAAATAAGAGTTTCTTATTTAATTTTAACTTTAATATTAATTTTTTAGAATTTTTATATAACAGATTCTCTATAGAACTGTACTAGAACTAGTCTACTTAAGCTAATATAAATTATAATAAAAGTTACAATAATTATTAATTTTAGAACTAATATTTAAATAATTATACTTATAATACTAATATTAATATATCTTTTAATAATAATATTTATTCTATAGAATAAGTAATAGTAGTATTTATATTCTAGATAATATTTATATCTTTATTAATAGATTTAATAGGGTTTCTAGTTTTATTTATATTTATTATTTATATTAAATCTTTTCTATCTAATTTCTTTATATACTATAGTAGTATAGTAGAAAATCTACTAAAATATAGTTACTTTTATAGATATAAATATAACTAAAGTTTATAAAAAAAATTATAGTTAATACTAGTTATTTCTAGTTTATTAATAATATTAAATTTTTATACTTAATATCTAGTATTAAAATTAAGATTATAAAATAGTTTATTACTATTAATAATTTAGAATTAAAGTATTTTTCTAATATATATATTATATTTAATCTATATTTCTCTGATAAAATATTTAAGAATTTTATATTTATAAAACTATCTATAATAATTTTTCTAGCTATGAATTCTAGTACTAAATTATTGTTCAATATAAAAATTATAATTAAATAAAATATTATAATATTTAGTAACTAGTTAATTACTACTATTAGCGTATATGGAGATATTATTATATCTATTAAATATTATATAAAGAATAATAATTTACCTAAACCTAGAACTTTTATATATATATTAACATATATTAAATTATTTATATATTTTTATATTTATATATTTATAGAAGTTTTTACTAGCTAGTGAAAACTTTATATTTATATCTAATAATAAACTAATCATTAATAACTAATTTAAATAGATATATTAAAATATATAATTTTAGATATTTTAAATTAGAAATTCAAAGATAAAAACTAGTATTTAATAATTTTTTATTTTAAAAAAACCAGAAAATATATAAATATATTATAAAATATATAATTGAAAACTACTTATAATAATAAATTATTTTTATAAATAGTATTATTATTTTAAAAATAATTTATATATTACTAAAATTTATTTTAATTATAATAATCTATACTAGTTTATAGTAATTAAGAAGCTATTCTTATATTAAATATATTAGATTAAGAAATTAGTAGTATTCTATTTTTAAACTTATTATATTATAAATAAAAAAATCCTATAAATAGTTTAAATAGATATATAGATTATAAATATAAAAAAAAGAAGTAAATATATAAATAAATTATATTCTTAAAAAATTATAGAAGTAACTAAATAATATTAAAATTATAAAAAAAAATTATATTTAATTATATATATAACAGCTATTAAAATATATATATATATATATATAAAAATTACTAGTAGGTTTACTATAATTACTTAATATTACTTAAAAATATAATAAAATTATAAGAAATACTAGAAAAAATAATAAAAATTATTAAATATAAATATTACTAGCTAATAATAAATAAAGAAATTAAGAAGTATATTAAAAAATATAATTTATATTAGTAGATTATAATATATTAATATAAATTTTATAGTCTAATAAATAAGTTTTTATAATTTAAAAACTTTATAAATTAAATAATAATAAATTTTATAATTAGACTATCTTTTATAGAATATTAAAGAAAGATATATAATACTATTTTTATAATAATTAATTACTTTACTAAATATATATTTTATATTTTATATATAAAAAGTATCTCTATAAAAAACCTTATTATAATCTTAAGTAAATATATATATTTATATATTAGAGTTCTAAATAATATAATTAGTAATAAAAATAATATTTTTTATAAATATATTTTATTTAATATTCTACTATTATCTTAATTTAAACTATAAATTAATTACTATATATTATTTATAGATAGATAAATAAATAGAATACTAGAATTAAATATTTAAATACTATTTATATATTTATATAAACTAGAACTAAGATAACTAGCCATAATAGCTATTAATAATATAATTTATTTATAATAAAATAATTAGATAAAATATAAATACAAGCCTTATATAATTTCTAATAAAATATTAACTATAATTTTAAGTTAATATTAAAGATCTAGAGAAAAGTTTTATATAAAATATACTAGAATAAGTTAACGAATTCTAAAAAAAACTATAAATAGTTAATTAAATAACTAGAAAATATAATTAAAACTATAAAAAAATAATATAATAAAAAATATAAAGATATAAAATTTATAATTAATAACTTTATTATATTAAATGTAAGAAATATTAATTAAACTAGATTAAATTATAAATTAAATAACTAATGTCTAGAATGTTTTAAAATTATATATATATAATACTAATTTTATAAATTATATTTATAGTCTAAGATATTTTATATTTTTTATTTTATAAATATACTAGAGATTTATATATAGTATTAAAACTAGAATTATTATTTATTAATAAAAAAAGAAATATAAATTTAAAGATATAATTATTAATTATTAATATTTTTTAATTTAATAATATAGATAAAACTCTAGCTATAATATATAAGAATTATTTAATTATAGAGATACTATTATACTAGATATTTATAAAGAATAGTAATATCTACTATAAAAATATAAAAGAGAATAGTCTATAATATCTTAATTTAATTTAATTTAATTCAAGTTCTTATACCTGTTAGAGCTTGATAATTGGTCTAGCTATGCAGGTACTTTATTAAATAAAGTAAACTTAAAGCTGTTAATACTATTTTAAATATAGTAGTATTTCTATATAAATAAAAATAATTATAATTAAAGCTTTTTATATAACTAGCTCTCTATTTTAGTAATAAGTATATTAACTTCTCTATATTCTTTAGTTTTTATATAGTTTTTTTTTAATTTATTATTATAATTTCTAGTAGACCTGGTTACTAGTAATTTTATTAGGGTATCCTAATCCTTATCTTTAGTATTTAATTTTATAATTATTTAGCTTTATATTTTTTAATAAGCCTGGTTTCTAGTATAAATTCTAGCTAGCTTTTAATTTATAATTTTAATAATATAATAGATTACTATAAGCCTGGTCTAAAGACTAGATAATTTTAATAATATTTTTTCTAATCTTATAAATTTTTATAGTTAAATTATTCTAGAATCTCTAGAGATTTTAGATTTAGAATCTCTAGAGACTCTAGTTTTATATTTATATTCTTAAACTAATTTAACAGGCTAGTCTTTAGTATAAATTTAATTATATATTTTATTATTTTAGGATTTAATACTAGTATATTATAGTTTATATATAGACTAATATCTATATATATAGTAATTTTAGTAAATATTTTTCTCTATTTTATTTACTATTTCTTATAAATTAATAAAATATATTATAAAGTCTGCCTGGCCTAGCTTTAGTATATATATAGTTTATTAAAATATTTTTTAATTTTCTAGAAATAATAATTTAAGATTAAGTATCTTAAGTAAAATTATATAATAATTAAGCTATAATATTTTAAAAGATTTTTATATAATTTTAATACTTATTTATTTAGATTCTTAACTAGGTACTTAATAAATTATATTATTTTTATAGAATTTTACTACTTTTTTTATTTATTATTCATCTATTAATATACTAGATATTTTATTATAGAGATAAGCTAGATTATAATTTTTTTAGACTATTTTATTTTTATAAAAATCTTACTTAGATTTTAATTAAAATCTTAAAATACTATTAGTTTTATTTTATAATTTATTTTTTATTATCTTCTAATTTTATATATATAGAAATTTATTAAATTATTAGCTTATATTCTAAAGATTATAGATCCTGGATATATTAATAAATAAATTAAAGAAGATACTAGCTAGAGAATTTTTATAAACTTTTAATAATTTAAATCTTTATTTAGAAATCTAAGAATATTATAATACTAGTTATTAGATTTAGAGATTCTATAGCTTTTTATATAATCTCTAGAATAATCTCTAGAATAATCTCTAGAATAATATCTATTTAGTTATATATATAATAGACTAAGTTTCTAATTTTAAGTATTTTTATAACTATTAATTAATTTAGAGATTTTTTATAGAGACTCTAACCAGGCCTTAATAATTACTATTATTTATATACTAAATTATATAGCTAGAAGATACTAGAATATTTTAATAGATTATATTATAATATTTTTATACTTTTTTAAGATTCTTTAAGATTAATACTAGAATAATTAGTTTTTAGAAAACTAATATATATATTTATCTAGTCTTTTATTTCTTATTTTTTTTTTAAATTTTAATATAGTATTCTAGTTCTATAATAATATTTTTATAAAGATAAACTCTTCTGGATATTTCTTAACTAGTTTTTATTTCTAGTTAATATCTAGATATATTTAAGCAGGTCTAGTATAGACTCTAATAACTATTTTTTCTACTATTTATTAGATCTTTAGTCTTATTAGTTATAAATATAGTTTTATATCTAGAACTCCTCTAGCTATTGGTTTAAAAGTTTTTAATACTATAATTATTATAAAAATATATTAAAATTAATAAAACATATTAGTTTAAACTTCTTAGGAATAAATTTTAATATATAGTTTTAGATTTAATTATTAACTTTATCTAGTATTTTTTCTAAGATTTTAATATTAGTAGTATATCTTTCTAATATTATTATAGTATATATATTATCTATCTATCTATAGAGAGTAATAGTATTTATATTATAATTTTTATAGTAAATATTAATTAATAGTATATTATAAATTAAGAAAAGAATAAATAAGATTAATAATCTTTATAAAATTCTAGTAAATATCTAGAATAGCTTTACTAGAATTCCTGTTATTAAAAGCTATATAATATAGTTTAATAGAAAGGATTTAATTTATAAAACTAGTTACTTTAGTTTTAGAATTTATAGATTATATAATAGATATAAATATATTATATTATTATATATTCTATTAATATCTATTAATAATATTATTATCTTTTTATCTTAGCTCTAGGTCTTATAAATATTATAAATAATTTATTAAATTATATATTTTATTAAGATTAGTTTCTTATTTTCTATATAAATTATAGAGAGCAGGTTATATATTTCTAGAATTTAAAATAATTAGATAATAATAATTATTTTTAATATCTTCTCTAGTATATTTAATAATATAATTAAATAGTAGTTTTTAAATTATTTAAAATTTTTAGATTCTTTTTTTTATAGTACTACTATAGTAGACTACTAGAAATATTTAGCTAGTCTTTATTAAGATCTTAAAAATCTTTTATAAAATTAGAATAAATTTTAGAATTAATAGAAAAATATACTAGATCTAGTTTAATATTTTATTAAATTTAGAGACTTTATTAAGTAGTATTTTTTATATTATTTTAATAATTTTATATTCTAAAATTAGTAGGAATTTAATTAGTATAAAATTTTAGTATCTAATATCTAAGAGATTAACTTATAGAAATTTAGAAAATAAGATTTCTTTAAATAAATTTATTTTTTTTAAAGATTTAAGTATTAAAAGTTCTAGATTATTTAAATACTAGAATTATTTTAATAGAGATTTCTCTTTATATTTATTTATTAAATTAAAATAGACTTTTTAGATCTTACTCTATTATTTTATATATTTAATTCTAGTACTATTTTTTAAGTATTTTAGATAGAATTTTTCTCTTTTTATTATATAGTTAATAGTATATCTATTAGTTCTTTTTCTAGTAAATAGCTATATAAATTTACTAGACTTATCTTATTATAGTAATAATAATTTTATATTCTAGAGTAAAGTCTAGATTAATCTAGATACTTAGCTTTATTTATAGAGTTAATTTATCTATTCTCTTCTTTATAATATAGATTAGTATTTTTATAATTATATTAATCTCTACTCTTCTAGTTTCTAGCTAGTTTTAATATTTCTAGTGGTCTAGAAATACTAGATTTAGCTTTATAAAATTCTAGAGCTTTTTTTTATAACTTCTATATTAGTATTTTAATATTAATTAATATATAAATTAGCAGGTAGTTAAAGTCTATATAAATATCTATAGCTATTTTATAGATAATCTATCTAGAATCTAGCTCTTTACTAGTAAATACTAGATTAATTATAATTTAGTAGCCTATTAAATCTCTAGTAATTATTCTAGACTTTAGTTATAGCTAAAACTCTAAAAACTTAATAATATCTAGAAAATTTTTTATTTTTTTATTTATTTTAATTTTATTATCTCTTTATACTAGATAGTAAAGATTAAAGTTCTTTAATATTAACTAGTTTTCTTCTTTATTAAAAAGTTTTTATAGTTAACTAGCTATATAAATCTCTTATTTATTATATATATTAAAGATTTTAAGAATCCTATTATCTATTTTACTAGGCTAGTAATAATAGAGTTATAATTTTTATAAATCTTTAAAATATATAATATAGATCTAGTAACTAGAATCTAGCTTCTTAGATATAAATATATATATTTATATTCTATTATTATTCTATTTTTTATTTATATCCTCTATCTCCTTCTCTAAAAAATAAATAAAATAGTAAGTAATTTTAGCAGGATAATAGATAATATCTTACTATAAATTATACTATAATTTCTAGATTATAATAATATTTATTTCTAATATTTTAGTCTTTTATAAAAAATTAGCTATAATACTATCTTTTAATTAATTTATATTATATTAGAGTATTTATAGTAGCTTACTAATTATTAAATATAATTAAGTTTTATATTTATTTTCTAGTTTTTTTATATAGTAGTTTATTTTTTTTATTTTTTTTATTTTTTTTTATTAAGAATAGTATTCTAGTCTAGCTTAGTCTATTTAATATTATATTTTTACTATATTTTTTTATTTAGATCTCTTTCTACTAGAGATCTAAATATTATTTTTCTTATTTTACTAGTTATATTTATAAGTTTATTATTATTATTTTACTAGTTTAATTCTTCTTTCTTAGTTTTTAAAATTTAATTTATCTTACTTTAAATATCTTTATTTATTAATTTTAATTTTTAGCTTCTTAATTTTAGTTTAGATATTATTAACTTTACTTTTTTTAGAATATCCCACACTTTAGATTTCTATTCTAGTTCTAACTAGAAATCTAATTTCTATATAAATAAATTTTTATATTTTTTAGCTTTATTTTTTTTCAGTTTTTTTAGTATCTATATAATAAATTTAATATTAGAAAATAGTACTATTAATTATTATATAAACTATATAGCTATTCTCTATATTTAGTTTTATATTAAATTTATATTATTATTTTTCTAGTCTTTAGTAGTCTTACTAGAGAGATTAAAGCTTATATAAATTAATTATTTAAATATTATTATAAGTCCTGGCTCTTTATTCTTAGATATTAATATTAAGTAATTACTATCTTTATTTCTATTAGAATAAATTATAGAATTAATAGTTTTACTAGTATTAAAAAAGATTTCTAGTTATATTTTACTTTTATTAGATCTAGATTTACTAGATTTAGATTTTAGGGCTAATAGCTTACTAGTTCTTAAAATACTAGAGATTCAGGATTTTAAATTAACTAGCTCTAAGATAACTAGCTTTAAGACTAGATAAGCTAATATTTAATAATACTAGTTTTAATATACTTATATTATCTAGACTCTTATAATTTTATTTTAATAGTAAATACAGGCTCTAGACTATTCTATATATATACTACTATAATTAGTATATTTATAGCTTATATCTCTTATTTATTTATATAAATAATTCTAGGTCTAGTAGTTCTCTATCTAATAAATATAAATAGTTTAATTAGAACAGGTACTTCTTATATAGCTATATTTTTAATAATTATAATATTACTTAATATAGGCTAATTGATTATAGATCTAAATTCTTAGTATTATATTATTTTAAATAGTATTTTTATTAATTACTTTATTTATTATTTATAGATTTTTAAATTTTACTATAATAAATATTTTTTTTACTAGTAAGAATATTAATAAGCTATTTAATATAATTAATCTTATAATTCTCTCTCTATAAATTATTATTATTAATTAATTAATTAATAATCTAATTTATATTTTCTAATAGCTTTATAATTTTAATTAGGAATTTATTAATAATTATTCTCTAGATAGAGATCTAGATCTTTATATTCTAGTTAATTTTCTTAGTCTAGTTAAAATATTAATATACTATTTCTATATAGATAGTAGTATTAAGTATTAGACTTAGATTATCTAATTTAAGTTATTAGATAATTATAAATTAGATACTAGCTAGAAGAAAGTTATTAATATTTTTATTTATATTATTTAAAGTCTTATTAGCCTTATCTAGAACTATATAATTAATATAAAAATAATATTATTTTATAATTTTAGTACTTTACTTAATAATAATCTTATAATTCTTATCTAATTTTAAAAATATAGTATCTCTAGAGCTATTAAAATTATATAATAATTAATAATATATAGATAGTAATACCCCTCTAGTTATATTTATAGAAGATTAGATTCTTATAGAGATTATCTAGAAGATATTCTATAATATAATAAAATTTTTTTAAATATTATTAATACTATTCTAGATATTAATAGTAATATATATCTAATTCTAATTAAAAGAAGTCTTTAGAAGATTATTAATAATTTTTTAAATATTTTAAAGAAATTTCTAAAGAGATTTAAAAATCTTAATATTATTATAACTCTTTATAGATTTAATTAGGTTAATAGTATTATAGTAGATATTTATAATACTATTATATATAATTATAGAGTTTTCTTATAATATAACTAGAATTAGCTATTCTTTTAATAATAGTACTATAATAATAAATACTAGTTAATATTAATATTAGTTAATAGAGCAAGTTATTACAAGAAACTTACCTTAATTTAGGGCTAATTAAACATGGTTTTACAGCATGGTTTCAAAAATTTGTTCTGCGTGGAAGTTATTGTTTTTCGTCTATAATATCTATAAATTATATAAAATCCTAATTTATAGAAAGAAAACTATTAATTTAAAAAAATAAAAATAAAGAAAAAAAAATTAATAATTAGTTTTATAAAAAATCCTTTCTAGAGATTTTTAAAAATATAAATTTTTAAAGAGAATCCCCTTAAAAATTTTTAAAATTAAATAATCTATAATATTATAAAAAATAGTATTATTATATATAGTACTAGAGTATTCAGTAAAAAATTATAAGATATTAAATAAAATATATAATAAAATAAAAATAAAAATTTTATAAATACTTTAAAATAGGGTTTTCTTTCCAGCTAATAAAAAAAAATCTATATTTTTATCTGTCTTATAAAAATAAAATATATAATAATAGATAATAATCTCTAGTAAATTATAACTACTTCTAATAATACTAGCCTAAGAAAATATCTTACTAGTAATAAAATATATTTTAATAATAACTATTCTATAATTCTAAAAAAAGAGTTAGTAAAATAATCTAAATCTAGTATAAAAAAACTTAAAAATATTTATTTTATTATAAAACTAGATACTATATTTATTATAATAATAAGTTTTATATTATTATAAAAAGCTATCTAATTACATAAGCAAATAAAGTTTACTATAAGATAAGTATATATAGTATATAATAGTAGAGATACAGAATAAGGAATTAATAATATAGAAAAAAATTAGAAAATATAAAAAAAATATAAAATAATAATAAAAATAAAAATAAAAATATAAGTATAAGTAAAAGAATAAAAAATAGATTTATCTCTAAAAAAATATTAATAGTAAAATAAATAAAATATATTTTACATATATAGTATATATTTATAGCTTAAGTAATAGAAAATTTCTTATATAGTAATATCTAAAAATATTATATTAGTAGGATTTTAAATATAAAAATAATTATTAAACTAGACTAATTAAAAACTAGAAATAAAAAAATAAATATATAAAATAATAATAAAATACTAAGAATCCTAATAATAATATTAGTATAACTTATAAAATAAAATAATTATTAAAAATGATAAATATTTATAGAGAATTAAATAATTAAAAAAATAAATTATAAATATATTATATATAGATAAAACTTTTAATAGTAATATTTTTATAAATTCTCAAGTAAAATAACTAATAGAAAACTTATTTAAATTATAAAATTTAAAAGATTCTAAATATCAAATATTAGTATAATTATTTAAGATATAGTTAAGAAATAGTAATATAAAATTTTTATTATTAAACTAATATATTACTATATTAATTTATAATATAATACTAAAAGGTTTAATTTAATCTAGAAAAATATTAGTAAGATTTATAAAATTAAAATAATTATAAAAATAAAAAAAATTAACTAATAAGCTATATAAATATAAAGAAATACTTATAATAATAAAAAGTAAAATATATAGAAAAAAAAGAAAGAAAAAATAAATAAAAAATAAATAAAAAATAAATAATATTTTAATATTATAATATTATTAAACTATATATAAATTTATTTATAATAAATACTAGCTATATAGTACTTATCTATATTATTACAGCTATCTATACTAATAAAGTAATAATATATTAATTTTTAAATACTTATAAGTTTGATTTTAAATTTATAAAACTAAGTTTAATGTTATCAATTTTTTTTTACTTTATATTTTAACTATAGGACCTGTTAAAAATAACTAATTATAAGATTATAATCATTTAAGAAAGAGAAATAACTATTATATACTACTATCTATAGATGTTATATAAATATATTTAAGATATATTATAGTAACTAGCAGTTATTATATAATATATAGATATATATTATATTACTAGTTTTTAGCTAGAAAAACTAGTAATTAATTCTATTAAATATAAATCTACTTTCTACTAACTTATATTATATTTTTATAATCCCTAGAGAGCTGCTATATTAGTATTATAGTCTTATATATTCTAATTATTATAATTAATAGTACATTGTGATATTATTATAGTAATTAAAGTTGTTAGGAAATATAATAGATTAAGTAAGATAGATAGCTATATAGAAATAGTAAATCTAGAGTAACTAATTAATTATTAGCTAAGCTAAATCAGTACTAGTTTATTAAAATAATAATAAATATATTATAATAATAAAATAAGTAATAGATAGTAATAAATAAGTTATATTTTTTATATAAATAAAAATATACTTAATTTCTAGATTTAAATAAGATAAATATATAATAATAATTGTAGAATTATTTAAATATAAGTAAATTTATATATTTTTTTAATATTAAAGTAAGAGCTAAAATCTATTAATATTAATAATCCTGGCAAAGGAAAGAGTTCTTTACCTCTAATATTAATATCCAGGTAGCAAAGTTAACATTTACTATTTATATAGTAAATAAAGTATTTACTATAAGATAATATAGAAAAATCTTACTTATTACTAGTATTAAAATAAAAAGAGATAAATCGGCCTTATATAGCTATATTTTAATAAAAAATTATATACTCTTTTTATATTAATTCTATAAAGATCTTTCTATAGATTATAAACTTAGATTAATTCTAACTAATATTCTTTAATATTTTATTTATTAATAATTATATTTCTTTTTATTTAGAGATTTATTAAAGCTATCTAGTTATCTCTATTATACTATTAAATAATTAATATAATCTAGATTTATATATTAATTTATTAATAGATATTAATACTTTATACTTCTTTTTAATATTTATATTTTCTTATCTAATTATCTTTATAAAAACTACTAATACTATTACTAAAATAATAGATAATTAAGAAGAAAATTAACTAATTATTAATATATATAAACTATCTAGATTAATTAGTATAGAAAATTATTAATAATAGTTTAAATTAATTAGAACCTATCTAAAATCTAGAAAATATAGAGAACTATAACTAGATCTTATATTTATTTAAAATATTTTTTATCTAGTATAGTATCTCTAATAATTTTATATAAAATATAAAGCTAGATAAAAGTATTTTAATCTATATTTAAATTTTTTAATAAAAAGAATACTAATAAAGAAGTTATTACTAAAATAAAAAAATAGTAATTAAAAAAATTAATCAATAAATATATAAGTAAGAAAATAATAATAATAAATTATCTACTTAATACTTAAGCTGGTAATCTAATATAAAATTATTAAATTATTAAACTTTAAAATACTCTAGAATATCTTAAAGTAATAATATAATACTATTTTAAATATATAATCTTATAAAGAATTATAGATAGCTATTTAGATATAATATAATAATTATAAAAATATCTACTACTCTAGACCTTTTTTAAAAATTATTAAAAAATAATAAAAAGCTTCTAGAATTAATTTAGATATAACTTTTACTTAATAAGTTTAGAGATATATAGAATAATTTTCTTATATTATATTTTAATAATTAAATTAATAAATTAAAAACTATATATAATAAAATCTCTACTATCTTCATCTAGGAAAAAATAAGAGTTAAATTTAATAATTCTATAATAAATTATATATTAGCTTTAAAATTAAAAAAATAATAATAATACTAATACTAATAAGAATAATAAAAATAATAATAAATTATAAGATCTATATAATTCTTATCTATAATATAAAAAAATAAATTATACTCCAGAGAACTACTAGTTTTAATATTTTAATAAAATACTAGAAAAAAGAAGAAAAACTCTATTAAAACTATAATAATAAATAATAAAGAAAATAGTTAAGATATTTTTATTCTAGTATCTTTCTATATATATTTAAAAAAAGAATAATTATTATTAATAATTTATAAATTAATTATCTAGATTAGTCTTTAAAGACCTTTTTTTATAAATTAAAATAATTTTAAAGATAATAAAATTATTATTAATATTTTTTAAGTTCTTTATATAAATTATATATATAAATAGATTATTAATTCTAGCTCTATTAAGTATTATATAAAAGATAAGAATTTCTATATCTAAAATACTAAAAAATTATATAAATAATATATATAGATTATAATAGATTAGCTAATATACTTTATATAAATAGAAGATATATTACTAAAATTATAGTATAAAACAGAAAAATATTAAAAAATATATTTTTATAATATTTTTTTATATACTAGAAGTTAAAGTTAACCTTCTTATTAAAGCTATAATAAAAGTATAAAGCCTATATAAGCTAATAATATAGAAATAATTTTTAATATAATTTAAAGATCTTTAATTAATAAAAATTAGAATAATCTAATCTTTATAGTTATAAAGACCAAAAAAATAATTAAAATAATAATCTAAATCTCTAATAATTTCTTCTATTATCTATTTTTTAAAGAATTAAGAATAATATATAAAAATTAACGATAACTATATTATAAAAATCTAGTAATTTATTGACTCTATCTCTATAATTCTTAATAAAGATTAGATAAATCTTTTTATCTAGTATTATTATTTTATTTATTTCAAAATTTCAAATATTTATATAAATATCTTAAATAATTGAAGAAATAAATATTAAAGGCTTTACTATATTAAAATATATATATAATTTATATGGAGCATCTTATTTAAATATTTATAATAATAAAAAAATAATTAATAGCTATAAAAAAAATAAAAAAATTATATCTTTATTAATCTTTATAAAAACTATAATAAAATATTAATTATATTTATTAATAGTAGTTATTACTAGATATTTATTATTAATTAATATATTAGCTATTTTAAGGCCTTTATTCTTTATAATAAATATTTAGTTACTAGCTATTTTAGAGATTATATTAAAAAATTTAAATAAGTAGATTATTTTATCTTAAAGATTTATATTAATAATAATAATAAGTTCTAGAAAAAAAATTAGAGCTTAAATATAGTTAAAATATATTAAATAAGAATAGACTATTATATATATATATAGCTAGAATATACCTATAAAAAATTAGTCTTATAATTATAAATTAAATATAAGTTATATTATATTATAAAAATTAATTTTTATAAGATCTTTAGAGTAAAATATTTCATAAAATTATATTTCTTTATAATATTTTATCTATATAAAATAAGCTAAAGATTCTATAAAATATACTTTAATAATATAGAAAGATCTCTACAGAATCAATATAAAAACAGTACATGATTTTTATTAAAACATAGCTATATAAGGCCTATTTATTTCTTTTTATTCTAATACTAGCAGTAAGCGAGGTTTTCCTGTATAACTTTATAGTAAATATCAACTTTACTACCTAGATATTAATATTAGAGATAAAGAACTCTTCTCTTCACTAGAATCATTAATATTAATAAATAATAAGCTAGATATCTTATTCTTAAAAATATTAAAATATAAATATATCTTATAATCCTACTAGAGATAAGAAGTAATAGAAAAATTATTAAAATTAATCTTTATATAATTATTATTTATCTAGTTAGCTATATAAGCTTTAGAAAGTAATATAAAATATAAAATCCTAAGTTTAATATTATTAATGTAGGATTTGTTGTTGTTGGGAAAGATGATTAATTAATCAAAGCAGACGGCTAGATAGAAATAGTAGGTCCAGAATAACTAACTAACTATTAGCTAAGCTAGATCAGTACTAGCTTAAGTTAAGCGAGGCGAGATAATAATAGGTATACTATAATAATAAGGTAATAAAAGACAGGTATTACTATAAATATAGAGATTTTTAAGAATATAACAGCCTTATTAACTATAAATAGAAAGTAAATTAAATAGTAAAATATAGCTTGAAGCTAGGCTTAATAAGTAGAATAGACTAGAATAAGATAGTAATCTTAATAAGTATAATAGTAAGTAAAATATTAAGTATTATAATTAAGATTATAGAATAGTTTAAATTTAGTAATAATTTCTTTAGTATTAATAAGGTTCTTCTTTTAAATCTATTAATTATATTTAAGGCTATAGCCTAACTATTAAATATAATATTTAATAAAGAAAGTATATTTATAATTATATAGATAAATTTAGTAATTAAATATACTTAATTTTATAATAGTTAAAGTCTTTAGAAAAATAAATATTAAGAATAATAGAAGATTTTACTTTCTTATATTTATATAGATTAAGATTTATAAGTTTAAGTTTAAGTTAAGTAATTAAAATAACTAGATATATATTCTAGAAGTCAGGCAGGTTAGATAACTTATATATAAAATATTTAATATAATAGATAATAATAAAAGATCTAGTATAATAAGATTCTAGTTTTAAAATAATATTAATAATAATTATAGACTTATTTTATTTAAATATAAGTAAATTTATATATTTTTTTAATATTAAAGTAGGAGCTAAAATCTTATTTAAAAAAATAATAAAATATATACTAGAAAGTATATAAATTAATACTAAATAATAAATAATAAGATATTTTATTAGTAATAGTATTATAGAAACTATTAATTATAGAGATTATACTAGATAAAAAACTTAGCTATATATAACTAGATATATAGCTATAATAAAATATTATTTTAATAATTTAAATAATTTATTTAGATTAACTATCTATTTTAAAATAATATATAGTTATATAATACTAAGCTATACTAGTAGTTTTATATATAGCTTTCTAGAATTTAGAGATAAAAATTTAATCTTAATTAAAGATAATATAATAAGATATCCTCTAATTATAGAATTATAAGTATTATATAGTTAGTATATTTTATTATTTAATATTAAAGATAGTTTAACTAGAAAATAATCTAATATACTTTATAAATTTATTAATAATAATAAATAGAGTATTAAATCTAGTTTTATTTTTATATATAATATAAGAAGTACTATTAGTATTATAAATATTTAGAGATAAAGTAACTATAAAATCTATAATAATTATATTAAATAGTATAAAGATAGTATTAATAAACTAAAAATTATTATAAAGCTTATATTTTTATTTAGTATTAGTATTATAGAATAAATAATATAAAATATATTTCTTTAAAAATTTTTAATTTTTATAGATAGTAAATCGTTTAATATTTTATATATATTTTTTAAAGCCTTAATAATTATATTAATTATAAATCTTTTTAAAAACTTTATAAGCTATAAAATAGAAAATATAGATCTAGAATTTATTAATAATAATAGTATTATCTTTAGAATTATTAGTAATATTTTAGTATTTTATATATAATAAATTATTTTTAATTATATAGAGAAGCTTAGTATTAATACTATTCTTTAAGATATTAAGAATTAATAAAATATAGTAATTATTTAGATATTTATTTTTTAAGTATTCTTTAAACTTATTAATAAGTTTAATAGCTATAGAAATATACTATACTTAAATATATAAATTATTAAGATTTAAGTATTATATATTAGCAGTATATTTTACTATAGTTAAAAATTTTAAGAGTAATTATAATAAAATATTAGAAATAATATTAACTTTTCTAGACTTATAATAAATAATAAGCTTAAATTACTATAGATATTAACTAGTATAAACTAATTAGTAATTAAGATTTTTAATAATAATAGACTAAAATAATAATTACTTTAAAATATTAATAATTAATAAATAATTAGTATAGATAATAATAGAATATTTTAATAATTTAATATAATAATAAACTTTATAGATAATCTATATAAGATAGAAAACTTTAAATTTAATTAATTAATAGTTATATTTAGTACTAGTAAGTAAATAATTTAGAAATAAAATAAATAAAATCTTTATTTATATAAAAAAAATAGAATACTTAATATAACTATCTTTAATATAATAAATTATAACTTTATATATAATATAGAAAGTATTAATATTAATATAGAGTTGTTTTTAGGATTAAAGTATATAAAAAATTAGAGATTTTAGAACTTATTTTATAAATTAAAGAATAATAATAATTTAGTAATAATAGATTTAGTAATAATAATATACTTTATATATTTTTAATAAATATAATCTTTTAATAGACTATTTTTTAAAAGCTTAGTTTTATATAATTATAAAGATTTACTTTATATAATATAATATTTAATTTAGTAATAGAACTAGCTAGTTAATTTAAGATAATACTTAAGATCTTATAAAGTAATAGAGAATTTTAATAATAAAATAGCTTTAAATTTTTTAATAAACATAGTAAAACTAAAGATATTAATTTATTATCTAAATAATTAAATAAATAGAAATCTAATAAATACTTTTATAAATTTAATCTTAATATTTAGATTTTATAGATATTAGAATATAAAGCTTAAATAATAAAGATATTTATTAAATTTACTAGAAATAATAATTATATTATTAATATAAGTTTAATAGAAGACTCTAAATTTTATTAAATTTAAATCTATTTAATATTAAATATAAGATATAGAGTTAATAAAATCTATAATAGTAATATTAAAGATTTCTTAACTATAATAATTAATAATAATAAATTCTTTTTAGTAATCTTAATAAAATAGCTATTAATAAAAGAATTTATAAATATTAATAATAATAATAATATATTAATAGTTATAAACTAGTTTTATAATTTCTTATTAAACTAGTATTAGATATTAATTAGATTTAGCTTCTTTATTTATATTATATAAATTAATAATAATATAATCTTTCTCTTTACTCTTCTAAGTTTAGTAATTAAATATAGTATACTAGATAATAAATATAGAGTAGCTAGAAAATATATAAATAATAATATATTTAAATTTACTAACTTTATATAGAAAATCCAGGATTTTATTAATTATAGCTTAATCTTTTAGAGATATATAGTAGATCTTAAATTTAAATATATAATATTTCTAGCTTTTTTTTAATAGTACTTCTATTTACTAAAATTTAGAAATATAGATAATAGAATTAATATTTATATTAATACTTTAGATATTATAGCAGAATATAAGCTTAATAAAGTAAAAGATAGTTTCAGGATATTTAGTATAAATAGTAACTTTATTAAATAAAATATAGATATATTTTAATAGTATATTATTCTTATTAAGTAGTTTAGTAATATTTAATAAAAGTATAATAAATATTAATAAATAATTATTTAATATATTAATAGTATATACAGATAATTATTACTAGTCTTTAAAATAATATAGATAGTATTAAGATTAGATTTTTTTACTATAATTAAAGATTACTAAAGAGTAACTAGATATACTAGAGCTAGTTTAATAACTTTAAATTTAATTAAAAATATAATATAAACTTAGAATTATTAATAATACTTAGATAATAATAATTAGATATAATAATAATCTTAAAAATTAAATTAAAAGCTTTAATAAAAAATATATTATTATTAATTAAATAAATATAAATATAGAGATCTAATTTTATTAATTTTTTTTAATTTAAAGATTAGGTCTCTATTAGATAGAATAATAAATCTTATAAATATAGAAATTTTAATCTTTATATAAGAAGATATTTTAATTTTTTTAATTAAATAAACTTTAATTAGCTTTATATATTTATTAATCTTATAGTATACAGGAATAATTATATTCTAATATAAATAAATAGTAGTAAATTAATAACTAATATTAATAACTATACTTTTTTAATCCATGATTTTAGTATTAATAAAGAATTTAGTAGTAATATTAGCTAGATAAACTAAAATAATAATATATTTAAAAATAGATATAGTATTAGTATTAAATAAAAGAGAAATATAGATAGAACTTTATATATATATTAAATATATAATTTAATCTAATATTATTAATAATAATAGTCTTATTAGCTTTTATAATTTTAATAATTAGGATATTTTATAGAAAGTTAATATTATTAACTAATTAAAAATAACTAGTATTAAGATATATTTTTTTAAAGATTTTAATAATATTTAGGCCTGTTAAAATAATAATAAATCTCTAGATTTATAAAATATAGATATTAAAAAGGTTCTTAATATTAGATTTAATAATAATTATACTAGATAAAGATAATATAAAGATAATATAATAAGTAGATATAAACTTAGCTTATTTATTACTTCGATATAGTAAGTATTAATATAGCTTATATAGCTTATTATTTAATTTAAAGGTTTTAGTATAATAAAAATAGATAATAGAATCTAGTTTTTTATTTATAAGTAAGATTTTAGATTTATTTATAGTTAAAATTTCTTACTTAGTAATTAGCTTAGTATTAATATAATATACTTTAGTAAAGCTAGTAGAGGTCTTATCCTCTTTATTATTAGAATAGATAGTTTTAGTAGTACTAACTTAAGACTCTCTATAATAGATAGAATATTTATTACTCTATAAAATAGGAAGTTTAATATAATATATAAAATAAATATTAGATTTAGAGAAGATATATATAGATTTAATATTTTAAATAATAAATTTATTCTAGATATTATATTTAAAATTAGTAGCAGGCTATTTAATAAGATAAATATTTATTTAATTCTAGAATTAAGATAGATTTTAAGAATTACTATTAAAGTTAAAATAAATATAGATATTAAGATTATTATTAAAAGTCTAATTAGTATTATTTATAGAGGATTTATTATATAGAAATCTATTATTATTAATTTAATAGACTAGATAGATATAGTCTTATATCTAGTATAAATAGGTTTACTAATATTATAGTTATAAGTATAGTAGGTATATAAAATATTAGTATTATAGTCTAATAAAATATAGCTAGTACTATTATTTAAAAAGTTAATATAGTAGATAACTATATTATTAATTAATATTAAAATTACTTAACTATCTACTATTACTATTATAGGTAAAGTATTTTTATAAAAAATATAAATTATAAAATCTATTTTACTTAAATTTATTATTATTATTTAAATTAGGAGTATAGCTAGTCTTTTAATTATTATACTTAAAAATAAGATTTTATTATAAATATTATTTTTAATTAAAAATTTTAAAAAAGATTTAAGTACTATATTAATCTCTAGTTTAGAAATATATTACTATAGATTAGTATTAAAATAATTCTAAATTATAAATATTTAGTTAAACTAGTTATTAATTTTAGCTATTTTATAATAATAAATAACTTTTTTAATAATAGTCTCTAGTATAAATATTAGTATAAATATAATATATTATATAAAGCTTTTATAATACTTATTATAAATTTAACTTAAAATATTTAAATAGATAAGATATCTATTCTTTTTTAAGAGATATAATATAGATAATAATCTTTTAAGAGTATTAAACTAAAAGATAAACTATTAAATTATAATATTATAAAAATATATTTAAAAATTAACTTTAATTAGATTTTTATTTTTATAAAACAATAATATCTTAGATTTAATTAATAAAGATATTAATATCTTTATAATATATAGTATTATATATATACTTTATAGAAATATTATTATATATATCAGGCTAGAAGTATCTAATATTATTAATTTTCTAGTTACTAGTAGTATTTATAGCTTTAAAGATAAGATTTATATTAATATTACTATTTATATTCCTATTAGTATTATTATAATAATTATTATTAAATAAGTTATTAATATTCTTATTATTTAAAAAGTCTTTATTATTAGAAGATCTACTACTAGTAATAATATAATATTAAAATCAGGTATAATAACTAGTAAATTAATAAAAATCTAGTTCAAGCTCTATTATATAAATATTAATAGTAGCTTAATTATTTTATATTATAGCTTATATTTATTATAGTATATATATAAGGTTATATATAGTAGGTTTAAAGTTTTAATTTATAGAATTACTTATTAAATTACTAGTAATAGAAGATTTAGTATTATAGTTATAGCTAGATCTAGTATTTAATAATATATTATAAGAATTTAATATAATATTAATAGTATTTAATAATAGACTTATAAATTAATAATATATTTATCTTTTTAAATATATATAAAATTAGTAGTTTAGATAAGTATTAAATTTAATACTAAACTTAATAGTAGATTTTATAGGAGAATTAATATAAGATTTAAATTAAAATTATTTATTAGAAGTAAATATATTAGCTAGATTAAATAGTATAGAAGTAGTAAAACTACTAGATATAGATTTAATAATATAAGATTTAATTATAGTAAAATCTTCTAAGATATATAGTATAGTAAGAGTATTAAATAATAGATACTTTTAAATATTTAGAAAGGAGGATACTTGATAATAAACTTAAATAGGATAAATAGTAAGTATATTATTTAAAGAGTCAGTTAATTTAGAGTTTAATAAAGTTTTTTATCTATTATTTTTTCTTAATAGAGTTAATTATTTTATTATATATTATAAATCTAATAGTATTACTATATATATATTTTTACTTTTCTATATAGACTAGTCTTTCTTATATAAAATAAATAATAAATATTTATTTATAGTCCAGGAATTCCTTTATTAAATGATTAATATATTATATAATTATAGTATTAAGATAATCTATAATATTATTATAAAATATTAATATAATTATTTTATTAATAAGTTAGATAGTATTTAGAAAAGAAAAAAAAGAAAATTAATTTTAAAATAATTAAATTAAAGAGCTTATTATTTAAATTATTAATTATTTTATTAATTTTATCTTTAGCTTTATTATCTAGAGAAAGAGTTTTAAATTTTTTATAATTGTTATGCGCTGCCACCTGCGGACGCTATACAAGCGTGCCTGAGGCACACTGCGGCGGCCAAGCAGCCACCACGTGACATACAGACACATATTGCGCCGCTGGTTCTCAGCTAGGAGAGCCAGCGATTAGTTCATTTGAATACAGACCTACCCTCCACCAACCACGTATCACGTCTCTATAATCCCTAGAGAACCGCTATATTAGTATTGCGGCCTCACAATAATTATTATTTAGATTTTTATATAGCTTAAAATCTAATTCTTTATTAAAGATAATATCTTATATAAGTTTAATTGTGGCGATTCCCGCCTTTCGTTGCCTTGTTGTTATAGTATGCCTATTATTACCTCGCCTTGCTTGACTTGAGCTAGTACTGATCTAGCTTAGCTAATAGTTAGTTAGTTATTCTAGACCTGCTATTTTTATTGTAATGGTAAAAACTACCGTTCAACCAAAAAGCCACTAGTGGTTATCTGACTGTCTTTCTAATTATATTATATGCTGATACACCCCCTAGAAAGTCAGTATAGTAACCACTTATCTAGTATATTATTTTTATTTCTTGTTATTTCTTGTTATTGTTATTTTCTTGTTGTTATTAGGTGGATTAGATGCTATAAATTTATACTTAACAATCTATATAAGAATTGAACTT